>NC_052146.1:159440103-159762680 GCF_902713615.1 Scyliorhinus canicula
CAGCGCCAAGGACCCAGGTTCAATTCTGACCTCGGGTGCCTTTGGAGTTTGCTCTTTCTCACCGAGTCTGCGTGGGTTTCCTCCGGGTGCTCCGATTTCCTCCCACTGTCCAAAGAAGTGCAGGTTAGGTGGAATGGCCATGCTAAATTGGCCCGAGGTGAGATTATGGGGATAGTGTGGGGTGCAGGCCCATGGGCCGAATGGCCTCCTTCTGCAATGTAGGGATTCTGTGAGACACCTTAGCACAATCCAGCAATTTAAACACCAGCGGCCAAGGCGGGTTCCACAAATGAAATTAGCATCTGTTTTCCAAAATTTATCAAATTCTGACCATGCTTATTCATAGGAGCACAAGTGAGTCCCCGGTTAAGACCCACCACCTATGTACAATTAATTTGCAATTAACACCGTGGTGCTGATCCTAATGCTAGGACAGATGTCTGACAAAACTAAACACTTTTGTGAATGGGGCAATTAAAGAGTTAAAGATATTACGAAATATGGTTAATTTTAAAATTGTGTTTTCCGAGATACTGCTGTCATCCAGTACTTTTCTCAAGTGATTTCTTTAATACACATGTCCAGGTTATGATGGACAGAATGATATTTAATAACGAAAGGCTTTACAGCCAAACTCAATCATGCTACCACTCTCAACCACACAGGCATCCTTTACTGCTGGGATTACTGGATAGCAATCAGAGGTGTGAACCCTCCCTTATCTCTTCCCTCCTTGGTAATATTTCAACTGGCTAAATTTAACAATTACTGGAGATTCTTGAAGGTCCAAAGAGAGAAAAATAAGGACGGGAGACTTGAAAGTGGACAGAAAACTCCCAATATCATCAGTAAAAGGGCCAACACATGTGGGAAAAGCACAGATAAGAAGGAGAGGATTAATGCCAGGGATTTGTGCAAGTTAGAAAAAAAAATGACAGAAGAAAAATGGACAAGAAAAAGCTGCGGAAGATAGCAAGATAGAGAAACGAGGACAATTCAAAGACTTTCTAATCTCCTGATTAAAATGAATGGTATTTATTGGATTTAAATGAATAATTAAAATTCTATTTGTACAGCAACTTAGAAATGATTTTCATGGAAATATTAGTATAAGTGGTAGGAATTTAATAAGTGATGTTTAAATGTTAATGGATATTTAAATTTAGCTGAAGATTGTCTGTTTTGATTGCAATATTTAATTATAATTTCATGGCTTTATTGGATATTAATAAATGCCGCTCAACATAGTGTGTGTTGTGTTTAGTAATAAGCTGAACATTCGTTTGGATCAGTTCAATAAAAGTAAATAATACACAAATTAATGATATGGGGTGGAATTCTCCATTTGAGAGACGAAGTGCTGACACCGGGACTGAATGGGGTGATGTTCCACGGTCCCGATGGTAGCACCCGTCCTGGAGAAATTCAGGACATGCCAATGGGCCAGCACTCGCGCCACGTGGAACTAGTGCGATTCTAACTGACGCCGGCATCGGATTCCCTGGGGAAGGAAATGGCTCTTTTGAGCCTGGCAAGCTGCAACTACATATCAGCATTCCACTTCCCACACACTCTCATTCCAGCCAAGAAGATGCCATCCTCCGGAGTGGCCCCGAGGTTCGCCGACAAAGAGCTTGAGATATTACTGGATGCTGCGGAGGAGAGGCGGGATACCCTGTTCCCCGGGGTGGGAAGGATGTTGCCGCCTGCTGACGTCAACCGGGCCTGGGCGGAGGTGGCAGAGGCTGTGAGCGCCACGGGCCCAACTGCAAGGACTAGACGGCAGTTCACAAAGAAGCTGCATGACCTCCTCTGGGCAGCCTGTGAGTTGCCAGCTCCGTGCCCCTGGCACCATCCCCATCCCACACTCCCCACATCCATCACCCACTCTGCTCCCGCCCATGTGGCCCCCAGGCGGAACAGTAGGTAGTGTTGGATGGGAATGGGTAACCCCCCCAGGCCAGCAAGGCGGCATCACCAGCTCCGTGCCCTGGTGACATCCTATTCCCACACTCCCCACACCTATCCCCCCATCCTAGAGGGTGACTGAACCCCACCTGCCCGCAATCCGCTTGCACCCCACCCTGCACCACGCCAACACCCATACTACCCGCCATGGCCGGGTGCCCTGCAGATACATGCCACCAGCTGCAGACCCCCTGTGCTATCCACATCCGATTGTCTCACACTGTGCATTATCTGTTCCCCCAGGAGTGGGAGAAGACTAGAGGGGACCGACCGGACCTGCAGCCACTCACCTTTGTGGAGCAGAGGGTGATGGACCTGGTTGGTGGGGTGTGAGAACAGGCAGTCACAGAGGCAGAGGTCAGCATGGGATAATCAAGTAAGCTTCAATGCACTCTGATGGCCCTATGGCACGTGAGTCACCCCTCCCCCTCACTCCACACCTACCCGCGATCTCATTGTGCATCTTGTCTTGTGTCTTGGAGGATCACCTGGCGACGAGGTGGGATCGTCTGGGGTCCCACACCCCCCACCACAGCCCTACAATACCCCAGAGCACATGTCCTGGGAAGACACCAACTTCTCATCACTGTTGTCACCATCACCCTCCACCATCCCAGAGACACTCACCTCAATTGGGCATTTTAGTAAAGAGGTTCTTGGGGCACTATCTGGCGAGCACGACACAAATGCAATGGTGTATCAGGTGGAGGTAGGGACCCCCAAGGGGACAGACAGCAGTCGGCAGCCCGACCCCACAGACCAGCTGCCGTCCCGATTGGTCATGGGCTTCTGGAAAGGGTGGTCCCATCAATATTGGTGATGCACGCACAGTCCAAAGATGTGCAGGTTAGGTGGATTGGCCATTCCAAATTGCCCTTAATATCAAAAAAGGTTTTGTGGGGTTACTGAGTTACTTGGATTGGGTGGAGGTGTGGGCTTAACTAGGGTGCTCTTTCCAAGGGCCGGCGCAGACTCGATGGGCCAAATGGCCTCCTTCTGCACTGTTAATTCTATGATTCTATGATTCTAGATCTGGGGACTACATGAGGGGGTGGCAGAAATCATCCAACACCTGCAGTCGGAGGAGTCCAAACGCCTGCAGGAGCAGGAGCGCTGCCGACAATCAGCAGGCTAACACCACACGGGTGGCGTCCGCGGGTGGAGACTATGGGTCCAAGATTCACGACCATGGGTCAGGATGTCCAAGGCCTGGGGCACAGTGCCTAGTCGATGGCTGATGCACAAGACAGGGCGGCCATGTCACAGGCTACCATGTACCAGGACCACATGGACATTGCTACAGTGCTCCACAGTGTGGCCCAGTCATAATGGCACAGTCCGTATGCTCTATGGCTGCCAGCATGCAGACCATGATCGAGACGAGAGTGGGCCTCTAGGACTGGCAGCACCAGGTGATAGCGGAGCCCCAAGAGTTCGCTCTGGTCGCAACCCCCATCCCAAGGAGTAGCCCGGGGATCGTCGTGCACCCCGAGGGAGGAGGAGGTGATGGGGCCTGTGCCGGTGACTCCCACAGTGGAGGTGCCGGAACACTGCAGCACCTCTGAATCCCCATCCCCACACACCTGTCTGATGTGTTGGGTAAGCTAAGTCTACAAGGACTGCGTTTGATGGAGTGTAGAGAGAGACAGGCTTCCAACACTTGAAGAAATGCAACTCGATTTTATTGAACACTTAACTATAATACATGTTTTAACTGTGGGTTGACACTATGCTGAGTTGACTGGAGACCTGAGGCTAACCTGACCAGACTATCTTACTACCACATGGTGTTTGTTCTAGCTGTTGCTCACGGGCTCTGACTGTCTCAGAGGCTGGATCCCAAGAGAGCGGGAAAACTGGTGCCCTCTGCCTTTATAGTGGTCGTGTCCTGTCTGGTGATTGGCTGCTGTGTTCTGTGTGCTCACTGGTCATCCTGTGTGTCAATCACTGCCCGTGGGCACTCCATTATATACCTGGGTGTATATTATGACATCTCCCCCCCACCTTTTTTAAAACAAAATGTGTTCAGGTCAATAAATAGTGAGTATGTGTACAGGAGCCTGACTATATACAGAATATGCTGACTTATATACATGGGAAGGTGAATAGTGCAGATAGAGGGCAGATAACACATGAGAAAAAACGATATGTACAGATGTGGAAATGATGAGATAACAAGGTAATGCAACATTTAGTCTATAAATTCAGTCTCTGTGGCGGGCGACGAATTCTGGTTGACCGAACGAGCATTTGGTTCTGTTGAGTCGGAGGCCATGCTCGTGGATCCTGTGGAACACCCGCTTGAGGCGATCAATGTGTTCTTGAGGAGTTGTGGACCAGATAATGACATCATCGACGTACACTCGCACCCCGTCGATGCCCTCCATCATTTGTTCCATTATGCGGTGGAACACCTCTGAGACGGAGAAGATGCCAAAGGGCATTCGCTTGCAACAGTAGCGACTGAACGGGGTGCTAAATGTGCACAATTTTCGACTGGACGCTTCCAGCTGTATTTGCCAAAACCCCTTGGAGGCGTCCAGCTTCATGAAGAATTTGGCATGAGCCATCTCGCTGGTTAGCTCTTCTCGTTTAGGTATTGGGTAGTGTTCTCTCATGATGTTAAGGTTCAAGTCTTTGGGGTCGATACAGATTCGAAGTTCCCCTGATGCCTTCTTGATGCAAACCATGGAGCTAACCCAGTCCGTGGGTTCTGTGACCTTAGAAATGACGCCCTGATCCTGGAGGTCTTGGAGCTGCTGCTTGAGGCGGTCCTTGAGGGGAGCCGGCACCCGACGCAGTGCGTGAACCACAGGGGTGGCATTTGGCTTCATTAGGCTTTTGTATCATAAGGGAGTGTGCCCATACCTTCGAACATGCTATGGTATTGCGCTATGATGCCATCGAGTTGAGCCTGAAAGTTGACATCTGGCGAGGCCGTTGCCTCAGCAGACGACATGGTGTGAACCCGCTGCACTAGGTTCAGGAGTTTGCAGGCCCGAGCACCGAGCAGGCAACAAAGAACAAGTAACAAAGAACAAAGAAAATCACAGCACAGGAACAGGCCCTTCAGCCCTCCCAGCCTGCGCCGATCCAGATCCTTTATCTAAACCTGTCCCCTATTTTCCAAGGTCTACTTCCCTCTGTTTCCCGCCCGTTCATATATCTGTCGAGATGCATCTTAAATGATGCTATCATGCCCTCCTCTACCACCTCCACTGACAAAGTGTTCCAGACACCCACCACCCTCTGCGTAAAAAACTTTCCACGCATATCTCCCTTAAACTTTCCCCCTCTCACCTTGAAATCGAGACCCCTTGTAATTGGCCCCAATCTTGGAAAAAGCTTGTTGCTATCCACCCTGTCCATACCTCTCATAATTTTGTAGACCTCAATCAGGTCCCCCCTCAACTTCCGTCTTTCCAACGAAAACAATCCTAATCTACTCAACCTTTCTTCATAGCTAGCACCCTCCATACCAGGCAACATCCTGGTGAACCTCCTCTGCATCCTCTCTAAAGCATCCACATCCTTCTAGTAATGTGGCGACCAGAACTGCACGCAGTATTCCAAATGTGGCCTAACCAAAGTCCTATACAATAGCTCTGTTGGTTCCTACAATTTCAAAATGCAGCGTTGCTTTTGAAGTCCGATGGGACACCGCAAGCTGGCATGAGCCATAGGCAGCAATGGCACTGCCATTGTAGTCGAGGTGCTGCCAGGCCGGTGGAGGAATGCTTGGCTTGGTGTCAAGGTCAGACTTTGAAATGAGGTTTGCTGAAGCGCCGGTGTCCAGCTTGAAACATCTGCGAGCCTTGTTAACCGTAAGGGTGGCACACCACTCTGTCGTCCGGATCAATGCTGAGAATTGGGAGTTGTTTCACCATTGTTGAAAAAGGCAGCGCATGCTTGGTGATGATGCCCACCCGGAATAGGGATTTGAGGCCCTCAGTGTCGGGATCTGGTAGACTGTCAGGGTCGGAGTCTGTGACGGGTTGCTGTACTGACCGGACGCTCCTGTGCTGTGGCTGGGATCACTGTGTGTTGGGCAGTGGAGCAGATCTGCAAAGGGCTGCGTAGTGGCCAAGCTTGCCACACTGGAGACAGCGTCGAAATTTTGCGGGACATTGCCACTTTAAATAGGCAGAGCCACAGTTAGAACACGTCATGGCGCTGACGTCAGAATGTTCCGTGCGCCACCGCACATGCGCAGTGCGGTTGAACGATGTGCGCACTTGCGCGGTCTGGTCATTGGTCTCGCCGTCCCCTCGATCGTGGCGCGCATGCGCTGGAGCCCGGGAAAAGCGCGCAAAATGGCCACCCTCATCCAGACTCAGGCCCTGCATTTGTTTGATGGCCTGCACCCGTTCTGCCTCGCGGAGGTTTAGCTTTGCCGTTTCTGCCGCCCTGATGTGGGAGTACCGATTGTTAGCGTGCTCGTGGAGAACGCACGTTTCGATGGCGATGGTGAGGGTGAGCTGCTTAACTTTTAGGAGCTGCTGGCGAAGGGAATCGGAGTGGACCCGAAAACGATCTGATCCCGGATCATGGAATCAGTTGTCGAGTCATAGTTACATGACTGAGCGAGGATGCGGAGTTGGGTTAAAAAGGACTGAAAAGGTTCATCCTTACCCTAAAGCCTCTGCTGAAAACATACCGTTCAAAGCTCTCATTCACCTCAATGTCGCCGTGGCTGTCGAACTTCAGCAGGACTGTTTTAAACTCCGTCTTGTCTTCGCCGTCAGCAAAGGTGAGGGAGTTGAAGATGTGGATAGCGTGGTCCCCGGCTGTAGAAAGGAAGAGTGTGATCTTCCTGGCATCTGATGCGGCCTCGAGATCGGTGGCTTAAAGATAGAGCTGGAACTTCTGCTTGAAAATCTTCCAGTTTGCACCGAGGTTGCCGGCGATGCGGAGCTGCGGAGGAGGGCGGACGCTGTCCATGTTACCGGATGGCTGATCGCTGGTCAGAAGCAGATTATCTCAAGGTAGGTCCGTCAAACTTCAGCATTACTCACTGGTACAAAGATATGCTGGGTAATCTGGGTCTACGAGGACTGCGTTTGCTGCAGTGGTGAGAGAGACAGGCTTCCAACACTTGAAGAAATGCTACTCGATTTTATTGAACACTTAACTATAATACATGCTTAACTGTGGGTTGACACTATGCTGACTTGACTGGAGCTCTGAGGCTAACCTGACCAGACTATCTTACTACCACATGGTGTTTGTTCTAGCTGCTGCTCACGAGCTCTGACTATCTCAGAGGCTGGATCCCGAGAGAGCGGGAAAACTGGTGCCCTCTGGCTTTATAGTGGTCGTGTCCTGTCTGGTGATTGGCTGCTGTGTTCTGTGTGCTCATTGGTCATCCTGTGTGTCAATCACTGCTTGTTTACACACCATCATATACCTGGATGTATATTATGACACTGTCCCTGGTGCTTCCAATGGGCAGCAGGCAGAACAGGGTGGCACCATGCCTCCTGCGACACCTGGAAGACTGCCCAGCCGATCCAGAACCGGTCACTCCAAAGAACAGCCACAAAAGAGGACCTAGGTCGCAGGGCGAGATACGCAGCAGGCTGTCTCCACTTCTGATGCACCACCTGGGGGACCCGCCTAGAAGGAGCATCAATACACATACGATTAGAAAGATAGGCACCTGTTAAGTTGGCACGGGTGCAGTACATAGGATATCGTTAGGGGCTAGGGCACAGTTATTGTACGAGGCACTGTCACCAACAAACACCTGTTGACCGATGTTCCGAACTGCCTTGGTCCTCCATCCAAAGGGTGTGAGAGCTGGGTGCAGAGGTGTACTGGGGTGGGGGTCAGGGTGTGGGGTGGCCCTGGGAGGGGGGGGGGAGAAGTAGGTGTGCTGGGTGTGCTGGGGTGGGGGTCAGGGTGTGGGGTGGCCCTGGGAGGGGGGGGGGGAGAGGGAGGTGTGCTGGGGAGCTGAGGGTGGGGGGGGGGGGGGGGGGGGGGGGGGGGGAGACCAGTGATGTGAGGTCCAGCTGCTGGAGGATGGCACAGGCCAGGGACACTAGGCAGTTTGGCGTATCCTCCGGGGCCATTCCCAGAGGCAGTGGGGGACCGGGCCGGAGATGGGGGGACGCCATGTGACAGAGCCTACCTGGTGAGTGATCCATCACCGCTCACCACCTCCATATTAAACATTAAACCCGTTCCCACTCCCCCTCCCCCCCCCCCCCCCCCCCGCCACCCCAGACCCCTTCCCTGCCCCCTTTGAAGGTCTGTGGGTCCCTGTAATGGAGTGACCAGTGTGCATGCAAGGAAGGGCGGCATGGTAGCACAGTGTTTAGCACTGTTGCTTCACATCGCCAGGGACCCGGGTCACTGTCTGTGTAGAGTCCGCACGTTCTCCCCGTGTCTGCGTGGGTTTCTTCTGGGTGTTCCAGTTTCCTCCCACATGTCCTGAAAGATGTGCTGTTAGGTAATTTGGACATTCTGAATTCTCCCTCTGTGTACCCGAACAGGTGCCGAAATGTGGCGACTAAGGGCTTTTCACAGTAACTTCATTGCAGTGTTAGTGTAAGCCTACTTGTGACACTAATTAAGATTATTGTACTATTACTATTATCACTTGGGCGGACAGTTGAATTTGACACACGGACGGGAGTCAGACTTTGTCAAATGATGTGGAGCACCAGAGCTCAGTGCAGAACGGGTCAACATCATCCTCCGCCAAGGATGGACCAAACCCACTGATACTGCCAACCCAGGGCCAGCGCCCTGTGGTGAAGCTGGTGGAAAGCTTGGAGGGGAATGGAGGTGATGGGGTGGGGAGATTGAGTGCAGGAAGAAGGGACATGGGGGGAGTGGGTGGCCAATGGTGGGGGTAGAGGAGGTTTATAAGGGTGCTGGTTATAAGGGTGATGGTTGAGCCCCGTGGCCAGGCCCCCTAATCGGAGAACCTGGAGGTGATCAGCGGGTAACCACTGTCGCCCAAGAACCAGCCCCCACGCGAAGTGTGCCTCAAAGGTGTCGGGCACTGCTGAGTGTGCCAAGTCAAAAACATCATGCACACTGCCTGGATACCGGGTGCAGACATGCATGATGTACAGCCGATGATCACACACTGACGGCACATTCATTGAGTTGAAGCCCTTACTACTGATGAAGGGGGGCACCCCCTTCGTGCACCGCTGCTCGTAGAGAGACATGTATCCCATTCATCACCCCCTGGTCCTGAGGTGGGCCTGCGATGATGGTGAATCCCAGTGCCTGGGCAATCTCATGGGTTCAGTTTGGACTGAAGTTGACATATTGTGCCACACGGGCATACAGGGCATGCGTGACAGCACAGATGCACCGAAGTCTGCGAGATACCAGACAGGTCCCCACTCCGCGGCCGGAAGGATCCCATGCCAAAAAGGTTCAGGACCACCATCACCTTGAAGGCCATGGGGAGCGGGTGTCCTCCCCCATACCCCCGCGGTTTGAGGTGCGCCATCATCTAACACAGATGTTGCACGGTTTCCCTGTTCTGCCGTAGTTGTCGGTGACACCCTCGGTCCGGCATGCTCGAAGGATAGGTGCTGCCTGGAGCGGCCCCTCCTTCCCACCTCCTCCTCAGCCTGTTGGGCTGCCAGCTTTCCATCCTTATCGGCTGGCTCCTGCTCCTCTGGAACTGGCTCCCATTCTGCAGGATCCTCCCCAAGCAGTTCCTGCTCTTACTGCCTCAGTGCGTCCGCAAGGGCTGCCATGCCTAGGCAGATGACAACCATTCCTGGCTGGACTCTGAAATCCATTGCCTGCAGGGGGTAAAGGGTAGACATGTTAGCATGGTGCGGACTCCAGGTGCCCATCCAGGTCCAACAGGCTACATGGTGGCGCTGGTCTGCATTGCAGGCTCTGCCGCGGCATGTCCCTCCTCCCTCCCACTCTTATACGGTGGGGCACCCATATGGCCGAAAGCACTCTGCACATTTACAGGACACAGTGGGCAGTAGGCAGAGTGTGCAGCCATTGGCTGCCATGCAGCCCACACTAATGGCAGTTACCCTGGTCCCGGGAGGGACACCCTTAGCCCGCAGTCCTTCTCCTGGTCGCCCCGCTACTTCCCCCTGGCCCTGGCAGATGCCCTCCAACCAACTGCACAACTGTCAGCCCACTGCTGCACTTTGGAAATGTTTCTTACCTCTTCTCTCTCCCTCAGCAACCATGGCGCCCAGTCCCCATTTTTCAATACCACAAGTGAACAGCTCTGGCGTCACTTCCACCCGTTGGAGCCGAGCATCGCTGGAGGCCGGAGGCTACCGGCTGAGGCCTGTTAATTTTTTTCATAAAGATATTTTATTCCAAATATATCCTGCATAATAACACATCCTTACAATCCAACAGGGCATACAGTTTGTACATTTTTTCTGCATTTACTCCCATCTCCCCCGAGACAAACAGCTCCACAAATATAACCATGAATGGCCTCCACCGGACCTCAAAGCCCACCTCCGACCAGCTTCGGGCAAATTTGATTTTCTCCAACTTGAGAAACTCGCACAAGTCTCCCAACCAGCCCGCAGCCCCGGCGGTGGGGCTGACCTCCAATTCAAAATAATCTGTTTCCAGACAATCAGAGTGGCGAAGACTCTAATACCAGCCCCTTTCCCCCCAGAAGCTCCAGCATGTCTGACACCCCAGAGATCGCCACCATAGGGTCCGGCTTCATCTTGAACCCTACAATCCTCAATAAGTTCCCAAACACTGACTCCCAAATGTTTTCCAACTCCTCACACCCCCAGAATTTATGGATATGGTTTGCCAGCCCCCTCCCACACGTCTCACATCCATCCACTACCTCCGCAGAAAACCCACTCATCCGGGCTCTGATCATGTGGACCCTGTGCATTACCTTAAATTGTGTAAGACTCATCTTTGCGCAGGAGGAGGTTGAGTCTGGAGCATTACTCTGCTCCAAAGTCCCCATCTTTCTCCCTCCCCAAGATCTCCTCCCACTTCCGCTTGATCATTTTCACAAAGGTTGTCCCCTGCTCCCCCAATCACCCATATATATCCGCAATCCTACCAACCCCTCTCCCCCCTCATCCAGGAGGCCTTCTTCCCCACCACCTCTCTTCCATTCATCAGCATAACATGCTAGCGTGGCTGCCCCTGTAGTGATTCGAAACAAACCTGCTAGACTTTAATCTGGTGTTATAAGACTTCTTACTGTGTTTCAATTTTAAGGAATGGAAGGCATTTGCACAGCATCATGACTTCAGACATGTAACATCAAGTCCATTGTATCCTCAATGTAATGGCAAAGTGGAAAAAGATGTGCATGTCCAGCACCTTTTTAGCCCCCGTAAACTCCATTCCTTTGTTCAACAGTATGGCGACACCCCCCCCCCCCCCCCCCGACTTCAGTCAAGCCTCGAGTGAAACATTTGCTCCACCCACTACTTCCTCAACCTCACCTGATCTGACATCAGGAAAATCACCTCTATTCTCAAACTTTTCAAGTGCATGAACGCCCGGGACCGCTTAACCGGCCCATTTAGCCCGCAGACATTCCATGTCACAATTCTCACCAGAGGCTTTCGCGTCCCCTTCCCCCGAGAGTCCGCCAACTTCACTCTTAGCCTCCGCCCCTCCCACCCACATTCTGAATCGGGCCCACCCAAGGTGGCTCCCTATCCTGTCCATGACCAAACTCACCCTCCCTCCACCCCAACCCCTCTTCGCCCTCCCCACCCCCTCCTCCCACACTGGATAACCACTGCAGCACCCCCCCCCCCCCCCCCCCACCCCACCATCACCAGTTCACTTCCATTCTCTAGCATTCCTTGCTCGGGTGGCGACTACCACCTGAAGGCTCTAATCCCAAAACAACATTATCTCCCTCTATCATCCCACCTGCACTTCCCAGTTGCTTCTCTCCAGATCTGCTCCCCAACCCTGTACCCCGACCCAATCCGGCGTGCGAACCATCACCCCAAAATGGCTCCCATACAGAGCATTCGTGAACCACCCCACCCCACTCGCAGCAACCCCTGATGCACTGCACAGAGTATAACTAACTGAGTGCAATACAATTAAACACTACACACTCAATACCGAAGAACCGCCCCCTCCAAAAATGGCAGCAATACAAAGATAGAAAAATATACAAAAAATACAAAGTGGGGGGGGGTGCATCCACACCCATAATATCCTTTCCCAATCAGCAAACAGAAACAGATAACAAAACCCAACAGAGACAGAACTTTCACCCACATTCCCAATTCAGCCCTCCCCCAGCTTATCTTCCTTCCCCTCTGCTAGTGTCCCAAAGTAATGTTCCTGGCCTCGAACATGACCCAAAGCCTGGCCGGGTACAGCCCAAACCAAATGTGGAATTGGTAAAACACTGCCTTGGCCTTGTTGGAACCCCACCAGTCTCTTGGCCAGCTCCACAACAATGTCCTGATCAATGCGGATTGGGTTTCCTTCCCATTCACAATCCCACTGCACCCTGGCCCACCTCAGAATCTTTTTGTTGTCCTGGGACTTGTGCATACACACAATCACAGCCTGCAGTGGCTACCCCACCCTTAGCCTCTGCCTCAGGGACCTAAGGGCCGATCCACCTGTGGAGCTCTGTCCATCAGCTTCTCGACCACCAACCTGGCCAGCATCCTCGTGTCATAGGCTATGTCACGAGGTAACTGTTCCCTCCACTCCCTCCACAATCCTCAGAGTTTGCCACCTGGACCTTTGATCGCAGCATCTTACACATGTCCCCCAGGATCGCCATTTCCGTTTCCAGTGTTACAATCCAATCACTCTGGTCAGATACCAGCTTCTCCATCTCATGGATCACCACCCCGACACCTCAAGGCTCCTCCATCCATTCCAAAGTCTTGCGAAGAGGTGCCACAGCCCACTCAATCGCATTTGACTAGTCACTCTGCATGTCTTTTATGCTGCTGTCAAAATTGGTCCTTAATGAAACTCATCAACTGATCCATTGGCAACTTTTCAGCCGTCAACAACCCTTTTTCCTCCGCCATTTTTACAATTGATGCTGTACCACGAGTCTCCTCCAGTTCCTTAGCCAGAGCTCCCACTGTCTTCTGTCGAATTTGTTAACCCACAGGCATGTCCACCCAGGGGAGAACTTATCCCCTTCGACTCTCCGCACAGCTTTTCCACTGAAATTCCCCAAAGTTCGTGTAGAGGGGGCCAAAATGAATGCTTTCAAGCTGGAGCCACCTTGTATGCGACCACTCACTCCATGGCCACCACCATGAGTCCCGGACCCATTAATGATATGTTAACGAATGCTACTATACGCTTTGCATGTCCTCACCGGTGCAGGGGATGGAACACATTCATGCCACCACTGAGACACCAGACCATGGCAATCCGTTTGGCACCTGGCGCAGTCCTCGATTTTTGGCTTATTTCCGATTCTCCGCCCAATCGCGATTTGTGAATTTGACGACGCTGGACGGAGACCCCCTCCCCCCATATACTTGGACTTGATCAACTAAGAACAGAGGTTCAAATAAGATTTATTCAGCAGGTATCTTTTCTGTTTTTTGCACATTTCCTACTCTTTGCTGTCTCTGCCTGGCATACAGCTTTATAGATGCCATCTGCTTTCCGATACCTCATTCAAGTAGGCAGTCTTTCTGCATGGGGTTGGATCAAAAGTGTGAGTAGGCTGCACCCACAATGGCAGCTTCACTGCTCACTTCATCCTGTCCTTGCCCAACGTCTCAGCCTCTCCTGTGGGAATCACTCATTAGTGCCCATGAGTGCTGATTGAGTCTCCCCTCTCTGGCCCTGGGATGCTGATGTTAAGCACCCGCAGCGCCAGGTGCCACCCATGGCTCAGTCAGTAACACTCTCGCCTCTGAGTCAGAAGACCATGGCCTGAATTCTCCAGCCGTTTGCTGGTGGTGGGATTCTCCAGTCCCACCTGCAGCGCACCTCCTCCCATTGGTTTCCCGGTGGTGTGGGATGGCTTCAATGGGAATGCCTATTGACAGTGGTGGGAAAAGAGAATCCCACCGCCAGCGAATGGTGCGCCGCCTCCTGCCGCAATGAAAAGCGTTGCTGGGAGAGCGGAGAATCCCGTCCCATAAATTTGCCATTTTACTTCCGCCAATGATTTGTTTGGTCAATGCAACGCTTAGGAGAAGGTAAAGCTTTGAGGATGAGGCAGTTCAAACATACTGAGATTCAACATCTTGGAGTAGGAGATTTAAATTATTCATTATATCTGCCAACCTCATCTTACAACTTGAGGATGTAGTGGGGCAACATGAGGATGGCGCGGTGGCACAGTGGTGAATACTACTGCCTCACAGCACCAGAGACCTGGCCTTCGGTGACTATGGAGTTTGCACTTTCTCCCCGTGTGTGCGTGGGTTTCCTCCGAGTGCTCTGCTTTCCTCCCACAGTCCAAAGATGTGCAGGTTAGGTGGATTGACCATGATCAATTGCCCTTAGTGTCCAGAGATGTGCAGGTTAGGTTCCGGGTTGCGGGATGGACGGGGAGGTGGGCTGAGATAGGGTGCTCTTTCAGACGGTCGGTGGACTGGACATACCCCATTTCTATGACACTAGCTGATGTATGGTAAGTGTAAATGGCCTGTCTGAATGTTAGTGAATGTGTGAATAGATGATTGAATGAATGACTAAGTTGGTAGAATGGATATGGGGGTAAGTAAGTGGGGAGGATGGGTGAGGTAAGTGGCTAATTTAGCAGATGAGTAGGGTGGCTGGTGAATAGGATGGTAGCTATGTAGGCTGGTAGATGAATAAGATGTCAGGTGGTTAGTGTAGTAGGTGGCAGGTGGGAAACGTGGAAGGGGAGGAGGGTGGCTACCAGATGGATAAGGTGGCAGGTGGGTAGTGTGGAAAATGGGTGGGGTGGAAGATGGGTAGGGTGGTATTTGGGTAGGGTTGAGTGGGTAGGTGGGTTGGCAGTCATATGGTAGTTGGGGAAGGGGGGGTGGAGGGGTCAGGAGACTGTCCGAAGATGCAAGGGAGAATTGAGGGTGTCAGCATGAGTAATTGGGGAAGGCCGTAGGGCCAGTTCTGTCTTTACCAGGTGTTACACTAGGATATTTCTGTCTAATGTTTCCTGGGTAACCAGAGAAAGTCCCATGGAACTCCCCAAAATCTCTGATTCTAACTCAGAGGAGGCGACATTCACAGTGGGTTCCGGGCAGAGGAGAATTTTGTGATGGAAGTTCAAACTTCCTGGCCATTTCCCACAGATATAAACACTTTGGGATGACTGCAGGGTCCCAACATGCATCTTAGATCATTTTAGGCCCATCAATCCGCAGACCAGGTTATTTGAACTTCATAACATCATTAGATCCTTTTTGAAGCCAGTCACATACGCCTGAATATAAACATCAATGACACAGCAGTGCAAGACTAGCCTTAGTGTTTATAGTGCCTAATTACAATGCAATTAATGTGTATGAACATTACAATCAAACTAAGGCAACAATAGTTTATTCTAGCTAAAAGTGCTTGAGAATTAACTATTCCTGGAAAGCCTCCTGTGTCCATAAACAGTGTTAATTGGAGATCTTTATTGCTCACTTTACAGTACATGCACTTCCCACCTAATGGAGTGTCTATGTTTACTTTTAAAGAAATGGGATTCATTCTAATTTAGTATCAGGAGACCCAGAAGGTTTGTTCGGAGAGGAGAAAAAGCCCTTAAAGTAAACCGACCCAAATAAAAGCTAAAAAATGGTGAAAATCTGCTTACGAAGGAGAATACACTGCAGAGCACTGGAACTCTGACTGGATATGGAATTCAAACTGCTCAATGTAAGAGCCGGACTCACGGGGAGACAGTGGAATCAGTTTGCATTGATTCATTCAGATGCAAAGTATGTTTCGGCTTCCTCCTGCGAGTAAGAAGTGTTCCCAACAAATCAGGCATCCATTGATAACACTGGGACCAGCTTTATTCTGAATCTACTAGTTGCGTTTGTATTCATATGATCTGTGTACCGGGGGAGAGTGGGGGTGGGGAGGGTGGGGGGGGGGGGGGGGGGGGGGGGGTTGAGGTGAGGATTCAAGAACCATTGCAGGTTAGCAAGATCAGGGGTGATTGATGAAGGGGACTTGGTATGGGATGGGATACAATAGAGTTTTAAATTAACTGGTTATGAAAGATCAGGCTCCATCCGGGAGAGAATTGGAATATTCAAAAGACGTGGGCAAGTACATAACTATTACATTTGTAACGCAATAACTCCACTTCCAAAAGGATTTCTGATAATGGATGCCCATCAGCCTGTGTAACATGGTGACATAATCAGGCCAATGGCAAGCAGCACATTTCATAATGTAGCTTAAAGTCTGAAATCAAACTCCAGCAGCTGCTCATTTCCCCCTCTCCTGCAGCCCTTAATCAAATATTCAGATCTCTGCCACGTTCAGTAATTATAGTTTGCATTCTTTACATGGAGTATTTTGTGCAGTTGTTGGCTGAGGTAGACATTAATCACAGTGACAACCCTCGGCGCTGGTTAGTTCAGTAGCACAAAGAATTATTGACTAGTGCCAATAAAACTACTTAAAGTCGCTTGCAGCTGCTGCCTCTCGGTAACATTAGTATTTCTGAGACTCCTGACAGCAGCACGGTGAATAATAAAACGCGAGGTAAGATTATTTTTTTTCACTTTAAAAGTTTTGACTGAGGCAAATCACGCATGGAACAAATGGTCAAGCCTGGGAAGGTGGGGAGAAAGGAAGATCCAATTTATTTTACTCAATGAGCTCGGCAAGACAGAGAGTAGAGCACTGAGTATTTGGCGGGTTATTCTGCTCATGGTGATGTGTTATGTGATTTGAAGTAGGTTTAAATCCATTTTCTACACTCAGTAGATTTTTAAATTTAATTTTCAGTAAATTATGTGACAAGTAGTGGTTGCTATGTGACTGATATGCAGTTAAGTTCCACATTCCCTTCTCTTATAAATGGCTTATGCTTACCTAATGGTTTTATCGAACACCAGGGAAGGTCTATTAAGTTATATACTGTCCAGATGAGAGCCTGGGTTCAAATCCAGTCCAGTCTGATGGGATAAAAGTATTTTCTTTCAATTGCATGTGTTTCAAAGGCCCCTATTGTAAGATAGCCCTAATTTAGCATTCCATTTCCAATTTCAATCAGGGGGTCACAGAATGGCTGTTGTGGGATGGGAAATAATTTATCACTGGCACTTTAGGGAGTGAGAAGCATTGTTTTCCAGAACACAATACATGGAGCTTTATTCTTCCGCTAACAAGAACTCTAAATGATAAAGAGAAAGCACTGGGAAATACTCATCAGGTTCTGGCAGTGTTTTTTGGAGAGAGTTGCATATGACACTTTCTTCAGTCCACAAATGCTGCCAGACCTGCTGAATATTACCAGCATAATCTGTTTTTATTCCAAGGGATGGGATTTCCCCCACATTCCCACTGCGGGTTCCCCAGAAGCAGAGGGTGCAAGCAATGGTAAACCCTGTTGACAATGACAGGCCCGAACGATCTCACGGCCAGTCAATAGAGAGGTGTGCAGAAAGCCCCGCCCCAGATTTCCAGCATCCGCAGTAATTTGCTTTCATACCAAAGCTCTATGATGTACCTTGTGAGAGAATGTCGAGGGAGCTTTACAATTGAGGTGAATGTAGAAATTGTTATATATTCTATTTTATATCTGTTGCAGTAATGTTTTTAAAAGCATGGGTTAAGATGTATTTGCTGCAGTAATATAATAAAAAATCCTAGGTTAAGGTATCCAGACTGTGTGTCTGCTAAAGCTGTAATTAAGAAGTCATAAAAGATGAGGTCATGATTGATTCTAACCATTCACTTGTTTATATATAGAGGGCTAATGTAACATTGTTATGATTGCTGGAGATTCCCTGGTGTGTACATAATTTATGAGGAGCTGTATTTTATTGTAGCTATGCATCTTAGTGGGTTACAGATGAGGTAATTAGTAGGAGGAGCCAGGGATGTCTATAGTTTTGCAGTTTGCAGTAGGTTTTGACTGACAAAACAGAGGATTTTAAGTTGAACAGCAGTTTTTGCCAAATGCTGCTAGGTTGCGCAGAAGTGTACTGAATATGCATTGAAAATAACTTTCTCCAAATGTTTCTGCATAGCTGAGCACGTAATCTGTTTTGTTAACTTTATTTATGAGTGGCATTTGAACTATATTAGGTTGCTTAATTGGAATTAGTACTAGGTATAGCTGGTAAGTGAAAGTTTTTTCCTTGTGTTTAAGAACTGTTTAACTGATAATTGTTAATATTTATTTTGCGTTAATGTGGTTATATCTGTGTTTAAATTAAAGCTTGTTTTAACATAAAAGATACCTATCAGAGTCTTCACTCCTGGGGTGAAGATCCTTTCCTCACAGTTTTACAAATTTAAAACATTTATTTGGGGTCCAGAATCCTCGCACGTTGCACCCAATCCATTCTGCACCTGATCTGGAAACTGTTGATTCGACACTAGGTGCAAAAAATAGCAATTAATGCAAATGTTTACCAAAGTAAGCTTTTTGCTGCATGGAATACCGTTAGAAACAGAAACTATTGGAAAGTACATAGCAGTTCTAAATTTTAAGAGAGCTTCAGCTGAGGTGAGGAAGTCTGAGGGTGAATTTGAACTAGTGGTTGTTCAATGTCCCAGGTTCCTTGTCTGCAAAAAAACCCAGATCCCACTGTATCCAATTGTAAGGGACACTTCTGGACAGGCGGCTGAGTTTAATGTAATCAAACGGTGCTCATTCAGATATCAATGGTGAAGGTCAGTGTGAAAAGAACCTCCCTCCCGTCAGGTTTTAAATTTTATTTGGGGACTATCAGGAGTGAGAGTCATCCTCCAGCCTCCCATTACCTTTGAGAACATATTGGATTTGTACATTAATTGCCCATTAGATCTGCAGAAAGTTGAAGTTCATTATTAAAAGCATAAGGAGCACTTTTAATGATGTGGTACTTGTTAATAAAATGCTAATAAAACACCTGGACCCAGAAAGAAATTGATTTAAGGCTCATTCCAGTATTTTGTATAACTTCTTAGGATTTAATCAAAATGAAAATATTTATGTTTTTTTTCTTTTTTTTCTCTTGATCTGACCTTTGTATAACTCTCTTTATTCCTATTTCTGTACCTGATTTGCCTCAAATTCACCTGATTTCTTTCCCTGCAATGCATCTGCTTTTTATCTCAATCCTTGGGCGTGAATCCCGCCCCCGCCATCTTCCAAAGTCTCCGACACCAGAGACTCGGCGGGGGCGGGAATCGTGCCGCGCCGGTTGGCGGGCTCCCTGTGGCGATTCTCCGGCCCGCTGCTGTCATGCCGGTCCCGCCGGCGGGAATCAAACCACCTACCTTACCGGCGGGACCAGGCGGCGCAGGCGGGCTCCGGGGTCCTGGGGGGGGGGGGTGCGCGGGGCGATCTGGCTCTGGGGGGTGCCTCCACGGTGGCCTGGCCCGCGATCAGAGTCCACGATCGGCGGACGGGCCTGTGCCGTGGGGGCACTCTTTTCCTTCCGCGTTCGCCATAGTCCTCACGATGGCGGGCGCGGAAGTGACCCTCTCCCCTGTGCATGCGCGGGGATGATGTCAGCAGCCACTGATACTCCGGCACATGCGCGGACTTCCGCCGGCCGGCGAAGTCCCTTCGGCCCCGGCTGGCGTGGCGCCAAAGGCCGTTCCCGGCGGGGCGCCAATCACTGTGGCGCGGGCCTAGCCCCTCAAGGTTAGGGCTTGGCCCCTAAAGGCGCGGAGAATTCTGCGCCTTTGGAGCGGCCAAACGCCGGAGAGGTTCACGCCACTCCATCCCGCCGGGACCTCCCGCCCCGCCGGGTAGGGAAGAATCCCGGCCCTTAAATCCAATTGGTCACGGATATAACCTGTTGATTTCATCGTTCATTGATAGCCTCTCCCTGCTGTTATCAGCTCAGAGTTTTGGAAGATTACTCTGTAAATTATATTTGAGCTGAATGGTGCAGGAAGTGGTCTAACTAATATCATACGGTAAGAGACGGTCCACAGCTCCAAGACCGAGGACAACATGTTTTGAGTGTTCGGCCTGAATTTTTAAGGATTGTCCTGAAGTAAGTTCAAAACGCACATCCAGTTTCAATTGTCCCTGAACGCGATTTCATGCAGGCTGGCCAATTAGCAGGCAGCTAGTGGAGAAAGCATGCTGGGAAAGGCTTGGCATTGTCAAAGTGGGCAGGAAAGGGGCGTGCGTTAAGTAAAGGG
Organism: Scyliorhinus canicula; assembly: GCF_902713615.1. NCBI lineage: Eukaryota > Metazoa > Chordata > Chondrichthyes > Carcharhiniformes > Scyliorhinidae > Scyliorhinus > Scyliorhinus canicula. The sequence continues at coordinate 159,460,321 of NC_052146.1, forward strand.
AGCTGCGGGCTGGCATTCTACTGTGCTCCCTCAGGGGAACAGTCACCGTGGAGCTGTCTCAGATTGTTACTGACCTGTTAAATTTAGGAATTGGAAGAACGTTGAAAAGGATATCTAGGCACATTGAAAAACAAGTCCCCAGACATATTTTTAAATTTTATTTCAGCCCTGACATTTCACCCCACCCTGGATTGAGGTTGCAGCGACAATGTAAAGGCAGCCTTGCCAACTGGACCCCCTGCCAACTGTAAAAGCAGATAGGTCAAGTAAAATGAAAAGTTAGGGGCAGCACAATGGCACAGTGGTTAGCACAGGGACGCAGATTCAAATTCAGCCTCGGGTGACTGTCTGTGTGGAGTTTGAACTTTCTCCCCGTGTGTGCGTGGGTTTCCCCCGGGTGCTCCAGTTTCCTCCCACAATCCAAAGATGTGCAGGTTAGATGGATTGGCCATGCTAAATTTCCCCTTAGTGTCCAAAAGGTTAGGTAGGGTAACTGGGTTACAGGGATATGGTGGGGGCATGGGCCTGGGTGGGGTGCTCTTTCAGAGGGCCAGTGCAGACTCGAGGGGTCAAATGGCCTCCTTCTGCACTGTAGTGATTCTGCGATCAATTGGACCTGTAATGGGGTAAATTCCCTCCTTGATTGTTGGCTGGGAGTGCTTCTGACTGAAGCACGTGCCCGCCATCTGAAATATCCCGCAAGTGCATGTTGATGTTGGTAGGTGTGCTCAATGTCTCTTTGCACAGTTTCACGAGCTTTCAGGGCAGGCGCTGTCGCTTAAGCGACGTAAAATTCTGACCTTTAGGTTTTTTGACCATTCTGTGGTTTCCTTTCTGTGAACGGGATTGAAGGAAAATAGTTCTGGCCACATTGAAAAGGGGCGGTGACTCCAGCATGTGCCATTCGGGAATAAATTCTTTTAAAGAATCTTTGGAAAATGAGGGAAGGCGATTGAAGGGAGGCTTCGTGCTCGAATCATTTGCCCTAAATGTGTGAACATTTCTGCCTTCAAAAATCCTCCTGTGGAGCTGGAAGAAATTAAGTCCTTCAAGGATCTTAACGTTTTTTTAAGTTTCCACTTGCCTCTGTGGATGCATCTAACATATCCAGGGGACTTGACATTTATGTTAACACTGAGAATTACTCTCCTGTTTCACATCACATTATGCAATGAAGTCATTATGCACTTTCCTGCAGATAGGATAAAGGATATAATTAGCTGGATGTTTTGATTTAAAGGAGGAAGCGAGGGAACTGTGTTTACTTTGCACATAGATATTAATGATATAATAGAGAGCAAGACTGTCATCTTTAAAGAGCTATTACCAGAGGGCAGTGAGTGACTGTCAGGAGAAAGGAACTTGTGAGGTTGTGACCTCATGACCGCCTAGTGTTAATAACAGTAGGAAAGGGGCAGCACGGCGGCCTAGTGGTTAGCACAGCTGCCTCATGGTGCTGAGGTCCCAGGTTCAATCCCGGCTCTGGGTCACTGTCCATGTGGAGTTTGCACATTCTTCCCGTGTCTGAGTGGGTTTCGGCCCCACAGCCCAAAAATGTGCAGAGTAGGTGGATTGGCCACCCTAAATTGTCCTGATTTGGAAAAAATAATTGGGTAATCTAAATTTTTTTTAAAAAATAAAAATAACATTAGGAAAGAACAAAGGGATCATGGAGGGGAGTGGGGAAGTGAGGGAGATGGGAGAGGAGGGAGAAAGAAGAGGAGGTAGAAGGGAAGGGGAGGGGAAAGGAAGGTTGGATTGGAAAGGGGTGGGAAAAAGAAGGGGAGGGGTAAATGAGTGTGGAGGGAGAAGGTGGAGAGGGAAAGAAATAGAAGCATGGGTGGCAAGGTGGCACAGTAGTTAGCACTGCTGCCTCATAGCACCAGGGACCTGGGTTAGAATTCCGTCCTCGGGTGACTGTGTGGAGTTCTCAATTTCTGTTTGTGTCTGCGTGGGTTTCCTCCGGGTGCTCGGTTTCCTCCCACAGTCCAAAGATGTGCAGGTTAGGTGGATTGACCATGCTAAATTGCCCCTTAGTGTCCAAAGATGTGGAGGTTTAGTGGGGTCACAGGAATAGGCTGGCAGAGTGGACCTAGGTGGGGTGCTCTTTCAAATGGTTGGTGCAGATCCAATGGGCCAAATGACCTCTGGATAAAAGCAATTTACTGCGGATGCTTCAATCTGAAACCAAAGAGAAAATGCTGGAAAATCTCAGCAGGCCTGGCAGCATCTGTAGGGAGAGAAAAAAAATAATGTTTTGAGTCCAGATGCCCTTTATCAAAGGGGCCAAATGACCTTCTTCTGCACTGTTGGGATTTTATGGATTCTATGGATTCTAAGTAGGCGGAAGGGAGGGAAAAGCAAGGATCGTGAAGAAAGGACTAGGGGGTGAGAGAGAGAAGGAATGGTGTGAAGGTAGGAGGGAAGGAATTGGTGAAAACGGATGCGGGAAAAGGAAGGTGATGATGTTGGAGTCGGTACGCCTGTGTCCAGGTGTTAGAAGTAGTTTTAATCCTTCTGCCTTTTCCTGGGTATCTGTTCTGCCAAGAAAGTAGAAGCAAAGTACTGTGGATTTTGGAGATCTGAAATAAAATCGAAAAATATTGGAATGTCTCAGCAGGTCTGGCAGCATCTGTGCGGAGAGACGGAACTAACCTGCTAAGTTTTTCCAGCATTTTCTACTTGGATTCCACTCAGGGAGTCGAAAACATCCAAAGTCTCCAAATTAAATTGGAATTTTGGTGGGTTCCAGAAGGATAATTTTCCATTGGAAGTTTAAATTCCTGGCAATTCCCACACAGTCCTTGCGGTGGATATCCGGGTGACCCCAGCACATCTTCTTGAGTAACTCTGGGGTAATTGTCCCAATTAGTTTTAAAATCTGTTCATGTGTCCTGATTCAACACATTTTTTGTATTACGTAACTGATTAGTTATGTAACATGGCAGCACAAGTGGCTAGCACTGTGGCTTCAAAGCACCAGGGTCCCAGGTTCGATTCCCCGCTGGGTTACTGTCTGTGCGGAGTCTGCACGTTCTCCCCCTGTGTGCGTGGGTTTCCTCCGGGTGCTTCGGTTTCCTCCTCCAGTCCAAAGACGTGTAGGTAAGGTAGATTGGCCATGCTAAATTGCCCTGAGTGTCCAAAAAGGTTCGTGGTGTTATCAGGTTATGGGGATAGGGTGGAAGTGAGGGCTTAAGTGGGTTGGTGCAGACTCGATGGGCTGAATGGTGTTCTTCTGCACTGTATGTTCTATGTACTCTTTACTTCAGGACAAAATCACCTGAATGTTGGAAGTTGAATGAGTTTGCAACCCCATCATTTTTTTACATATAAATTTAGAGTATCCAATTCATTTTTTCCAATTTGGGCAATTTAGTGTGGCCAATCCACCTACTCTGCACACCTTTGGGTTGTGGGGGCGAAACCCACGCAAACACGGGGAGAATGTACAAACTCCACACGGACAGTGACCCAGAGCCGGTATCGAACCTGGGACCTCAGCGCTGTGCGGCAACAGGGCTTACCCACTGCGCCACCGTGCTGCCGCCGCAACCCCATAGTAATCACAACAGTGAATGTGATTTGATGTTAAACAATTTACGCAGGGGACATAGAAAAATCTGATATCTATTAACTGTGATCGCTAACAATTCCCCACAGTCAAAATTAGTCAGTTAACGCCTTTGCTGATGCTGTTGATGCTGTTTTTCGTTTCATTTCATGTCAATTGAAAGTTTCTGACCATTTTGAAGGTTAGTAATTGATGTGGTTTATGTGTTGTGTGATTTCATTTAATAGCTATTAGGTGCCAAATAATGACTGAAAGATCACTTTGGAACACGAATCATCACAAATGAGTGCAAATGAACACAGTTGCATATACGGTGATGTCATCATTTTCAGTTCAGAGCGAAGGAGAGCTTTACTGATCAACTCTAATCACCTGAAGAGGAGATGAAAGCTTGTGGGCTGCCAAGGCAGCCAGTTTAAAAGGCCTACCTTCATTTGGTGAGACATCAGCCCAATTCTGGAGCTCGGTGTGAGGCCCCCTTACCTTCACCACATTACCTCCTCTAGATTTGTCCCACAACCCCTGCCCCTCCTCTCACCTCCCTCACCCTTCCATATTCCCATCACTCAGATGCACCTGAAGACTTTTCCACTTCCACAATGCTGTTCCTTTGCCTTGACAGCTTGCCAGTTGTCATAAATAATAACCTGACAACTACATTATTTAATGGTTACTTACCTTTTCAAATCAAATCCCGAGCATGAGTCACTGTAGTAAATATAAGTACAACCTATGCTACAGCATTTTGTTGTGACATGTGAAGTAGGCAACCATTTTTAGACTGACCTTTCAAAAAGTTCCTGGCTCCAAATCATGATTCCCACATGGTTCATGACACCTTTTTGCTGGTGTTTTTCCTGTCACCTCTCAAAACCCCATCTTCATCACAACTACAGAAGGTCAGAATTATCTGCTTCCATAATGATGCCTGTAACATGGAGGCAGCAGAGTGCAGGCTCCCGATACACCATACTACCCCTTCACACACCCCACCCATCCCGCACTGATGAGATGTGCCAGCACTGGAACTGGGGGCTGGAATCCCAGATTTGGGACCCACTTTGGCATTTTTAACACCCACCCCAAAACGTTTTGTCAGGTTGGGTAAATCTGGCTCAATGTCAATGAAAATGGAGCTGGCCCCTTATGAAGCATGAATTCATAAATTCAGAAGTTCATTGAGGTTCTGTGTTAAAAGGTGAAGAAATTTGGCCCCGTTTCGAGGGCCATGCGTTTGTAATTGGTTGGAACTAAACTGAAAAGCATTATAGAGGAGATATTTATTAACCTTGGACAAACTGAGTGTAATGAACTCCAATTGGCTTTATTGGTTGGCCAATTGGAGTATGAGCTCCCTCAATGATAGCTCATTGAGGGGGCCCATATAATCATCTGTGTAGGCTTTGTGAGCCAGTCTTAAGTTGACTGGACTGCTAGCAGCACTGTTTGTAGCTGCTCCTGTAATGTCGTTATTGTAAATAAATAAATATTGGTGTGGTGACAGAACTCCTGCCTCCTGTGGATTACTACACTGAGCAAAAGGTTAGAAGGGATTTAATTGAGATGTATCTAATTCTACTTGGATAGGTCATTGAGATGAACAGTACTAAGGTTCATACATCTTGTTTATCAGAGAGTTACTGCTCTCTGCAACAGTTAACTAAATATTTTGTGGTTAAGGGCTCACTACCTTCCTTACAGAAGACACTTGAGAGAAGACGATGTTTGCTTACTAGTTAACTGGAATTTTAACAAAAGGAGTTGTTTCGGTCCAGGTTTTTATTTTCTTAACAAATAATTACACATTAACCAACATTGAATTGCATCTGCCAATTTTTGTCCCATTCACCCATCTTCAATATCCCCTTGCTCATTACATTAGTTCCATCTTCAAATGTGGGCATCACTCCCTCCAGTCCTGCCCCCAAAACCGCAATGGGCACAATGAACTGATGCTATGTATAAATGAACCCTACAGGACACCACTGCAAACTTTGAACCTCTCTGAGAAACTGTTCTTGATTCCCATTCTCTATCTCGTGCCTTGGCCAATTTTTCATCCAATCTGTTACCCCACTCCCATGTCCATACCCTTTTGTCTTCTCCATATTATCCCCTAAATCACCTTGCTGAAAGCATTTTCAAAGTTGCCCGTCAAATGCAATTACCCCATTCACTGCATGTGTCATCTCCCTGGGTGCCAGGATGGCAGCGCCAGGGTGCCTGAGTGCTGGGTTGGCACTGCCAGGAGTCAGGCTCAGGGGGCTTGCCATGTGGAGGAGACTGATGGCCTCTCCAAGGTTGGCAAAGTGAGCGGGCTGACAAAATTGTGGGGGGGTGGGGGGGGCGGACTGAAAGGGGATGGGGGGGGGGGGGAGATTGGGGCAACCGCTCAAAATGGCGCCCTGACCTGCGAGGAGCATTTCATGCTGGCGAGAAATCCCTCTAAGTATGGGTTCAGCGGAGAGAACCTTCCCGAGGCCAAAATAACGGCAAAGTGCAGGCCCTGAGAAACACACCACTAAACGTTTAGTTCAACGGACTTTAACTCAAGTCTGCTGAATGGTGCCCAAAGTCATTTGACCAATAATTGAAGTTGGTCAGGGAGCATTTCAACCCCTGATCATACTACAGCGATAAAGTTCAATTTGGTTGCCAGGCACCCAAGTGAGACTATCTCTGCCTCTTTATGGCTCATTTAAATATTCAGGTCTGGATCCCACCCAGTGGGATAATTGTGACCACCCCATTGCCTGGAGCAGAGCCCAATAATGGGTGTGTAATTCAACCGTTGCATCCAGTTTCATGCTGGGCACAATGGGGTCACTGGATACGTCAAATTGTTCACAAATCGTTGATAGGATAACTTATTTTATCCTCCCCCATTATTTCAGTTGGTTATAGAAGAAACAGAGCCACTCATTACACTATCTTCAGCCCCTTAGTCGAATGGTTCTAACTTCCAAACCATGGAAAGATTTCATAGAACAGAATTTATAGTGCAGAAGGAGAGCATTCGGCCCATCGAGTCTGCACCAGCCCTTGGAAAAAGTATCCTACTTAAGCCCACACCTCTGCCCTATCCCAGTAACCCAGTGACCCCACCTAACCTTTTGGACACTAAGGGGCAATTTATCTTGGCCAATCCACCTAACCTGCGCATCTTTGGACCATCTTGAGAAACCGGACCACCCGGAAGAAAACCACGCAGACAAGGGGAGGAAGTGAAAACTCCACGTAAACAGTCACCCAGGGCAGCACGGTGGCCTCGTGGTTAGCACAAACGCCTCACGGCGCTGAGGTCCCAGGTTCGATCCCGGCTCTGGGTCACTGTCCGTGTGGAGTTTGCACATTCTCCCCGTGTCGCGTGGGTTTCGCCCCCACAACCCATAAATGTGCAGAGTAGGTGGATTGGCCATGCTAAATTGCCCCTTAATTGGAAAAAAATAATTGGGTAATCTAAATTAAAAAAAATAAAATAAACAGTCACCCGAGGCTGGAATTGAAAGTGGATGCCTGGAGCTGTGAGGCAGCAGTGCTAACCATGTTTTATGAAGCCGTCGATGCTTTTCAACTTCCTTGTTCATTTTGGAGGCTTCTTTCTCCCTTCCCACTTGAATCCTAAACTACTAAGGACTTGTGATCGATCAGGTTTAAACTCATCACTGATATAGTGGCTTGAGACAACAGTAGGGAGACTCGCAGTATAACTGAACAAGGGTTTATTAATAACAAAGGATGGCAAATTATACACAGGCAAAGTCACTAAACAGGTCTTCCCTCTTTGGCTTCACGGTCAACTCTGTCCGAGCCCCCACTCCCAGGGCCCCACACCTATTCTCCATTGGTCGGGGTTTGTGCAATAGGCCCAAGCTGGTCACATGGACCGTGAAGGCACGCCCCGTAACGGAGCCGCAGTACCACAGAAAGCATGTGTGCAGGAAGTGTCTCCAACTGCAGCTCCTGGAAGCCCAGGTTTTGGAGCTGGAGTGGCAGCCCGGAACACTGTGGAGCATCGGCAAGGCAAAGGCTATCATGTATAGCACGTTTTGAGGTGGGGTCACACTCTGGAGAGTGGTAAGACTCTGGAGGCAGGCAGTGCAGGAATCTCCTGTGATCATTCCCTTGCAAAACAGATACACCACTTGGATTCTATTGAGGGAATGGCCTTCCAGGGAAAAGCAGCAGTAGCCAAACTCATTGCTCCATGGTTGGTTCTGCTGCATGGGAAAGGAGTAATAAATGTGAGAATGTCAGAATTGTACAAAGATGGGGGCAGCACGGTGTCACAGTGGTTAGCGCTGCTACCTCACGGTGCCGAACTCTCAGGTTCGATCCCGGCTCTGGGTGACTGTCCGTATGGGGTTTGCATATTCTCCGTGTGTTTGCGTGGGTTTCGCTCCCACAACCCAAAGATGTGCAGGGTAGGTGGATTGGCCACACTAAATTGCTCCTCAATTGGAAAATATGAATTGGGTACTCTAAATTTTTTCTTTTTTAAAATAATTATACATAGATACATAGGAGCAGGAGGAGGCCTTTTGGCCCTTCGAGCCTGCTCTGCCATTAATCAGGATCATGGCTGATCATCCACCTCAATAGCCTAATTGTGCTTTCTTCCCATAGCCTTTGATCCCATTCTCCCCAAGTGCTATATCTAGCCACCTCTTGAATATATTCAATGATTTAGCATCAACTACTTCCTGTGGTAGTGAATTCCACAGGCTCACCACTCTTCGTGTGACGAAATGTCACCTCATCCCAGTCCAAAATGGTTTGCCCTGAATACTCAGACTGTGACCCATGGTTCTGGACACACCCACCATTGGTAACATCTTCCCTGCATCTACTCTGTCTAGTCCTGTTTGAATTTTTATAATTCTCTTTGAGATCCCCCCTCATTCTTCTGAACTCCAGCGAGAACAATCCCAACCTAGTCAATCTTTTCTCATATGACAGTCCCGCCATCCCTGGAATCAGTGTAGTAAACCATCACTGCACTCCCTCGAGAGCAAGAACATCCTTGTATCCAGATGGCTTTGATGTGTAGTGTTGATCAGAGAACAATGAGTCTTGTAAACTAAACAAAACTGTTTATTTAACACGACAATTGGATTTGACACTTATCCCTCAGAACTAACAGTTAATTCAACACACATAAACTATATTCATCTAACATCTAACTCACCAACTCATTAACAACTCTCAAGCTCTCTCAGTACTCCTTGCTCAGCTCCTGCTCCTACTCCTGCTCCCATCTTCTGGCCCACAAGGCCCTGCCCTCTATCTTATATACCTCGAGGATTAGATCCCTCGAGTGGCTCTCTGTGACCATATATTAACCCTTGGTTTACTGGTATGTATGATAGTACCACACCTTCCTCAGAAAAGGAGACCAAAACGGCACACAATATTCTAGGTATGGACTGACAAATGCCCTGTATAATTGCAGCAACACATCCCTGCTTCTGTCCGAGAAACCTCTCGCAATGAAGGCCAACATACCATTAACCTTCTTTACCGCCTGCTGCACCTGCATGCTTACCTTCAATGACTGGTGTACAAGGAAACCGAGGTCCCACTGTACACTCCCCTCTCCCAATTTACAACCATTCAGGTAATAATCTGCCTTCCTGTTTTTGCTTCCAAAGTGAATAACCTCACACTGATCTAAATTATGCTGCATCTGCCAATGATTTGCACACTTGCCCAACCTGTCCAGATCATGCAGTAGGATCTCTGCATCCTAATCACTGTTCACCCTTCCACCCAACTTGGTATCATCTGGGGATTCAACTGAAAGGAGAATAGATTAGGGGCAGATTAGGGGCAGCAGGGTAGCATGGTGGTTAGCATATATGCTTCACAGCTCCAGGGTCCCAGGTTCGATTCCCGGCTGGGTCACTGTCTGTGTGGAGTCTGCACGTCCTCCCCCTGTGTGCGTGGGTTTCCTCCGGGTGCTCCGGTTTCCTCCCACAGTCCAAAGATGTGCGGGTTAGGTGGATTGGCCATGCTAAATTGCCCGTAGTGTCCTAAAAAAAGTAAGGTTAAGGGGGGGGTTGTTGGGTTACGGGTATAGGGTGGATATGTGGGTTTGAGTAGGGTGATCATGGCTCGGCACAACATTGAGGGCCGAAGGACCTGTTCTGTGCTGTACTGTTCTATGTTCTAGATAGGCATTTATGTGGCCGCAAACAAGACACTAGGATGATATGTTGCCTCCCTTATGCTGGGCTCAAGGATGTATCAGAATAGTCGCAGGGCATTTTGGAGGTGGAGGGTAAACAGCCAGTGGCCATGGTACAGATTAGTACAAAACAACATAGGTAAAAAAAAAATGGATGTGGTCCGAACAGCAGAATATAGGAAGTTAGAAAATAAGTTAAAAAGTAGGACCTCAAAGGTTGTGATCATAAGATTACTAACAATGCCACGTGCTAGTCAGAGCAGAAATAACCAGATATATCAGGTGAATGTGTGACTGAAGAGATGGTATGAGGGTGAGGGTTTCAGATTCCTGCTACATTGGGACCGGGTCTCGGGAGATGGGGCCAGTACAAATTGGATGGGTTGCACCTGGGCAGGACCGGGACGATGTCCTAGGTATTTGCTAGACTGGTTGGGGAGGGTTAAACTAAAATGGCGGGGGGAAGGGGGGGAACCTAAGCAACAAGTCAGAGGAGGAGGAAACAAGGACAAAAACAAAAGGCAGAAAAGGGAATAAGAAAAGTGATAGGCAGAGAAATCAAGAGCCAGATTCAAACAGGGCTATAGTTAAAAATAATGGGAACAAGGAAAGAAATGTAAAAAAGACAAGCCTTAAGGTTTTGTGCCTTATAGGTGGAGCATAATAATAATCTTTATTGTCACAAGTAGGCTTACATTAACACTGCAATGAAGTTTCTGTGAAAATCCCCGAGTCACCACGTTCCGGTGCCTGTTTGGGTACACGGGGAGAATTCAGAATGCCCAAATTACCTAACAACACGTGTTTCGGGACTTGTGGGAGGAAACCAGAGCACCCGGAGGAAACCAACGCAGACACAGGGAGTGCAGCAGACTCCGCACAGACAGTGACCCAAGCCGGGAATCGAACCTGGGACTTTGGCACTGTGAAACAATAGTGCTAACCACTGTGCTACTGTGCCGCCTATATCAAGCTTGCTTCATGTCCTTCTATAAATAGAAGGATTTTCATTCATTTCATCTTCAAAAATATAATGGTATACAACCAGATGGATAAGAAAACACCCTGGGCAGGATTCTCCAGCCGCTCGAGTGTGGTGGGATTCTCTGACCCCGATAGCTGCACACCTCTGCCCATGAGTTTCTCAGTGGCATTGGGTGGTTTCAGTGGGAAATCCCATTGAAAAGTGGCGGAGTTGGAGAATCCTGGCTCCAGCAAATGGCGTGGTCAAATTCTCCATCCTCGCTCGCTCAGTAGCAGGGTGGACTCGCAATGGAGAATCCACCCCCTATTTTTGGGCGCCAAAATGCACGGTTAGCCTCCTTCTCAGCATAGAAGTCGATCTCCTGCTTTTCAGCTAATTACTTTGTGTCTAGTGCACTACTCACATGAAGACTTGGCTTCAATATTTAATTTCAGATATACATGTTATGAGCAGGTGAAACAGACAATGTTGCCAAGACCGCATAGTGACTGATGATCAGAAATGTATTCATATTTCAAAACAGCAACGACATTCACCGACACCGATGGTGCACAATTTATACTTGGTTTTGGAAAGATTTTTCAAAGCTTCAAATGTCAATTTTCCTGCCCTCCCCACTGGTTGGATCTTCTGAAGGCAATGTCTTACGGTGGATTCCCTGGCAGCGGGACATGTGAACCAGACAAAATGCCGCACATATTAGCGAACCTCTTCCGCTGGAACACAGTCAAAGGAGTGTTGTTTTGCTACAATGATATAAAGGCATTAATCATTCGGAAAGGATTAGGTAAAAACCTCGCAGGTTCATTTATTGAGCCTAGCCTCAGGAGAACATTTAATGAGGGGTAGAAAGCAGAGGGGCTGGATTCTCCTTCCCACCGCGCCAGATTTCTGGTTCAGCACACTGGTGGGATGCTCCGTTTCGGCGGCTAGTCAATGGGGTTTCCCATTGTGGGACAGCCTCATGCCGTCGAGAAACTCCCGGGTTGCCGGCAAAGCAGAGCATCCAAACGGTGGAGAATCCAGCCTGAGGTGTGTGTGTGCGTGTATGTGTTCTGGTTAGAAGCAAAAGTGAAACTATGACTAGATGGCATGACACTTTTCCATGTAGTGGGAAGTGGGCTCCCCTCCCACGTTGATTCAAGGGTAGAAAATCCCCTCAAAGTGTACTTTTTAATTTCAGTCACAGGATACTGAGAATGCTGAATTTTATTTCCAGGCCCAAAGATTTACTTCAAGAATATAAATCAAAAGAGAAGCATTTTCTAAAGTTGTCTCATTGTTTTTCTGGCAGTTATAACAAACGAGAATATTGCATAGATAGAGAAATCTGCAGCAAATGAAAATGTTATTTGTGTCTATAGAGAGATGATCTGTACACACTGTGACTTGATGGAAGGTTGGGAATCGATATTCAGAAGGAATTGTACAAGTTTGCTGATGTACATAGGAATGATTGAATGTGATGACACTTCAGTGCTCAGATCTAAATACGCACAAATATTTTTTGCTGCACTCATAGTATTTTGAATTGCTCTGATGCTATTTTACCAAATGTCATACATTTCCTCTCTAATTCTCACCAAGCAGAACAGAAATCTGGGCTCCATCTATTCCTCCTGGTCCGAATTGTTTGCCCCACATTTAGTTGAGCAGAAAATATTTTCCATTCCAAGAGTCTGGTCGTTGAGTGAACCATTTATGAGGTTGTAATGACTTGGACAGTTTGATTGTGTAGGAGACCCAACGCTGGACAATTAATTGCACCGGGCCTCCCGTACGGCAGTGATATGGTGTTCCCATTGGTTCTCCAACCACTGTGGCAGACTCGTGGCACTAGAACAAAACTTAGCCAATTATTACCAAACTAGCACATTGGTTGTGATTCACTATGGGATGTCCTGTGAATCGAGAACCACAACATAAATCAAAGTGATTCATTCCTTTACTGTTTATGTGACCCTCAAAACTAATCCAGGACCATTCCAATCTAAATAAAAACTCCATTGTACCACTCAGGTTAGATTCCAAAAAGATGATTCAATTTCTCAAAACATCTCAGGGATCCCATTCTATATTTGACCATTGTCAACCCACTGAAATTATATCCTATTCAAAAAGTTAAACTTGGACTGAATTCAATACATTATTTTCATTTGGCAAAAAAAGGACACTAATCAGGCCACCAAGGTGGCCGCCAAGGGTCAGGTGAGGTCTTCAAGCTTTCTACCTCTGCATAAATGCCCCTGTGGCTATTCTCAGCAAATGAGCCCACAAGTTTTTTACCCAATCCCTTATGAATGATTAATGTCTTCATCTCATTATAGCAAAACAAAACCTCATTGAATGGACCTGCCCAAAAGAACCAATATGTAGATTTACAGCTGGTATTATTTGTGATTTACCCAAATTTCAAATTTAATAAACTTCTAGACTTCATGAGCTGAAATAAATGCACTAACGCTGATGGTGGATTCCACATCTGGAAGTCGCTGTTACGACTTCAGGGCCAGTGAACTCTGTGCACCTAATAATGTATTAATTATCACCAATTAGCAGCAAGGAAGGGTGACCTACCATTATCCCACCCAATACGTGCTTGAGGACTAGATGTCTGTTCTCGGAGCTGCAGGCTGTGACCCGGAACAAGATAAGCCAGCACTTCGTAGGATCCCCTGGCATGCGACAGCGCTGGTAATCCACCATATGTCATTAAAGAACAGAAACTGTTCGCAATGAAAATTTGTGAATTTTCCAATCTAGCTTGATCAGTCAATTTGAAACTGAACCAATCTCTGCCAATCATGTAAATCGTCTAGGTGGTACAAAGTTTAAGGCTCAACAAGTCTCCCACCTTTTGGCATTGAGAAGTGCACTTATTACATATTTCCAAGCATAGATGTATGCACCATCGCAGCGAGCGGAGTGACATTCTAAAAGGGGCAAAGCTGCCCCCAGATTCAGTGATGTAACCCTGGATGCCCTCCTGTGTGTAGCACACGGTAGACATGACCAGCTCATGGCGAGCACTGGGAAGAGAAGGGAGCCCAGAGAAACTCATTGCTGCATGGAAGGAGGTAGCTGCCAAGTGGACAGTGTTGAGGAGGACTTGGTCCCAGTGCCACAAAAGTCCCAGTAACTCATGAGGTCAGTTACCTGTACCTAAACTCTGCCTGTATACCTTTGGGATATCAGTTCATTTACGTGCCCGATGAGAGTTTCTGGGTTCCTCCTGATCCTCAGAGTCTGGTGCCACTCTGGCCTCTTCCTGAGGAATCATAACATCCTGAACCTCCTTGTGTGTTCCCTTCTTACTCTCGCACCTTCTCCTCCCTCTCGTAAACGTTCACTCCTCCTCATGGGATGCTGCGCTCCAAACTGAGGCAAAGTCCCTTACTGTTTCAGATACTTTGCACCCTTTGTCCCCGTGTAACAGAAAAAGTTTCACCAAAAAAGTCCTTGTTTGTATGGGGGAGGGTAAGGCCAGCAGGAGGCCTTCTTCTTTGAGCTGAGGAGTGGGGATGGTGGGGGTGGGGGGGGGGGGGGCTGCAGAGGGAGGGGGTGGTCATTAGGATGTGCCTTTGAGCAGGGGCAGCCACACTAGCAGGTTATGCTGGTGAACGGAAGTAAGGTGGTGGGGGAGAGGCCAAGAGGGGCGGCCAGGGGTAGGGGGGAAAGAGGAAGTGGGGGGGAAGATGGAGAAGGGAAAAAGCAGGGGGGGGGGGAGTTTCTGCGATGCGGCAGGGGGTGAGAGATGCCATGGTCATGGGCGAAGAAAGGAGCCATCTGGGATGGGCTAGGTACAGAGTGGAATTAAAAGGGCAGGAGTTAAGTGGGGAAGATGATGGACATAGAGGGGATTGGAGGCGCAAGCCTCCGGTAAGTTTGGTAACGTGGAACGTCCAGGGACTGAATGGGCCGGTTAAAAGGTTGTGGGTGTTCGTGCACCTCAGGATCTTGAAAGCGGGGGTTGTCTTTTTGCAGGAGACACACCTCCGTGTGAAGGACCAGGTTAGGTTAAGGAAGGGGTGGGTCGGGCAGGTTTTTCACTCGGGGTTTGATTTGAAATCGAGGGATGTGGCGATTTTAATGAGCAAAAAAATGGGATTTTCTGAGTGCGAAGGAGGTGAGGGATCCAGGTGGGAGATATGTGATTGTGAGTGGGGTATTGGAAGGGGCACCGGTAGTGTTGGTAAATGTGTATGCCCCAAATTGGTATGATGTGGGTTTTATGAGGGGGTTGCTGGCAGCGATCCTGGGTTTGGCCATGTATCAGTTGATCATGGGAGGAGGTTTTAATTGTGTCCCAGAGCCGAGGGTGGATAGATCGAGCCCAGGTCGATGGGTAGGTTACGAATGGCAAGGGAGCTGGGGGGGGGTTTATGAAGAGGATGGGTATGGTGGATCCATGGCACTTTTAGAACCCAGGTGGAAGTGAGTATTCCTTCTTTTCACACGTCTAAAAGGTGTATTCGAGGATCGGGTGGAGTGGCGGTACTTGTTCAAACTTTTGAGAAGGTTTGGGTTTGGGCCGAGATTTGTGCCATGGGTGCAGTTGATGTATGTGGCGCCAAGAACGAGGGTGAGGACGAATGATAGGAGCTCACGAAGCTTTGACTTACACAGGGGTACGAGGCAGGGGTTCCCGCTGTCACCGCTGCTGTTTGCGCTGGCCATTGAGCCATTGGCAAGGGAGCCCGGGGAGGGGGGGGGGGGGGGGTGTTTATGGAGAGGTTGGGTATGGTGGATCCATGGCGCTTCATCTCAGTGGGGCGGGGGGGCAGGGGGTGAAGGGGAGGGGGAGGTGAAAGAGGAGATAAATCTGTACTAACTATGGGCGCAATTCCATGCGCTCACGAAAATTCGGAGAATAGCGGGCGGCGTAAATTTTTACGGACACGCTGGTCCGACGCCCTCCCGCTATTCTCCCCCCCCCCCCCCACGCCCGCCTCCCGACACGAATCGCTGCCCGCCGTTTTTTTACGGCGAGCAGCGATTCTCTCCTGGCCGATGGGCCGATTTCCAAGGCCTGTACCACGGCCGTGCCAAGAGTGCCATGGGCCCGCGATCGGTGGGCACCGATCGCGGGCAGCGGGTACTTACCCCGCGCACTCTTTCTCCCTCCGCCGCCCCGATGGATCTGATCCACGCTTCTGCGGGGCATAACGGCCCGCGCATGCGCCGGTTTCACGCACAAGCGCGATGACGTCATCCGCGCATACGCGGGTTGGAGTCGTCCAATCCGCGCATGCGCAGCTGACGTCATCTGACGCATCAGCCGTCGCTAACTCTGGCTAGCGGGCTTAACAAGATTCGTTAAGCCCGCGATGCCGGAGTTCACGGCCGCGCGATGCTAGCCCCGACCGGGGAGCTGAATCGGTTCCCGGTCGGGGGGGCGGAGGCTGGCGCCAAACGCGCCCGTTTTTGACGCCAGCTTCCCGAGTTTTCGTAACTCGGGAGAATCGCGCCCTATATCGTTGATTGTTGTGAAGAATGTTTTCCGGGGTGTTTATTTGCTGTAACCAACTTTTGATAAAAGTTTGAATAAAATGCGTTTTTTTTTAAAAAGGAAGACTATCTCAAATGCAGGAGAGAGGCTAAGGCTCGAAAAGGGAAGGCTAAGAGGGAGCATAAGGAAAGGATTGCAAGGGCAGCACGGTGGCCTAGTGGTCAGCACAACCGCCTCACGGCGCTGTCCGTGTGGAGTTTGCATATTCTCCCCGTGTCTGCATGGGTTTCGCCCCCACAACCCAAAAATGTGCAGAGTAGGTGGATTGGCCACGCTAAATTGCCCCTTAATTGGGAAAAATAATTGGGTAATCTAAATTTATTTAAAAAAAAGGAAAGGATTGCAGGCTGTGCTAAAACAAAGAGCAACATATTCTTCAAACATTTTAATGGTAAAAGATTTGTGAAATTAGATTAGTGAGTGAGGCCCATAAGGGGCAAGCGGGGTAAACTGCTCACTGAAGTGGAGGGTATGGCAGTGGTACTAAATGAGTGCTTTGCTTCCTGCTTTACCAAATTAGAAGATGGTGGCAATGGCCCAGTTGAAAATGTGGGTGTTGAGCAACTGAGCAGTATAGTGATAGATAAAGAAGAGGCGTCAAAAAGGCCTAGCACACCAGGTAGAGAAGTCGCCAGGCCCGGATGGGTTGCATCCTAGATTGATGAGAGAGATAAGGGAGCATTTTGTGGCACCATGAGAGAAATTTTCCAGGCCTCTCCGAACATAGGATTAGTCCCAGGGGACTTGAGAATTGCAAATGTGACACTGTTGTTTGAAAAAGGGGCCAACAATAACCCAGAAAACTGCAGATCCATTAGCTTGATATCAATAGTAGGAAAACTGATGGAGACCATAATACGGGATGATATAAATATCCAATTACAGAAAAATAACTGAATACTAGACAGTCAACGTGGCTTTGTCAAGGGCAGGTCATGTCTGGAAAATGTAATTGAGTTCTTTAACAAGGAGACACCAACAGTGGATGAAGGTAGCACCACAGTTGTTGCATATTTGGACTTTCAGAAAGCAGTTATGGTGCCACACGGCAGTTTGGTTAGCAAATTAAAAATGTTTGGGATTAATGTGTCTTTGGCAGCATGGATTAGAAGTTGGCTAAGGGATAGGAAACAGAGGTAGTGATAGATGGGCATTTCTCAGACTGGAGACGAATTGAAAGTGGTGTTCCCCAGGGCTCAATGTTGGGACCCTTGCATTTTCTGATTTATATAAATGATTAAAAAGTGGGTGTTGAGGACAAAATATCTAAATTTACAGATAATACTAAGCTAGGGAGAATAGTGAATTGTGAGGATGATGGATGCTGAATGACTTCAGAGGGACATTGACAAATTGGCCAAATGGGCAGGCACCTGGCAGATGAACTTCAATGCAGCTAAATGTGAGGTAATGCATTTTAGTAGAAGAAACATGGGGAGACTCTATAGGCTCAGTGGTGCAGCTTTGAAGGGAGTACAGGAACAGAAGGACTTCGGGGCTCAAGTGCATAATTCTCTGAATGTGGAATTGCAATGTTGAAACAGCTGTTCAGAAGGCTTAACAGATACTTGGGTTTATAAATAGAGGCAAAGAGTATAAAAGCAACAAAGTGATGCTGCACCTCTACAAATCATTGGTCAGATCACATTTGTGAGTATTGTGTTCAGGGGCGAAATTCTCCGACCCCCAGCAGGGTCGGAGAATCGCCCGGGGGCGCCTAAAATCCCGCACCCGCCGTGGCAGAGATTCTCTGCCACCCGGGAAGTGGCGGGGGCAGGAATCTCACCACTCCGATCGGAGAGGCCCCTGCGGCGATTCTCCGGCCCGGATGGGCCGAAGTCCCGCCGCTGGGAGGCCTCTTCCGCCGCCGAGGTTTAAACCACCTCTGGAACGGCGGGCTCAGCGGCGCGAGCAGGCCCCCAGGGTCCTGGGGGGCGGGCGGGGGGCGATTGAACCCTGGGGGGTGCCCCCACGGTAGCCTGGCCCGCGATCGTGTCCCCCCCCTCAGAGTCCGGGCCAGTGCCCTGGCTGCTCTATTTTCTTCCGCGGCCGCCATGGCGGAGGCCATGGCGGAAACGGAAGAGGACCCCACGTCGCGCATGCGCCGGCAGTGACGTCAGCAGCCAGCTGCCGCTGACGTCACTGCCGGCGCATGCGCGGACCGGCGAAAGCCTTTCGGCCAGCTGCCGGGTGGCGCCGGTTTTTTGCTCCGGTCTTCTGGTGGCAGCCGCTCCGGCGCGGGGCTGGCCCCCAAAGGTGGGGAGAATTCCTGAGTGGTTGGCGCCACTCCCCTAATCCGGGACCCTCCGTCACGCCGGGTTCTGGGCACCTTACTTAAGGAAAGATGTTAAAGCCCTGGAGGGAGGGCAGGGGAGATTTACGAGAGTGATACTTGGAAGGAGGAATTTTAGATACAATCAAAGATCAGAGAAATTGGCCTGTTCTCCTTGGAGTAGAGAAGATTAAGAGGTGACCTTATTGAGGTGTTCAAAATTCAGAACAGTTTTGACAGGGTAAGGAAGAATATTGGGCGCGATTCTCCGGACTCACGACGGGTCGGAGAATAGCGGGCGTCGGAAATTTTTACGGCGACACTGTTCCGACGCCCTCCCGCTATTCTCCAAACCCCGCAAAATGTCGGAGTCGCCATTCCCGACAAACGCCTCCTTCCCGCCCCTGACACGACCAGAATCGCCATTGATAGCCCCCCCGCTATTCACCGGCCCGGATGGGCCGAAGTCCCGACGTCATGGCGCCCTGTTTGCACGTCGTGAAACACACCTGCTTTTTAAATTCGTCAACCAGTCGGCCTGGCTGACGACAGCTTCGAGGAGGTCAGGGCACCACTCTGCGCACCGCTCAGCGCACCGCTCAGCGCACCGCTCAGCGCACCGCTCGAGTCTGGCCACAACGGGGAAGGCATCCCTGAGGACGGGTGGGGGTCCAGAGCGGGGGGAGTGGGGGCGACGGGGGAGGCAGTGGGGGGCGACGGGGGAGGCAGTGGGGGAGACGGGGGAGGCAGTGGGGGAGACGGGGGAGGCAGTGGGGGGCGACGGGGGAGGCAGTGGGGGACGACGGGGAGGCAGTGGGGGGCGACGGGGGAGGCAGTGGGGGAGACGGGGGAGGCAGTGGGGGGAGACGGAGGGGGCAGTGGGGGAGACGGGGGAGGCAGTGGGGGAGACGGGGGAGGCAGTGGGGGTGACGGGGGAGGCAGTGGGGTGCGACGGGGCAGGCAGTGGGGGAGACGGCGGAGGCAGTGGGGGGCGACGGGGGAGGCAGTGGGGGAGACGGGGGAGGCAGTGGTGGAGACGGGGGAGGCAGTGGGGGGCGATGGGGGAGGCAGTGGGGGAGACGGGGGAGGCAGTGGGGGAGACGGGGGAGGCAGTGGGGGAGACGGGGGAGGCAGTGGGGGAGACGGGGGAGGCAGTGGGGGGGCGACGGGGGAGGCAGTGGGGGAGACGGGGGAGGCAGTGGTGGAGACGGGGGAGGCAGTGGGGGGCGATGGGGGAGGCAGTGGGGGAGACGGGGGAGGCAGTGGGGGAGACGGGGGAGGCAGTGGGGGAGACGGGGGAGGCAGTGGGGGAGACGGGGGAGGCAGTGGGGGGCGACGGGGGAGGCAGTGGGGGAGACGGGGGAGGCAGTGGGGGGCGATGGAGGGGGGGGGGTGAGGTAGAGAGTGAGCCGTCCAACCCCGTAACAAAATGTCTGCCAGCATGCCATGGTGTGCAGGTGACGAGGACACGGCCGCTGGTTCCCCTGTGGCTTCCGGACACAGGCCACTGACGCACCCGTGAGGAGGACATAGTTTACTGGCCGTTGGATGCAGAAAGTGACCAGGGGTTAGGCTGACCGCGTGTCAGCAGCACGACCAGGCCACCGGGACACACAGGTATCCCATGGCAGGCGGCTGCCGAGGTGTCGACTAACCTCCGTCTAACATGTCCCGTTTCTCTGCCTCCCACCACCCTTCTGTAGGTTAGCACGATGTATGGGAACAGAACGGCTATGTTCTGCGCAGTGGTTGGGGCCGCTCTACTGGATTTGGAGATGCAGCAGCATCCACACCCACAACCCGCAGTGGATGCAGGGCCAGCTGCAGCAGCAGAGGGAAGGGCCGAGGAGTTGCCAGTCGTCGAGCAGCATGGGGGGGGAGGAGGAGGAGGAGGAAGAGGAAGAGGAGAGAGTGAGGGTGCAGCCATGGCGCCAGAGGCGACGACCAAAGCCGAGGGTGTACCGTGTCCGGGTCTCTTTCCTAACAATGACGGACATCACCTGCAGGAGGAGACTCCGGCTGAGTAGGCAGACGGTGATACATATCTGCCAACTCCTGTCGCACCTCGCCCCACGTGGAACGGGGGGAGGACACGCGATCCCGGTTGCCATCAAGGTGACGGTCGCTCTGAACTACTATGCTACCGGCTCCTTCCAGTCTCCGAGCGGGGACGTCTCCGGGATCTCCCAGTCATCGGTGCACAGGTGCATCCGGGATGTGACCGACGCCCTCTATGCCATCGCGGACCGCTACATCACCTTTCCCGAGGACCAAGCAAGTCAAGACTCACGAGCTCGTGGATTTGCCAGTGTGGCCGGGATACCGAGGGTTCAGGGGTCAATCGACTGTGTTCACGTCCCCATGCGCCCGCCTGCTGTGGACAAGGAAGTGTTCACAAACAGAAGGGGGACATACTCCATTAATGTCCAGGTGGTATGCGACCCCCACATGAGGATCATGAACGTCTGTGCAAGGTTCCCAGGGAGTGTGCATGACTCCTACATACTAGCGCAGTCGTTCATCCCTGCGATGTTTGAGGGACGTCCCCCCCCAGCTGAGGGGCTGGTTGCTAGGCGACAGGGGTTATCCGCTGAGGTCTTGGCTGATGACGCCTATACGGAGGCCTCAGACCAATGCGGAAACCCGATACAACGAGGCCCATGCAGCAACCAAGGGTGTGGTGGAGCGCTGCCTTGGCCTCCTGAAGATGAGATTCAGGTGCCTGGACCGCTCCGGAGGCGCCCTGCAGTACCAGGCCGACAGGGTCGCTTGCATTGTTGTGGTCTGCTGTGCGCTGCACAACATCGCGATGCAGAGGGGAGATGACCTGCTGCAGGAGGCGGAGGGAGAAGCTAGTGCCAGTGGTGCCAGCACAGAGGAGGAGGAGGAGGAGGAGGAGGAGGAGGCGAGGGAGGAGGAGGAGGAGGAGGCTGGCGGAGTGGCGGGCGCAGAACGCAGACACGACCCAGGTGCTGGTGATGTCCAGGAGGCGGCACGACGGACCCGGCAAGGACGGCGGGCACGCAACGCCCTGGTGGCAGCACGGTTCACGCATCGCATGTGACGTCCCCGATGAACACCAAACCACCACCTGCATCGCTAGTCATGCAGAGGGTCAACACACAACTGCCACCACCACAACCCCCCCCCCCCCCCTCAGTGTACACTGCTCCACTTCGACATGACGCTTATCACTGGGTACAGACGGAATGGCACAACATTGATGGCTGTGTCAGCGGGTGTGATCAGTGCCATGTGGAATGATGACAGCCCGCTCTGCGAAGAGCTGTGAGCTCAGAATCGTTAGAGAGAGTCTGACCCATGGCAATAGCTGAACCATCCACCTTGGTGGCCGCTGAGTTCGTCACTGACACTCCATCACGTGCCCGCGTGGGCTAGCTGTGGGAGGGGGTAAGGGCAGGGACTGCACACCCGGCACCGAGGTTTCACCACCCGTCACCCCCAGCGACACTCGGTCACCATCACGATTCCTGTGGCTGTGGAACAATCACACGGTATTACAAGTAAGGTGGAACAGTGCGTTTAATATTAACAATTATTTACAGGTGCCCTAGCCCCTACAACTAAACTGTGCCCTTCACCCGTGCCAACTTACTCAGTGTCTATCTTAGTTGCCTTACGGGCCCTACCACTACGTCTAAGTGACTCCCCAGATGATACAGCAGGAGTGGAGGAGGATTGCTGCGAATCGCCCCCCTCGACTCGTTTCTCCTTGGCTAAGCGTTTCCTGGGGCGACCCGGCCTTGATGGGCCAGGCTGCTCTGCGGGCGTCTCGGGTGACATTGTGCCACCCTGCTCTGCCTGCTGCCCACCCGATGCACCAGGGATGGGACGGGGGGAGGCCGAGAATTCCGGGACGTCCCGTGATGGAGTTAATGGGACGGGCCCCGAAACCTCCTCCTCCCTCGGGGAGCCCGGTGGCCCCCGGGCCTCACTTTGGGACAGAGGTGCGAGCGGGGAGGTGCCCCGTCGCACCACCGACACCTGGCGCTGCCAGTCCTGGAGGCCTGCAACGGTATCCACCAGGATCTGAAGGTTTGCAGAGACGGAGTCCAGGGAGTTAGACATTCCCACCAGGGACTGTGCGACCTCAACCTGTGTGTGCACGACGCCATCCAGCACATGTGTCAGGCGGTTGATGGTCTCCGCGACCGACTGCTGGGACTGTGCTATCGACTGCTGGGACTGTGCCATGGCGTGCTGAGACTCGGCCATGGCCCGCATGGCGCCGGCAATGTCGTTTTGGCTCTGGCACATTGCTGCCTGTGAGAGGGCAACCCTGTCCAGGGCCGAGGATGACGCGTGCACATTAACCCCAACGTCTTGCATAACCTGACCCATTGCCTCCACCGCGGATGCCACCCGTGCGGTGTCGGACTGGGTCTCTGCCATGAGCGGCACCACTCCCTGCTCTTGGACGCGGTTCGACTCCTCTAACAGCGTCTGCAGAGCCAGGAAGGCAGCCCTCCTCCCGCTATTGTTTCCCTGGGTTTCCTGAGGCATCGGCTGTGCGGGTGGGTTGATAAACTCCAGGAACTCAGAAAACGTCTGGGAGCCAGCTGCATCCTGGGCCTGGTCTGGCCTCCGCGAGTCCGGGCCCTCTGTTGCTCCGACCTCCACCTGCTGTACCTGCTCAGCTGTGATGTGCCAACCAGACTGTGCCCCAGGAGACTCATCACTAAATAGGCCCGCCGGGGTGTGTGTCTCTGGGATGATGGATGTGGTGGGAGAAAGCAGTGCCGCAAGCCCGACGCTCTCAATGTTTAGGGCCTCCTCCAGGCTGTGGGGCTGCTCAGCGACAGGAGGGTTGTCCCTGGCTATTTCTGGTGGTAGTGGACTTCGAACCCTCTGTGCGTCCTGGTCCGCAGATTGGGTTGGGGCGGATGGGGCTGCCCGCTGATCGGGCACCCTCTGTTGTGAGGCCCCGGGTGAGGTGGCGGCAGATTCCTGTGTCCGTCTGGAGGCAGACGGCCCTGGTCGTTCGGCATCACGTCCTAGGGAAGAGAATGAGACGGGTTATTTCGATTTGCTCGGCAGGCCGCTGGACGGTTCCAGTGGGCAGGGTGTGTGAAGGGACAGAGGATGGGGGAGGTGTCCCAGTGGGCAGGGTTTGTGAAGGGACAGAGGATGGGGGAGGTGTCCCAGTGGGCAGGGTTTGTGAAGGGACAGAGGATGGGGGAGGTGTCCCAGTGGGCAGGGTGTGTGAAGGGACAGAGGATGGGGAGGTGTCCCAGTGGGCAGGGTGTGTGAAGGGACAGAGGATGGGGAGGTGTCCCAGTGGGCAGGGTGTGTGAAGGGACAGAGGATGGGGAGGTGTCCCAGTGGGCAGGGTGTGTGAAGGGACAGAGGATGGGGGAGGGGTGAGTGTTTGTCAGGGAGGGTTGTCTCACTTGCTGCAGTTCCGCCAACCTCGCATAGCGCGATATCGCGGCTGGCAGACCCCCCAACAAGGTCCAGGGCCCTCTGTTCAAAGGTGCTGAGGGGGTGCAGGTTGGGCGAACCCCCTCCAGTCTTGTGCCGCTCACGGTGGTTGTGAGCGGCCTTGGCCTGTTGGGGGAGGGAACATAGGTAGATCATTACAAAACGGTAGGTATCAGCAGTCCGTTCAGATACTGGCACAGTTTGGGGGGGTCAAGTTGTCATAAGACGATTGCATCTCTCCTCGGGGCCAGAGCGCTGGGTCTGCGACAACTTTGTGAACCATCCTCAAATAACTCTGCCCCAATCCCTCTCCCCCCCCATCCCGTGCCGGGGGGGGGGGGGGGGGGGGGGGGGGGTGCTTAAGTTAAGGGGGAGGGATGGTTGTGACTAGGGGGCACCCTCATGGCACTTACCCTGGCAGACCTGGTGAGGTCGTGTAGCTTCTTCCTACATTGCTCAGCTGAGCGAGGGGTCTGCCCCACAGCACTGACGGCAGCAGCCACGTCACGCCAGGCCTGGCGTACCGCGCTGGCAGGTTGGCGATGCCCTCTCCGCGGGCGGATGATGCCCCTCCTCTGCTCCACGGCATCGAGCAGCGCCTCGACGTCAGCATCAACAAAGCGAGGAGCAGCTCTCCTCGGCTCCGACATCCTGCCCGACAGATTCTGTGGTCGCCCGCGCCTTTTTACGGCGTCGGGCGGCGTCACGTGGGCGTGATCGTGTCGTCGTCGCGTTCCGTCGTCATCACGCACGTAATTGACGCGGCCGCGCTACTAGCCCATTTCCAGGAAGTGAATCCGTCGGGAAATGAAGCCTTCGCGACCGTCGTAAAACGCTCCCGACTTTTACGACAGTTTTATGATTTTCCGCGGGTGCAGAGAATTTCGCCCACCCTGTTTCCACTAGTTGGTATGTCAGTGATTGGGGGTCACAATTTCAAGATGGTCAGCAAATGAGCTGTGAGTGAGATGAGAAACTTCTTTACTCAGAGGGTTGTTAGGGTTTGGATTGCGCTATCTGGGAGAGTGGTGGGGGCAGATTCCATAGGAGGTTTCAAAAGAGGGCTGGATATATATTTGAAAGTGATTAATTTAGTGGATTACGGAGATATGTCTGGAGAATGGGACAAACTCTTTCGCTCTTTTGGGAGCTGGTGCAGACACGATTGACAAAATGGCCTCCTTCTGTGCTGTATATAACAAAATAATAAGAAAAATTATCTCAGCTAATACGATCCAGCCTCTACATTCGGAACTTAACGAAAGAGAACCGCAGAAAACCAGTTAACCTCAAGAATGTGTGAATGGCATCACCTATCTCCCATAGTGTAGCATTGGCTTTGAATTTCCAAATGATTCTGGGTGAACAAAAGTGTGACTGGAACTGTCTGCAAATAATAAGTGTTGACGTCGGCGTAAACGGCGGAGTGGTGCATGCCAACGTCAACGGGCCTCCTGGCCCAGTGATTCCGCAGCCCTCAGGGGGGCCAGCATGGCGCCGGAGTGCTGCGCGCTGCTTCAGTGCCGCTACACAGCCCTCCACTGCCAACGTGGGTCTGCGCATGCGTGCGACAGCCGTCTCCGCGCCGACGCATGTGCACGACAGCCGTCTCCGCAACCGCGCATGCGTGTGGTGGCCGTTTCCATGCCGGCTCTGCGCAACATTGCGGAGCCCTACAACGCGCCCTCCAGGAAGGAGGTAGGCCGACTCCAGATCGCGGGCGCCCACCGATCGGTAGCCCTCGATCGCGGGACTGGACGCCATGGAGGCCCCCCCCCAACCAAGATGGCCACCATGGCTGCGGGTCCAAATTCCCACCGGGTGGTACCAGGTTAGAATCATGCTGGCGGGACTCGGCGGAACTCGGCGGGAATTCGGCTGGTCGACTGCGGAGAATCACCGAGTGGGCCTCTTTCAGCAGCCCCCGACTGGCACCGCGTCGACTGTGCAGGCACGATTGCCGCCGATTCTTTGGTCGCCGGAGAATCGCGTTCCAGCGTCGGAGCAGCGTGGCAGGAATTTCCCGCATCACCAGCGATTCTCTGGCCTGGCGCGGGATCGGAGAATACCGCCCTATGTCTATTATCCCAAGAAGCAGAGAAAAGCTGGTGAGTCAACCAAGAATATCCACAGTAAGAAGTCTTACAACACCAGGTTAAAGCCCAACAGGTTTGTTTCAAACACAAGCTTCCGGAGCACTGCTCCTTCACCCGAGGAAGGAGCTGCGCTTTGAAAGCTAGTGATTTGAAACAAACCTGTTGGACTTTAACCTGGTGTTGTAAGACTTCTTACTGTGCTCACCCCAGTCCAACACCGGCATCTCCACATCAAGAATATCCACGAAAGAATATCAGCTACAGAACCTAGATACTGCTAAATCTTAGAAAATCCTCCAGGCGGTTTCTTATTTCAAGTCCACCTGTAAGAAACCTGGTTAACTGGTAAGAAAAAAACTAAAAGTGACAAGCTTCACAACTTGCTCACCATCCACCTCTTTGATGAAATCCTTTAATAATCCTTGATATACAACACAAGCCATTGAAACCAGCTGAACAACTTTTCATTAAGGGTCTACAATGACAGTGTTATCCTGTGACAAGCTAGACAAATATGAACTACTCTTTAATTACAACTTAAAGGTGTGTAATATCCTCTTGAACTGTATTTTCTTCTTGAGTGTCTGGGTGATGTCAATTTTAGGCTCCATAATACTTTTTCTTAGAACCCTCAAAAACTTGCCACTGATTGTTTAAAAAGCACTACACACTCAGGGGTTGACAAGCATACACACATTTCTTTCCCAATAACACTGATTACAAGGATTTCAGTTATCTTCCAACACCGTCTGTAAATCAATACTTACCCACCTAAAACAATACTTACCCTTATTTTTTCAAATTCATTTTTGGAATGTTGGCATCACTGGCTAGGATGGCATTCCTTGTCCATCCCTAATTGCCCTTGAGAAGATGGTGGTGAGCTGCTTTTTTGAACCCCTGCAATCCGTGTGATACACCCACAGTGCCATTAGGGAACCAGCGACATTGAAGGAACAGCAACATATTTCCATGTCAGGATGGTGAATGACTTGGAGGAGAACCTCCACGTGGCGATGATCCCCGGTATCTGCAATCCTTGTCCAGTGCTCTTGTAAAGCACCTAACCAGGGAAGTAGAGGGCTTTAAACTAAATAGAGTGGGGAATATTCTGGAAAGGGAATTTGTCGGCTTACAAAGCAAAAAGATATGGCAGCATTACCAAAGCAGCTATTTAGATAATGATATCCGGAGTGCGACAGGAAGGGACAAAGCGTACAAATATTTTTTTTTAAACAGCAATAAATATGGTCAAAAGGTGAAAAATGGTAAGAATGCAAAATTAATGGCTCTTTACTTAATGCCTGCTGTACTTCAGCAGAAAATAAATGAATTTACAGCACAAATTGAGGTTGATGGGTATGATCTTATAACCATGACAGAGATAGAAGTACAAAGCCATCGAAACTGAGAACTAAATACTCTGGGGTATATGACTTTTCGTAG
This sequence comes from Scyliorhinus canicula, assembly GCF_902713615.1. Lineage (NCBI taxonomy): Eukaryota > Metazoa > Chordata > Chondrichthyes > Carcharhiniformes > Scyliorhinidae > Scyliorhinus > Scyliorhinus canicula. Next base: position 159,487,829 of record NC_052146.1, read on the forward strand.
GGACAGGCAGAAAGGAAAGGGTGGTGGGGTAGCTTTGTTAGTACGAGATAGAATAAGTACAACAGCAAGAAATTACCTTGGATTGGAAGATGTAGAATTCATTTGGATGGAAGTAAGAAATAACAAGAGAAAGAAGACACTGGTGGGAGTAGTCTATAGGCCACTAAACAGTAGCTATACTGTAGGATGAGAATAATCAGGAGACGATAAAAGCATGTAAAAAAGGCAGTACTTTAATCATAGGTGGCTTTAAACTTCATGTACATTGGGAATATCAAATTGGCAGAGGTAGCCATGAGGAAGAATTCATAGAGTGTATTTGGGACAGTTTCCTATGTTCTGGATCTAACCAGGGATCAGGTTTTTTTAGATTTGGTAATGTGTAATCAGGCAGGAAACAATCTCAGAGTAAAAGATCCCCCAAGAAACAGTGACCCTAACATGGTAGAATTTAGCGTTCAGATTGAGAGCGAGAAACCTGGGTGAGAAACAATTGTGCAAAACCTAAATAAGGGTAATCATAAAGGAATGAGGGCAGAGTTGGCTGGAGTGGACCGGGAAAGGAATTTAGCAGAAAAGATGCTTGATTAGCAATGATAGATGTTTATGAAAGCTGTTCATGACTCACAACAACGATATATCCCAGTAAGGAAGAAGGAGTCTAGCAAGGGGTAAATCAACAACAATTGGGATTCTTAGTTAATCCATGTCAGGAATATTGTGAACAGTTTTGGATCCCTTATCTACAGAAACATATGTTGGATTTGTTTATTGTCACGTGTACTGAGGTACAATAAACAGTATTTTTCTGCGAGCAGCTCAAACAGATCATTTAGTACATGAAAATAAAAAAAAATAAAAAGAAAATACATAAAAGGGCAACACAAGGTCCACAATGTAAATACAGAGACACTGACATCGGATGAAGCATACAGCAATGTAGTATTAATAAGGTCAGTCCATAAGAGGGTTGTTTAGGAATCCAGTAACAGCGGGAAAAAAACGGTTTTTGAATCTGTTTGTGCGTGTTCTCAGACTTTTGTATCTCCTGCCTGATGGAAGAAGTTGGAAGAGTGAGTAAGCCAGGTGGGAGGAATCCTTGATTATGCTGCCCGCTTTCCACAGGTAGCGGGAGGTGTAGATGGAGTCAATGGATGGGAGGCAGGTTCGTGTGATGGACTGGGCTGTGTTCACACTCTCTGAAGTTTCTTGCGGTCCTGGGCCGAGCAGTTGCCATACCAGGCTGTGATGCAGCCAGATAGGATGCTTTCTATGGTGCATCTGTAAAAGTTGGTAAGAGTCAGTGCGGACATGGCAAATTTCTTTAGTTTCCTGAGGAAGTATAGGCACTGTTGTGCTTTCTTGGTGATAGCGTTGAAGTGGGTGGACCAGGACAGATGTTTGGTGATGTGCATCCCGAGGAATTTTAGGCTATTAACCGTCTCCACCTCTGCTCCATTGATGCAGATAGGGCTGTGTACAGTACTTTGCTTCCTGAAGTAAATGACCAGCTCTTTCATTTTACTGGCATTGAGGGATAGATTAAGCCATGGTTTCCGGTTGGTGAATGTACGTGCTGCTTTCTTTGGCACGCAGTCGTCCACACATTTGCTGATGAAGTCTGTCACGGTGGTGGCATACTCATTTAGGTTTGTCGCTGAGTTCTTAAATATGGACCATGGGCGGGATTCACCGAACCCCGCCGGGCCAGAGAATCGCCGGGGGGCGGTGTGAATCCCACCCCGGCCGGCTGGCGAAATCTCTGGCGCCGGGGTATTGGCGGTGGTGCAAATTGCGCCACGCCGGTCGGCAGCCGCTGGCAGCGCCCCCCCCCCCCCCGGTGATTTTCCGGCCCGCAATTAAGTTACAATTAAGCTATTTTGCTGGTAGGGACAGCTGGTTTTCAAACAGTCGTGCCAGATTGGCTTCAGCAGTCACAGGATGTGGAATTTTAAGCTCGTTGAAGAGACCGTAGAGATCACTCCCAATCTTGCTTTTTGACTTGAACAGTTTTTCATTGAACAAGTGGCCGCCCGTTTTAGGCTGATCCTACCAGCGTAAATTAGACCTGGTACTTACTGGTGGGACCTGGCTCTGTGGGCGGCCTCCAGGGTCCTCAGGGGGCGCGGGAGGATCTGGCCCTGGGGGGGTGCCCCCATGGTGGCCTGGATCGCGATCGGGGCCCACCGATCTGCGGGCGGACCTGTGCCGTGGGGGCACTCTTTCCCTCCGCACCGGCTGCTGTGGACCTCCGCCATGGCCAGTGCGGAGACAAACCCCCGCGCATGCGCTGGGATGACGCCAGCACATGCTGGCGCTCCCGTGCATGCGCCAACTTGCGCTGGCCAGCAGAGGCCCTTTGGCGCCGGTTGGCACACCGCCAACCCCCTTCCATGCCAGTTGGCATGGCGCCAACACCTCCGACGCTGGCCTAGCCCCTGAAGGTGCGAGGACTCCGCACCCTCTGGGCAGCCCGACGTCGGAGTGGTTCACGCCACTCCTCGGTGCGGGGACCGCAAGCCCCACCGGGTCCGGGAGAATCCCCCCCCCCCCATATGTGGCCATTAAGCGTAGTTGAAAGAAGGTTCACTCGGTTGATCCTGGGTATGGAGGGATTTTCTTATGAGAGAGGTTAAGTAGGTTCGGCCTGTACCCATTGGAGTTTGGAAGAATGAAAGGTAACCTTATTGAGTCATTTAGAATTCTTGACAGGGTAGATGCTGAGAAGTTATTTTCCCTTGTGTGAGAGTCTAGGACCAGAGGGCGCAATCTCAGGATAAGGAGTTAGCCATTTAAGACCGAGATGAAGCGGAATTTCTTCTCAGAGGGAATTGAACCTGTGGAATTGTTTACCGCTGAAAGCTATAGAGGTTGATTGATAAGTATGTTCAAGGTTGAGATAGATAGATTTTTAATCAGTAAGGGAATCAGGGGTTCTAGGGATAAGGCAGGAAAGTGGAGTTGATGATTATCATGTCAGTCATAATCTCACTGATAGGTGGAGCAGACTTGATGGGCCGAATGGTCTACTTATGTTCTTACGTCTTCTGGTCTTATCGGGTGAGTTACACGCTATAGGATTCCTAGCCTTTGACCTGCTCTGGTAGCCACAGTATTTATATGGCTAGTCCAGTTGAGTTTGTGATCAATGATAACTTCCAGGATGTTGATAATGGGGGTTCAGCAATGGTAATGCCATTGAATGCCAAGGGGTAATGGTTTGATCCTCTCTTGTAGGAGATGGTCACTGCCTGGCATTTATGTGTTGTGAATGTAATTTGCCACCTGTCAGCCCAAGCCTCGATATTGTCCAGGTCTTGCTGCATTTGAACATAGAATAGAGAACAGTACAGCACAGAACAAGCCCTTCGGCCCTCGATGTTGTGCCGAGCATTGTCCGAAACCAAGATCAAGCTAGCCCCTCCCTGTCATTCTGGTGTGCTCCATGTGCCTATCGAATAACCGCTTGAAAGTTCCTAAAGTGTCCGAATCCACTATCACAGCACGCAGCCCATTCCATACCCTAACCACTCTCTGAGTAAAGAACCTACCTCGGACATCCCTCCCATATCTCTCATCCGAACCTTATAGTTATGACAGCTACATCCACCCGAGGAAATAGTCTTAGACTGCAACATTTTCTGAGAAGTCGCAAATGGTGCTGAACATTGTGCAATCATCCACAAACAACCCAACTTCTGACCTTATGATGGAAGAAAGGTCACTGATGAAGCAGCTGAAGATGGTTAGAACATTAGGACATTATAAGAAAGAATCAACCTTAATCCATGGTATTTACTGGATTTACACAGTTGCTTATTAAACCAACTGATAATTGCAGCACCCTTGGATATTACACCTCAAAGGGAAAATAAGTTTCTAAAGTAGAAATTATAAGGTTCTGCCATTGATGTGAAGCCTCCCTAGACAGGAAGGTCAGGGATAGTGAGAGAGTATTATAAGCTTGACGCTATGTTTTGCACACATTTCTCATGCAGCTTCATGACATCAGCAGAGCATTGTAATCTCTGGCTGGAAGGCGTTCTGTCTCTATTGTTGTGTTGCTTAATTCAGTGACTGTAATTTATGTTAAGTAAACTGCTTATGGCTACCAGTCATCTCAATGCCTGTCAGGATTTTAAATATCTGGGTCACCTCGCCCCTAAATTCTCTTCTCACCAATTGTAATTTTTGAACGCTTATTCAGAATTTAGAATTTAATGTCACAGAATCATAGATGTTACCCTTCGAAGCTTCTGCAATGTAGCCGTGACCTTTTGATGAATGGACATGAATTACTCTAAATATCTTCTCACCAATATGTTCGTCAGAATGACAAGCATCTGATGGAAATCAAGTACCCTGGAGATATATCCCACATGCAAAATCTGGTGAATGGTCAGCAAATGGTCAACAGTTAGTTGGGGGCTGGTTTAGCACAGTGGGCTTGGACAACTGGCTTGTAATGCAGAACAAGACCAGCAGTGTGGGTTCAATTCCCGTTCCAGCCTCCCCAAACAGGCGCCGGAATGTGGCGACTAGGGACTTTTCACAGTAACTTCATTGAAGCCTACTTGTGAAAAATAAGCTATAAAGATATAGGAGGGATGTCAGAGGTAGGTTCTTTACTCAGAGAGTGATTGGGACATGGAACGCACTCCCAGCTATGGTAGTGGAGTCGGACACTTTAGGAACTTTCAAGCGGTTATTGGTGTTGCTCGTTGTGTTCTCTCTTTAATTGGCTCTGTTTATGACGGTTAATATGGTCGCCGTCCTTAATTCTAATTACGGTTGCTCAAGAGTCGCCAGGTATCTTTCGATACCGCCACAAGGTTCAAAACCGAATTCTGATCAAAGACTCGATACACCAGTTAGTAAGTTCGAAATCAATGCTCATTTATTTACACACACAGTCAATTATACTCATGCACAAACTCTACCAACTAAACTATCACTACTACTAAAGCCTATACTTAGCTTCGGGCGCCCACTCAGTCAGTGGAACAATGGCCGTTGTCCGGTTCTGAGACTGCTGGGGTCGAGTTGGTACGGAATAGTAGCTAGGAGCGTCTATCTCGTAGCGTGCGTCTTTGGATTTATTTGTTCTGGTGCAGCTGCTAGGCAGGTCTCTCCTCGCTGAGAGCCAAGGCCAAGAAGAACGATTCTCTCTTGGGGGCTTCCTCTTATATCCAAAGGGGGCTCCGCCCACTTTTGGGCGTTCCTTGAACTTGGTCCCAATTAATTGGACCGTATCCTGATCATTGGTATCGATTTCCTGCAATAAAGGGGTGGGTGCCCTGATTGCTGGGCAGGCCCTAGATGGCCATTGGCCTGCTTTGTTCTAGTCTCCTCTGGTGCCGGGGTGTCTGCTTTGGTATCGTTTACCTAATTGTTACTCTTTTGTCCCCGGAGATGGCTCATTAGTATGGTAATGGCTTTGCAGTATCGGTCTTGTCTCGGAGCTACAGCTCCAATCAACAGACAAACCTTGCACCTGCTTGCTTTCTCAGCATTGTCCATTTTTCCCTTCATTCTCTGCAAGTGTCCATTTTGTAATCGGGACGTGGCCACCCCAGGTGGCTACTTTGGATAGGCATATGGAGTGCACTAGAATGATTGGGAGTACGTTGATTTGATCTTTGTTTCAGACTAGTTCGGCACAACATCGTGGGCCGAAGGGCCTGTACTGTGTTGTACAGTTCTATGTTCTATGTGGTTATACCCAAATCCTTTTTTAAAAATTTAGTAATAGATGAGCTTTCACCAAATAAAGATTTCTTGTTCACAGTTCCAACTTGTTGTAGGTTCACATTGAAATCCACCTGGAATTCCTAAGCTCATCGATTTCATTGCTTCCAGATAATACCCCCTGCTGTCTCAATCCCTGGATCTTTCTCCCCATTGTATCCCTACAGTGCGGAAGGAGGCCATTTGGCCCATCAAATCTTCAATGGCCCTCTGGAAGATCACCCTAGCTTAGTCTACACACCCATCCTTTCCCCCTAACCCCACAACGTCCACTGAACCTGCACATCTTTGGACATTAAGGGGCAATGTAGCGTCCCTCCTGCGCATCTTTGGACTGTGGGAGGAAACCGATCACCAGGAGGAAACACACGCAGACATGAGGAGAACATGGAAACTCCGCACAGACATCACCCAAAGCCGGAATTGAACCCTGATCCCTGGCACTGTGAGGCAGCAGTGCACTGTGCCATCACAAACCTGCTTTGCAAAGATCCTGAAACTCAAGGTTCTGTCCAGGTTTCTGCTCCACTCTTTCCCCCAGCTTCTTTCACTGTTACCAAGGGTAATTATTCATTATTAGTGACCAAAGAGAAGAATCCAAAATTACAAACATGTTTGATAGGATGGATATGGAGAGAATTGACTTCATATTTTTCCTCCGGGATGGGAAACGGGTGGGTGTGTGGAGGGGGATGCAGCGATCAAGACTGTTTACATGCCCTGAACCTGTGACTGGAGAGGAAATGGTCACTCATTAGCTTTTCACAGGAGAACCCTCTGAATTTGCCTGGAGACAGAGTCTCCATCCAATTATGGACAGTGGCCAGGCCTGTAGAAGCAGAAGATTCAATTAGAGTTCTTCCAACTTGAGAGGAGCAGCAGGCTGCAAGGAAAGGTAAGCAAGTGAGAGCTTCCTCTCCCCAAATATTTTAGTCTTAATTAATAAATGGATTCCAACCATTGGGGGCATTGGGACTCTCCAATACAGGGCAGTATTTGGCTGTTCCTGCACCCAGGAGGCCAGTGAGCGTGCTTAGGCCTGTTTGGAGTGCTGCTCACCCTCTTGCTGATAGGTGCACTACTCCAGGCACCAAAACGGGTCCACCACTCCAGAACCTAAAAATAATGGAAAATTCCACTCCACCTACTTTAAGGGGCCTCTTTTAGGGCAGTACAGCGGTACAGTGGTTAGCACTGCTGACTCACAGCGCCAGGACCCCGGTTCAATTCTGACCTGGGGTGGCTGTATGGAGTTTGCACATTCTGAGTTTAGGAGGAACTTCTTCACCCAAAGGGTTGTGAATCTATGGAATTCCTTGCCCAGTGAAGCAGTTGAGGCTCCTTCATTACATGTTTTTAAGGCAAAGATAGATAGTTTTTGAAGAATAAAGGGATTAAGGGTTATGGTGTTCGGGCCGGAAAGTGGAGCTGAGTCCACAAAAGATCAGCCATGATCTCATTGAATGGCGGAGCAGGCTCGAGGGGCCAGATGGCCTACTCCTGCTCCTAGTTCTTATGTTCTTATGTTCCCCTGTCTGAGTGAGTTTCCTCCGGGTCCTCCGGTTTCCTCTCACACTCCAAAAATGTGCAGATTGGGTGGATTGGACATGATAAATTGTCCCCTGGTGGGGTTATGGGGGTCGGGTGGGGGGTTGAACCTGGGTAGGGTGCTCTTTCAGTGGCTCAGTGCAGACTCGATGGGCCAAATGTCCTCCTTCTGCACTATAGGGATTCTATGATCCTATGATGACCTGTTAGGCTCTCAGTGAGCCTGAATGATTTCCCACTACATGTCTCCGCTGCTCAGCCCGAACTCAGCTCAGCAAAATATGACTCAGAGACATGATGGAGCCAGGGAACTGGGATCTTGTTGGCAGGATTAACCTTTGGCTCTGTTCACCTCCAATCTATACCCTACCAGAGGCTCAAAATCCCGTCCAATATTTCTACTTTAAGAGGGAATTGAGACTAAGGGTTATAAAAGTAAGTTAATCAGTCATAAATCCAACAAGGAATTCAGGAAAAACCTCTTTACCTAGAGAATGTTTGGAACACGGAATTTACTGTTCCATGAGTTCACATTGACCTGAAATGTTAACTCAGTTTCTCTTTCCATGGATGCTGCCTGACCCCAATGGGTATTTCCAACATTCTCTGCTCTTATTTTAGATTTGCAACTTTTGTATTACCAAATTACGGAGTGCCTGAGCCAATAGTATGGATGCATTCATAGATGAGAATATGAAGGAGAAAATGAATTCAACAAAATGCTGATAGGGTGAGATAAGATAGGATAAGGTAAGAGGTTCATGTGGGGCATAAACAGACAAGGATTAATTGGGTCATATGACCAGTTTCTGTACTGTAATTTCAATGCGATTCTGTGTAATACCCCACGATCAACATCCAGGGGGCTTACCATTAACCAGAAACTGAACTGGACTGCACATATAAATGTGACTACAAAAGCAGGTCAGAAGCTGGAGTCCTGCAAAAAGTAACTCCCCTCTTGACTCTGCAAAGCCTGTCCACCACCAAAAAGACGTAAGTCAGGAGTGTAATGGAACACTCTCCACCTTCCAGATGCACTAGTGATAATTTACCGAAATTCACTAGACTCTGGGGTGGTCCCGGTGGATTGGAAATTAGCAAACGTGACGCCACTGTTTAAAAAAGGAGGTAGGCAGAAAGCAGGAAATTATAGGCCAGTGAGTTTAACTTCGGTAATAGGGAAGATGCTGGAATCTATCATCAAGGAAGAAATTGCGAGGCATCTGGATAGAAATTGCCCCATTGGGCAGACGCAGCATGGGTTCGTTAAAGGCAGGTCATGCCTAACTAATTTAGTGGAATTTTTTGAGGACATTACCAGTGCAGTAGATAACGGGGAGCCGATGGATGTGGTATATCTGGATTTCCAGAAAGCCTTTGACAAGGTGCCACACAAAAGGTTGCTGCATAAGATAAAGATGCATGGCATTAAGGGTAAAGTAGTAGCATGGATAGAGGATTGGTTAATTAATAGAAAGCAAAGAGTTGGGATAAATGGGTGTTTCTCTGGTTGGCAATCAGTAGCTAGTGGTGTCCCTCAGGGATCCGTGTTGGGCCCACAATTGTTCACAATTTACATTGATGATTTGGAGTTGGGGACCAAGGGCAATGTGTCCAAGTTTGCAGATGACACTAAGATGAGTGGTAAAGCGAAAAGTGCAGAGGATACTGGAAGTCTGCAGAGGGATTTGGATAGGTTAAGTGAATGGGCTCGGGTCTGGCAGATGGAATACAATGTTGACAAATGTGAGGTTATCCGTTTTGGTAGGAATAACAGCAAACGGGATTATTATTTAAACGATAAAATATTAAAGCATGCCGCTGTTCAGAGAGACCTGGGTGTGCTAGTGCATGAGTCACAGAAGGTTGGTTTACAAGTGCAACAGGTGATTAAGAAGGCAAATGGAATTTTGTCCTTCATTGCTAGAGGGATGGAGTTTAAGACTAGGGAGGTTATGTTGCAATTGTATAAGGTGTTAGTGCGGCCACACCTGGAGTATTGTGTTCAGTTTTGGTCTCCTTACTTGAGAAAGGACGTACTGGCGCTGGAGGGTGTGCAGAAGAGATTCACTAGGTTAATCCCAGAGCTGAAGGGGTTGGATTATGAGGAGAGGTTGAGTAGACTGGGACTGTACTCGTTGGAATTTAGAAGGATGAGGGGGGATCTTATAGAAACATTTAAAATTATGAAGGGAATAGATAGGATAGATGCGGGCAGGTTGTTTCCACTGGCGGGTGACAGCAGAACTAGGGGGCACAGCCTCAAAATAAGGGGAAGTAGATTTAGGACTGAGTTTAGGAGGAACTTCTTCACCCAAAGGGTTGTGAATCTATGGAATTCCTTGCCCAGTGAAGCAGTTGAGGCTCCTTCATTACATGTTTTTAAGGTAAAGATAGATAGTTTTTTGAAGAATAAAGGGATTAAGGGTTATGGTGTTCGGGCCAGAAAGTGGAGCTGAGTCCACAAAAGATCAGCCATGATCTCATTGAATGGCGGAGCAGGCTCGAGGGGCCAGATGGCCTACTCCTGCTCCTAGTTCTTATGTTCTTATGTTCTTCCTGGATGGGTGTAGCTCCAACAACACTCAAGAAGCTCGACACCATCCAGGACAAGGCAGCCCATTTGACTGGCTCCCTTTCCACAAACATTCAATCCTGACATCACCGAAGAACAGTTGTAGCCTTGTGCACCATCTACAAGATGCACTGCAGGAACTCACCAAGCCCCCTTAGTCAGCACCTTCCAAACCCATGGTCAATGCCATCTAGAAGGACAAGAGCAGCAGATACCTGGGGACACCACTTCCTGGATGTTCCTCTCCAACTCACTCACCATCCTGACTTGGAAATATATCGCCGTCCCTTCACTGTCGCTGGGTTAAATACTGGAGCTCCCTTCCAAAAAGCACTGTGGGTGTATCTACACAAAATGGAATGTAGTGGGTCAAGAAGGAAGCTCACCACCACCTTATCGAGGGCAATTAGAGATGGGTAATAAATGCTGGCCTAGCTAGTGACATTCACACCCATAAATGATATATTTTGTTTAATTCACCTTGCAACCTCCTAACTTGTCTGACAGCTCCCAAAACCTCTTCTTAACAGAGGCTTGGGAATTATCATCCTCAATTCCTCACTCTCTTTGTCTATTGCATTTCCCCTTTTCCTTATAAATAGAGCAGAATAGGAGGGTAGAATGTTATTTATCACCAGCGAAATAGCCTTCAGTGCCTTGAATTACAATACTCCATGAATACACTTCTGCAAATCGTTCATGAGTAATGTAAACATTCGAGGGCTCGCAACTCAGTCTGGGAGGAACTCATTCATCAACTATTTTCTGGATAGAGCTTTTCCATTCACCATTACTTTCAGCTTCCTCTCACCAAGTCAGACTGTGGTGCGCCATCAGAAGGATGAAAATGGGTCATTAAAACGTACTTGCATCCATTTAGCGGGACAGGCACCGTGGGTGCGATTCTCCCAGAGGGGGAGAAATCATAAGGCTGGCGTCAAATCCGGGCGGGTTTGACGCCAGCCCCCCCCCCCTTCCTGACCGGGAACCGATTCTGGTCCCCGGTCGGGGCTAGCATGCCGACGCCGTAAACTCCGGCATCGCGGGCTTAACGAATTTCGTTAAGCCCGCTTTCCAGAGTTAGCGCCGGCTGACGCGTCATATGACGTCAGCCGCGCATGCGCGGATTGGAAGACTCCAACCCGCGCATGCGCGGATGACGTCATCGCGCATTTGCGCGAAACCCGCGCATGCGCGGGCCGGGATGCCCCTCAGCCGCCCCGCGAAGTGATACAGCGGGGAGGCGGAGGGACAAAGAGTGCGCGGGCATCGGGCCCGCTGCCGTGCCAATCGGTGCCATGGTTTTAAAAATCGAGAGTTTACGGCCGTTTTTACGAACGGCCAGACCAGGTGTGTTTGCCGTTCGTAAAAACAGCCGTAAAGGGCTGGGAACTCGGCCCATCGATCAGCTGAGAATCGCTGCTGGCCGTAAAAAAACGGCGGCAGCGATTCGTATCGGGAGTCGGGCGTGGGGGGGGGGGAGAATAGCGGGAGGGCGTCGGAACAGCGTGGCCGTAAAATTTTACGAGCCACGCTATTCTCCGCACCGTCGTGAGTGCGGAGAATTGCGCCCCATATGTTAACCCGCAAATTCTCCAGCCCTCTTGTCCAGGAATCACGCGGCGTGAATTAGTGCTCGTCCTGACAAGCATGGCGCTGGTTCGGTGAACCTCCCGGTGGCCAAGTGGGTAATTCTTTAAGGGAGTTACCCCCAAGATTCATTGGAGGGCCACCCTCCCCCCTATAATGCAAGGCCTTCCCACCCTCACCAGACCACCATACTACTGCCTCCCCCCATCCCCTACCAGAGACTCCCTAAATAAAGAGACCTCCCAAACAGACCCCCGAACTAAGAAGATTCCACTCACAGACCCTCCAGAAGAGAGACCCCTGTCAAGAAGCCGCCCGAAGAGTGACCCGTGTCCGGAAGCTACAGATCAGTACAGACAGAGGCAGTGAAAAGAATCACTGTTTTAACACTCACCTGGGCAATACATCTGCTGGCTCAGACACAGGAAACAGCACCTGTCAATTCCTGTAAAGAGAAAACCAGCCACATTGGTTTAAATCCCCTCAGATATTTGATCTGCAAGCCGTTCATTGGCTTTACTAGGCTGTGATTGACAGATCCCCCCCCCCCCCCCCCCAAGCTGGCAGCATTGTTCCATTCATCTACCTTCACAATTGAGTAACTTTGAAGGGGTAGGGCAGCACGGTAGCACAGTGGCTAGCACAGTTGCTTCACAGCTCCAGGGTAACAGGTCTGATTCCGGCTTGGGTCACTGTCTGTGCGGACTCTGCATGTTCTCCCCGTGTCTGCGTGGGTTTCCTCCGGGTGCTGCAGTTTCCTCCCACAGTCCAAAGATGTGCAGGTTAGGTAGATTGGCCATGATAAATTGCCCTTAGTGTCCAAAAAAAGGTTAGGTGGGGTTACTGGGTTACGGGGATAGGTTGGAGGTGTGGCCTGATGTGGGGGGCTCTTTCCAAGGGCCAGTGCAACCTCTATGGGCTGAATGGCCTCCTTCTGCACTGCAAATTCTATGGTCAAACCGCAATGTTTATAAATATCAAGCATTGATTGACAGCTCCTGGGCCACTTCAAACAGAATTGAGTGCTTTGCAATAACCTCTCTTCACGATGAAGTGACTTTGAAGTGGTCAGGTTGAAACTGGCAGCACCAAACTCTCTTCTGGGAGGGTCTGTGGGCGGTTTCCGTATTTAGGGGGTCTCTGTGGTGGGCATCTTTATTTGGTGGTATCTTTGGGGGTTCTCTTTATTCAGGGGTCTCTGTTGGTGGGGTGGGTCGGATCAATCATTCTGGGAAGGAGGCAAGGGACCCAGAAAAGCCAGGGGTGAGGGGTCTGAATTGCAATGTGGGAAGGGTCGCCAGTCGCAGGAAATTGCTATTGGGCTGCCAGTTTAAAATGGTGGCCCGATGATGGATTTCTCTCTGGAATCCCTCGCAATCCTTGCCATGCATACGTCTGCATGGCCAAGAATTGGGAATCGCTGGGAACGCAAACCAAGTGCAATTCATCTCCGGCGGGAGAGCATCGTCTCCCAAATGGAGAACCTTGTCTAGTATATTCTATCCACTGGGTAGCACTTCACCCTTACTTTAGTTACTATGTGGCATTCTCTGGTCCCCCAGCCGCTTGTTTCTTGGTGACGCACCATTCACTGGTGGTGGGATTCTCTCCTCCCGCCGCTTGTCAATGGGATTTCCCGGGAAACCCACGGGTGGGGATGCACTGCCAGCAGGAAAAGAGAATCCCAATGGCCAGAGAATTAAGGCCACTATCTCAAGTAATCCCATGAGGTTGACGAGTTCATTAGACGTGGTTGTATGTGTGGTGCTTTCACACAGTACTGATCCATTTGACCAACCTGTAAAATGCTCTTGAGCACATTTCTCCATTGCCAATGTCACATTACCTGCCCTATGACATCCTGACATGTTCTGTTCCTTTTAAAAACATTCAGATAACAACTGTTATTCTTGGGTCGCCTGGTGGGGGGTTTCTGCATTTACATCATGCTTTGAGTACTGTGCAAGTTGTACTCTGCATATTGCAAGGAGGATTTGGAAGCACTAGCGAAGATGCTAAACAGATTCAAAAGGATAATACCAAAGCCCTGAGGTTCTGAATATCAAGGAAAAGTAAAAAGGATGATGCTCTTTTCCAGGAAAAGGCAGGATGAGTGTGCCCTAATAGAAGTCTTTAAAATGAGAAAGATACAAAGACTTTTCTTTCCACTTTTAGGAAAAACCAAAACTAAGGGTCATAAATTTAACATAGGCACGAATAAATCCAGTCAAAATTACAGGAGAAATGGGCGGTACGGTGGTGAAATCGTGAGTACTGCTGCCTCACGGCGCCGAGGACCCGGGTTCGATCCCGGCTTCGGGTCACTATCCGTCTGGGGTTTGCACATTCTCCCCATGTCTGCTTCGGTCTCACCCCCACAAAGCCAACGGATGTGCAGGCGAGGTGGATTGGCCACAGTAAATTGCCCCTTAATTGGAATAAAAAGAATTGGATACTCTGTATTTATTTTACAAAATTTCAGGAGAAACGTCTTTACCTGGAGAGAGTTGGAATGAGGAACCCGCGGAGTAACTGAGGTGAATAACACAGAGGTGTTGAAGGAAAAGTTGGATAAGTACATGAGGGAGAAAGGGATAGAAGGCTATGCTGTTATGACTCCAGCCAGATCATCAAGTTGTTGGTAATATCAGGTGAGGGACCAATAATGGTTTGTTGAAAGTAGACAAAGTTGTGATTCAGGACACTTGCTCCATGAATAAAACCACAGGATTTCATCAGTTTTAAACCATTAAAAATCAACTTTACTATTCAAGGTCAGAAAGATTAAACAATTTACAATATCTGCCTCATACTTCCAGGGAAGTATGAGGCACATGGGAATTAACAAGCCATCAGTGGTCAAACGCACCTCAATACACTATAAATGGCAGATGTGAGCAAGGCAGAGTCCATGGATTTCACAACATCAGTAACACTGTGAGTTAACCAACCTCACTGAAACTCTGTCTCTCTCACGAAGGGCTTCAGTCTTTACCTTCAAAGATCTAACCTCAGAATTCTCTTTAAAAGTTCATTCCCCCTGGTTTCCAAAGTGTGAGCTCAAACAGCAACTTACAAGCACAACCTCAGCAGTTCAGCTGTTCCGAACAGAACATTACTGCTCCAAAGGGTAATCTTTGCCCCAACAGCCTGCAGTACGAAGTCACTAACCTTCAGCTGCCTCATCGGATCTTCTGGGCCTTTCCTGATTCCAATTCAACAATTACGACAGCATTCCTTGAGCAGAGCTTGCACATTCCCACAGCCCTTTCCCCTATTTGGAGCCTTTTTCTCTGCTTCTCTCTTTTTGACTGAACTGGTACATTTTCCTGACCCCGTCCCCTCTCCCTTTGGGGACTCTCCCCATCCCCTATCCCTTTGGGACCTCTCCCCGTCCCCACTCCCTTGTCCCCTGCCTGGAACACTTTCTTTTCAATGGTGCACCTGACCCAGGTTTTTGCACCATTGTTTCCGATGTATGAACACACAGGGCCCACAGAAGGCAACAATGCCAATCTACACATGCACAAAAGCTCCAAGATCCATCAAATGTTGAAATTTATGACCTCCACTCTGATACTTACGGTAAGTTTGACTTTCATAACAATATTCACAGGGTGGGTAGAGGATTACATGGCCCATAAATAGTGATATAAACCATTTAAGGTGAATAGCTTGTTCTTGTGCTGTAAATATTATGTAATTCTGTAAATACTATAAAATAATAATCAGCTATTTCATTTATTTCCTGAGATAACCTAAGATCTGTCCTGTCTAGCCCAGAATTCACATGTAAGAAGGAATGGAACACGATTCCAGAAAACAATGCAGCATTTTGGGAGCGTGGGCGCATGTAGCGGAAGTTGAAGTTCTATTACCTTGATGTTTTTCAAACCATGTTATGAATGTGTGTTCTTTTTTCCACCCTAAAGCAAATCGCTGACATCTGGCGCTGGACATCTTCTGTTACATATGATATTTCTTTTGCTTGCAATCTCTAAGAGATCAGTAATAACCTTGAGGCAGCGTCTGGCACCACATGTGACTTCAGTAAGTTCTGCATTGAAGATTTTCAGCAAAACTTTCAGTGAAATGAAAAGAAATTCTAGCTGCTTCTGTGTCTCCTGTTTCAGTGCTATTTTCTGCAGTTTGTCAAGCTTAAGGGCTTGAAAAAATATCACGTGCAATTTGGGATTCATTAATGTCCTTCAGTTAAGGTGACAAATTTGTGTAAGTATAATTTGCTGTGTTAGTTTATCCATCTTTTAAGGTAAAGCTTTAAATGTGCCTGCCCAGTTTTGCCAACGGAGTGTTGACGCCGTTGTAAAAACTGGAGAGTTTAACGACAGCGTCATCGGACCGCTATGTGTAGCGATACTCTGCCCTATAGGGTGCCAGCATGGCACTGGAGTGACCCACGCCACTTCAGCTGCCGATACCGGTATCAAATGTACGCCGCGGGTCTGCGCATGCGCACTGCGACTGGTGCGAATGCACGCATGCGCGGTAGCTCCCTTCTCCACGCCGGCCCTGGCGCAACATGGCGTAGGGCTTCAGGAGCCGGCACAGAGCAAAAGAGGCCCCAACCATGAAAAGCCACGGTGGAGGCAGCCCCCCCCCCCCCCCCCCGGGTCAGATCCCCCCCCCCAACAGACCGCCCCAGACAGGATGGATGCCGAGGTCCCGCCAGGTAAGACCACATGTGAACGGCACCGGCGGGACTCGGGCTTTTTTGGACGGCCACACGGCCCATCCTGGGAGGACGGGAGGAGAATCACTGGGGGGGGGCCCGAGTAGAGCGGCCCCTGACCGGCGCCACACTGACCACTTGGCTCTCCGCTCACCAGAGAATCAGCGGACCGGTGTCGGGGCGACGTCACGCAAATTGCGCCCGGCCCGGTGATTCTCTGACCTGGTGTGGGCTGAGATGGTCTTGGCCGATGGCTATGATCAAATATGTTACATTATTAGAATATTAACCTTGCCACAAATGGTTATTTGCAAACACCAGGAGACCTGGGGAGAAGAGAGTGATTGGAATGTTCTGCCTGACTGGCTGAGGTATGAAGAATTTCCCAAGTACACAATTCCCGATGACTCCTCTGTGATCTTTGGATTTCCCCGTGGACACGCATTCCCCCGCTTCCCGCACAGACACTCTGGCCCTCACATCAGGCCTCGCTGTGTTGGGACATTCTGCAGTTGTGGGAATGGGTGAGGGAAGTGGAAGATCAGGAGTCCACATGTCAGATTGCAATAGCCTACTGCCTCTAGGGGCTCAGCGGCGTCAATGTGTCACCCTTTGAGTGAAGAAGTGCTTCATCACTACAATGAAACCTTGCCCGAAGGAGGGGCAGAAATGTCAGCTCAACATCTCTGGAAATAGAGTTTTCAGGCAGGATAGAGAGAGGGATAAAAAAGGTAGGAGTATAGCATTATTGCTTTACTTACAGCTGTGAGGAGGTATGATATAGTAAATGAAGCACCAAATGAGGCCACATGGGTTAAGCTCAGGAATAAACAAGGGGCAGCCACACTGCCAGGAGTGTACTATAGATCCCCAAATAGTGGAAGGGAGCTAGAAAAGCAAATATAGAGAGAGATTTCAGAGTGCAAAACCAATAGGCCAGTAATCATTGGGGACCTCATCCACCCAAACATCATTTGGGATATGAACAGTATGAAGGGCACAGAGGACACAGAATTCCTGGGCTACATTTTTAAAGCAGCCCGTAACAAGCCTAAAGAGAGGAGGCGCAATTTTAGTTGCAGTCTTCGAAAAGTAAGCAGGACAAGTGGATGAAGTAACCATTTTGGGGATAGTGACCAGAATCCAATTAGGTTTGGCATAGTTACGGAAAGGATAAAGATAGAACAGTAATTCCACCTCAGAGGGATGTTTGGGAAGATGTGCGGTTTACCTTTATTAAGGCGACTATTTATTTGACATGGGTAAATTATGAGAATCAATTCTGAGACACAGGATAAACTGTCATTGAGAAAGGAATAGATTACTCAGAGATAGTCAGCATGTTTTGTGGGGGAAGACTGTGCCTTATTAATGGAATCAAATTTTTTGAGTAAGTAACAAGGAGGGTTGATGGGAGTAGTGTTGTGGATGTTGTCCACATGGATTTCAGTAAGGCATTCAACAAGGTCCTACATGGTAGCCTGATCGAGAAGATACAGGGGAATGTGATGAATTAGATCCAAATTGGTTCAGCAACAGGAAATAAGGGGTAATTAATGGTTGATGGGTATTTTTGAAAATTGAAAGCAGTTTCCAGTGGTGTTCCGCAGCTCTCAGTGTTGGGTCTCTTGTTGTTTGTTGTATGTATTAATGGTTTGAACTTAAACGTGGGAGGCTAGATTGGGAAATTTGCAGCTGATACAAATATTTGGCTGTGTTGTTGATATGAAATTAAATGAAATGCGCTTATTGTCACAAGTAGGCTTCAATGAAGTTACTGTGAAAAGCCCCTAGTCACCACATTCCGGCGCCTGTTCGGGGAGACTGGTACGTGCATTGAACCGTGCTGCTGGCCTGCCTTGGTCTGCTTTAAAAGCCAGCTATTTAGCCCAGTGTGCTAAACCAGCCCTCCAGGGGGCTGTTGTTGTCTTCACAATTATATCAATGTTATAGTTGAGTGGGCAGAAAAGTGGTCAATGGAATTCAACCTGGAGAAATGTGAGATAAATCATTTGGGGAGGGAAAACAAAACAAGGGAATACTTAAAGAATGAGAGAATATTGAGAGAGTCTAGGAAGTGAGAGACCTTGGCAAGCATTTCCACAGGTCCTTGAAGGTGACAGATGGATAAGGTGGTCAGAAATTCATATTGAATGCTTTCCTTTATTGGGCAAGGTATTGAATACAAAAGCAAGAATGTAATGATGAAACTGTATAAAACACTGGTTAGGCCACAGCTGGAGCTTTGCATACAGTTCTGGTCACCACATCACCGGCAAGACATATGTATTCAGGAGAGAGTACAGATTAAATTTACAAGAATGTTGTCAGCTCTTGAAAATTGCAGCTATGAGGAGAGATTGGATAGACTCAGGTTGTTTACCTTGGAACAAATGAGGCTGAGGGGTGACCTGATTGAGGTGTATGAAATTATGAGGGGCCTAGACAGAGTAGACAGCGAGGACTTGATACCCCTAGCTGAGAGGTCAGTTACTGGGGCACAGATATAAAGTGATTGTTACAAGGATTAGAGGGGACATGTGGAAAAACGTCTTCACCCAGAACATAGAACATAGAATATAGAACATTACAGCTCAGTACGGGCCCTTCGGCCCTCGATGTTGCGCCGACCCGTGAAACCATCTGAAGCCTATCTGACCTACACTATTCCATTTTCATCCATATGTGTACCCAGTGACCACTTAAATGCCCTTAAATTTGGCGAGTCTACTACTACACCCTACAGAGGGTGGTGGGTGTCTGAAATTCACTGTAAAATCCATTTATAAGGTACGTGGATTTGCATCTGAAGTGCTAGAACCTGCAAGACCATAGACCAGGTGTTGGGAAGTGGGATTAAAACGAGTGGTTCATTTCTTTTTTTGGCCAGTGCAGACACAATGGGCTGAATGGCCTCTTTCTATGCTGTAACGATTTCTGTGGTTCAGTTGTTGCAACCTTCAAATGTAAGAGGTAAGCCAGAACACCAGTGGGTGAGTTGCAATCTGCTCAGGTCATGTGCCTGCCATAATTGAATGGCTGGAAGTGTGTTAAAGTTGAGAGTTGTGGTCGTGAAGCTGGCAGTATTGGTTGGGATATGAGCGCAAGGTGAAGGACCAGAATGTTAGGCTTGTTCCCTGATTGTTGAGTCATTGTGATGTTGTGCATTGAGTGGTTATAGAGGTGGGTGCTGTGATGGTGGGTAGGGGAGATGTAATTTGAAGATGCATTCACTGGCCATGACCAATCTAATAAGGTCAGTGAATTTTTGCAGCACTGCATCCTGACCTTCGGACCAGGCTTTTTTGGATTTCTGTGTCTCCTTTGCACAAACTCACCAATCTTGCACCAAGACTGGTAAACCACTCTTAGAGCCTCAGTGAATATTGTTGCACGTTTTAATTGAGTGTATTACGCGTTTATTGGAGTGTATTAACACGCCTCCGTTTAAAGGCTGTGTGCTTAACACTACTACAGCTCTGTGTATGTAATTTCAGCTCGGAGTCGCCAGGTGCCATATTTAGACACCTCACAAGTATATCAAGGTCAGGTTCAAAGTAATAAAACTATACACCGATTAGTAAGTTCAAACGATTGATATTTATTATAACCAATATAATAAATACGCATGCATACGCTAAAGACTAATACTTATTTCTACTATTAAACGACTAAATACTTATCTAAGTAGGAACCAGCAAGGTCAGGGGACAAGGCCTTTGTTCCTTTCTGGACTGCACCTTCTGTTCACTAATAGTCGGCTAGAGTATAAGCAATGCCGGGTTCACGTAGCGAGCATCGTTTTGGCACTTACTGAACGATGGCTGGTGCTCAACGGCCGGTGATGAAAGACAGGATCTGGAGGCTGGGGTCGGAGTCAGGATGCAACAGAGCCGGAGCAAAACAGCAGATCTGGGCCGGAGTCAACAGACAGAACCATGTGCGGGGTCTACCTTTATAGGTCCCCCAAAGTCCGTGCCTCTTCGGGGCGGGCCTTTACCTGCTAGGTATCGATTGCGTCTTCTCCCAATCGATATTTTCCAAACCCCCAATCTGAGGGTCTCTTCTCGATGGGTGGGGCGGTCTCTAGGGTCTTTTGTGATGGATACTTCTGGTGCCGTTTCGTCTGGGCATCCACTCAAAGTATCCATTCAAACCCAAATGTTGCTATTGTGTGGGCCTAGATCTGGATCACCTCATTACTATGCAAATCGTTGTTGCCATTTACACCTTAAGCTGAGATCCTGCACCTGGCCATAAACTGGTTTTGTACGTGCAGAATGCTAATTAGCCTTCTGCAAACTGCTTGTCCTTACTAAGACTGTTTTCTCCCTGCAGCCTTAGCAGTTTTCCATTTTGGTAGCCCAGTGTCCATCTTAGGTGGCTACAATATACAGATGAGGATGTCTCAACAGGCAGATTTGCCTTGTGGATTCAGCAATGATTACTCACAAGGACAGCAACAGCTCCGATTCCTACATATATCTTTGCATATTCCCTTAAAACGATATCACAACATTCCCCTTTTCTCCAGGATAACAAAGATTAAGAGTGAAAGCACATGCACAGTAGGTTGCTTGCAAAACTATTTACACAAGTGATAGACCTGTGTTTAAGAGTTTGATAAGAGTCCACATAACATGCAGGCGGTGGAGTAATCTCCTCGGATCACATGATGATATGATCTTCCTGCGATCTAGACTTATCACTCAGGTGCTCTTGCAGTTGCATTGACATCCTGTGTGCTGTCTGAATCCTGATTGTTTTCACGATAGACTTTTGCAATTTCACTTTCCATGTTCATTTCTGGATGTGTTTTAGATGCAATTGGAGTGCAGTGGCACAGTTCCATTGGCTGGCTTCAGTTTCTACTTAACATTGCCCCATTCGGTGTTGTGGCCTCCTGGGATCTGGGCTCACTGCACATTTTGGATACTTCCGCATTTGACAAGGTTCTCTGGGTAGGATGCATGACATGAACATTTCATTCTCTGCACAGATTAGGCAGTTCTGCACGACATGTCAGTCGTATGCCACCTTCATTCTCTCGTGTTTTTCAAAAACTTTCTCCTGTATATGCGAGAAATGAGGCACGTGATGGCTTGGCAAGGTTGTTCTAACCTGCCTTCCAAACGAGGGGCGGGATTCTGTGAAAACCAGCGGGGCGGGCAACTGCGGCGGGAAGGAGTGGCGTGAACCACTCCGGCATTGGGCTGCCCCGAAGGTACGGAATCCTCCATCCTTCAGGGGCTAGGCCGGTGCTGGAGTGGTTTGCGCCCCGCCAGCCAGCGTGGAAGGGGCTTGGCGCCAGGCCAACTGGCGCTGAAGGGCCTCCGCCAGCCGGCGCGAGTTGGCGTATGCGTGGGAGCGCCAGCATGTGCTGGCGTCATCCCAGCACATGTGCGGGGAGTGGGTTCATCACCGCGTCGGCCATCGCGGAGGACCACAGCAGCCACCGCGGAAGAATAGAGTGCCCCCACGGCATGGCACAGGCCTGCCCGCGGATCGGTGGGCCCCAATCGTGGGTCAGGCCACCGTGGGGGCATCTCCCAGAGCCAGATCCCCCCTCGCGCCCCCCTGAGGACCCGGAGGCCGCCGACCATCGCGGCGCAATTCCCCCTCCAAAACCCCGGTGCCAGAGAATTGGGCAGCCGGCGGGGGCAGGATTCATGCCCCCCCCCCACCACCACCACCAGCGGTGGGTCGGAGAATCCTGCCCATGATTTCTGCTGGTGACGGTAAGCCCATGTCTAAAGTTGTTGCTCTTAAGAGTAACATGGCGATATGGAGCCCTCGGGTTGGATTCTCCGCCACGCCACCTTTCAGCCTCGACCTGCCGGCGGGATTCTCCGTTACACCGGCCGGTCAATGGAGTTTCCCATTGTGGGGCAGCCTCATGCTGTCGGGAAACCCCCGGGTGCCAGCAAAACAGAGAATCCCGCCGGTAGAGAATCCCACCCCTCACTTTGTTTTCTTGCACGTTGCGATTAACGCCTTAACAATGCGAACCATTCACTCAGCAAGGTGGGTAGATCTGGAACAGTGTGGTGAGTCTGCCACATGGTTTATGTCCCTTTGAGCACATGTGTCCCTAAAATGTCTGTCGGTATATTGTGGCCCATTGTCTGAAACAATCTCTCCAGCAAACAAACTAAATATTGCACTCATACAATTAATCAGTGACCAGGAGAAAGCTGTCGCCATGGATAGTGCATAAATCTTTTGTGTCTTTAGACCAAAAGTATGATGTAATCTCATGAGGTGATTCTGGCATGCTTCACACATCCTCACTGGCTTCTCGATATCATTGCTGAGTCCTGGCAAATTCACAGTTCCCCTTGCGAGGCACCTTGTTCACTCCATGTGCATATACCCCAGCTGTAACTGTGACAACCTACCCTGGAGCAGCACTTCAGGTACAAACATCTGAAAATCTTGAAAATCACACTTCTTGATATATCTTGTCTATCTCTGTGTGGCCAAAAACAGCTGAGGCTCTCTGGCACCTCTTGTATCATAAGAAGCCATCCTCTGACAATAATTCTCCATAATTCCTTCAGTCGTGGATTATATTCTGCTTCTTCCTGAAGTTGGTTACATTTGTGTTGACCAATATTCATCAAATTAACATTGAGCACCTTCCAATTCTGTGACTCAACCATCTAGCTGCAGGTCTAGCGAAATCTCCATAGCCTTTAGAGGATTTGGTAATCTGCTTGGTGTGTCTGGCATAACCATTCTGCAACCTAGTCATAGGATAATAGAGGTCTCCAACACAGGAAAGGCCCTCCAGCCCATTGTGTCTGAACTGGTCAAAAACAACTACCTAACTATTCTAATCCCATTTTCCAGCACTTTACCCATAGCCTTGTATGCCTTGACATCACAAGTGCACATCTAGGTACTTCTTCCAAGTTGTAACAGAAGTTGTAGCAAAGCTGAAGTTCCCTATAGTGTTGAATCTGCCTGGGTATTTCTGCTCTTGCTCTTAGACTGACTCAATTTGATTGTTCCTGGTCTCTTCTGCCACGATTGGTATCTTGGTAATCATGTGTATGGTCAGCAATGTTGAGATCAGTACACACTGTTAACCCTGCTATTTGCTGGTCCCTCATACCCACTGGGTAAAATACTTCTGGTTTCCATTCAGACTGGCCAAAGCTGCATTTCAATGTACAATGTACAAATGTAAAGAATAAGTGACCATTGTACGCAGTTAGTTTGACTGTCTTAAACTGTATCATTGACTTTCTATGATTATGATGAATGGAGAATTTTAGGAATATTGGCTTTTAAATATCGGGGCAATTTAAGGATTAAAAGCCTGGGGGGTATAGTGTGTTTGACAGCAGTGGTCATGTTGTTTAAGAAGGATTTTGTTTTGCTTCCAGGAAATAGCAGATGAAATTGAGCAGAGGAATGTGACTTGATGAGGGAAGTCACCGGAGAGAAGAAGAAAATTCTCAGCTGCCTGAAACCGAATCCACAATTCTCTCACAGTAGAATAGTTATAAAAGAGTAATAATCTGTAAAGCAGAGCAGTCTTGTCTGGGGACCAAGAAGAAAATGAAACATGCCAGGTGGACCAGCTTTTTGGAGATATTCAACCAGAGTCTGAAGGGTTTCGTACAGGAGACAAATCTGTTTTATAAAGCATGTATTACTCTATGCAATGCTAATTGAAAATGGATTGAGGGCTGTATGTTTCTTTTCTTGTTTTTTAATGGGAAATTGAGAAGTAGTGTTAACAAGTAATTGTAAACTGTTCATTTTGGGTGTTTGAAGAAAAGTTTAATATTGTTTCAGAAATACCAAAGTCCTATTTCTTCATGCTATCATCCTTGGAGTGAATCATTCTTTCCACACGGTTTTACAAATGAACTAAAATATTGGGGTTTTGGTCCAGTATCGTAGCCACTGTTGACTCTGGTCTGCGATTGCAATATCATAGAATCATGGAATTTGTAGTGCAGCAGGAGGCCATTTGGCCCATCATGTCTGCACCGGCCCTTGGAAAGAGCACCCCACTTAAGCCCACTCCTCCACCCTATCCCTGTAACCTAGTAACCCCACACAACCTTTTTGGGCACAAAGGGAAATTTAGCGTAGCCAATCCACCTAACCTGCACATCTTTGGACTGTGGGAGGAAACCGGAGCACCCGGAGGAAACCCACACACACACGAGGAGAATGTGCAGACTCCACACAGACAGTGACACAAGCCGGGAATCGATCCTGGGACCCTGGAGCTGTGAAGCAACTGTGCTACCCACTGTGCTACTGTGCTGCCCATAATGATGCATATTCTTCAAGAGTCTGGCAAGATGTTTGTGCCCACTCCTGTGTAGGCTTTGGCTGTGGATGCGTGTTTGCGCCTTTTGTCCAGGCACATGATGCTGACAGTAGCAAATGCTTCCAGCCATTTGACTTCATCCACACATTGTGTCACATTCACTACGTGGAAAACATGCTTGCTTTTCAGCGGAACATGTTTCCACTCTGAATCGTCACCCTGGTCCCTCTGGCCATTAGCCTTGTGCATGTGTTTGCATTTATGCAGGCCTGTAGCGCACTGTTGTTACTGTCTAAATTATGTGCATATACTTCAGCGATCACTCGCTAATGAGTATGAGTGTTCATCTAAGAAACTCCATATTATTGCTCATGGGATCCATTGGTCCTTGCTGATGAGCCCGATTCTGGAACTACATCTTTGACCGCACACTTGGCAGGCGTTTGCGGGAGGTGGGATTGGACTCTAGATTGCTGGTGTTTCTTTCTTAGGCTCCTTTTCCAGGCCTCCACTTGCCGTCGGGTGTCCTTGAAGACTGGGTCCCTTCATTAAGCAAACATTTTGTTTGGTTGCATCTTAATTTTGCCTCTGGTCACGCATACAGCACTATATTTCCTGCATTGGCAAGTCCAATGTCCTTTTACACTGCATACATTGCAAAGATTTTGGCGCGCAGGACAGACTTGCGATGGGTGTCGCAGACTGGACTTCTCACATAGATTGCTTGCTTTCAGAATCCTGGCTACCACACCAGTCATGGCAGCTGTACCCAATGCTTGCAGCTGTTGCTTTTAGCATCAAATTTCCGACAAGGCGACAGTGAGTAGGCTTCAAAAATACTTCACTGGCTCTCAAGTGGTATAGAACATCCCGAGGTTCGGAAAGATACTCTGCAAATGTTCGTCTTTATCTTTTCATTCTATTACTTTCAGGCTTTATTTAGAATCAAGGAACTCTTACTGTGCTCAACACTGACACTGCTGGTTGGTCAGGGGATCACAGACCGAACCGAATCGGTACAGAATGCACTGTTTAAAATTCAAAACATGTTTAAATTCCAACACTGCCGTTGGTTTTAATATTTAATTATTGAGAGTAATTTTCAAGGATTTTGCAGAACTAAACACGCAAAAGATTAAAATTTAATAATCTCTGAAAGACTGATGTACCTTGCCGGCAAATCTACCCATGTCAGCAATTGACGATGGTTAAAAATTAATTCACCATTGTTTTCTAAAATAGTTTTTAAAAGGACTTTTTCAAATAGCTAAAGTAAAGTCCTCGCTACATGCCTGTTGAAGGTAATATATGACGGGTAGAGGTATCATCAACTCTCATCACGATGTAAACCATGATAACCATAGTAAGAAGTCTTACACCAGGTTAAAGTCCAACAGGTTTGTTTCAAACACTAGCTTTCGGAGCACTGCTCCTTCCTCAGGTGATGCAGTGCTCTGAAAGCTTGTGTTTGAAACAAGCCTGGTGGACTTTAACCTGGTGTTGTAAGATTTCTTACTGTGCTCACCCCAGTCCAATGTCGGCTTCTCCACATCATGGCTATCATGATAAACATCTCAGAGGTCAATAGGCCACAGGCTGATAGTTCCTATGAAAATACCTAAGTATATCTTCCAGGCTGACACTCCAATGATGTTCTGAGGGAGTGCTGCACTGTCAGAGGTGTCATCCTTCAGATGAGATAATAACCCAACATCTGATCCCAACCCTGGGGCAGCAGGGTAGCGTGGTGGTTAGCATAAATGCTTCACAGCTCCAGGGTCCCAGGTTCGATTCCCGGCTGGGTCACTGTCTGTGTGGAGTCTGCACGTCCTCCCCCTGTGTGCGTGGGTTTCCTCCGGGTGCTCCGGTTTCCTCCCACAGTCCAAAGATGTGCGGGTTAGGTGGATTGGCCATGCTAAATTGCCCGTAGTGTCCTAATAAAAGTAAGGTTAAGGGGGGGTTGTTGGGCTACGGGTATAGGGTGGATATGTGGGTTTGAGTGGGGTGATCATGGCTCGGCACAACATTGAGGGCCGAAGGGCCTGTTCTGTGCTGTACTGTTCTATGTTCTAACTGACGTTAAATAGGCCACGCAACTCTTACAATCTCGGATCAAATACTGGATAGAAACCCCAATATTTTAGTTCAATTTTGCAAGATAAGGTAAAGTCGCCCTCGTCCCAGATGTAAGACTGTGAGGAAAGGATACTTCACTCCAGGAGTGATTTTCCGCAAAATAGGGATATGGTATATTAAAGCAAATTTTATTACTAACAATATATTAAAAATATCTTTAATGTCACACAAGAAAATAGCTTACAATTACCCTTAAACAATGACACAATAACCCTTAACTGCTATCTTTACTTAAAACCATGTCAGATCCCTATCCACTTTTCAATACAGTTAGCACGCAGGAATACTTGCTGTGCCGAGATGTCTTTTGAGCCTGTTTGAAAAGATAGAGCTGGACCCTGTCACAACAATGCAAAATCTCTGGCTGTATTTCTTCAGAAACTTCTCCGCTTGCCTTCCAGCCACAAACTAAAATTCTGAAAACTTCTAATTGACTGCTTCAACCCCTGGCTCCTCCCACTAACTCCATAATCTACCTAAACTGAACACAATGACTCTAATTAATTACTCCGCAGGAATTCTCTCTCAGAAATAGAGTTGAAGCTGGATCAGTTGTTAATTTTACATCTGGGATTGAGAGATTTTTGTTAAGCAAAGATATTAAGGGATGTTGACCAAAGGCATGTATATGGAGTTAGATCACAGATCAGTCATAATTTCATTGAATGGAAGGACAGACTCAAGGTTCTAAATGGCCCATTCCAGTTTATATGTTCCTATGTTCCTACCTCTCTTAACATAAACAAAAATCCATTAGCCCAAAGTTTTACGAATCTTTAATTGCACCTCTGCCTCCCAAAAAACCTAGCTGTCTTGCAAACCAGATTTTTAAACCACTGCTGCAGTCATTCAGACACTAACCCAGACTTTACAGCCTTACTGCGCCAAATACATATAATATAATATGTCTGAAATCCCTACATTCATCACACAACATCTGAGGAAAAACAAGACCCTGGAGTCGTGGTCTAGATTTTCCCTCAAATAACATCACTAAAAACAGACTATTTCAGCTTTTATCATATTTCTGTTTGCTATGTATAAATCAGCTGCTGCGTTATCTGCATTACAAAAATGATTACACGTCCAAAATACTTCTTTGGTTGTCAAGCTGTTTCAGATGCCCAGAGATAATAACAAATGCTATGCAAATGATTATTCTTTCCTATTTTGCCTTTGCTTTTGCTACAGTGGCGGCATGATCAGATTACTTGGATCCCCTACACGACCAATACTTATCCTTGACCCATTCCGCTGCCCTTTTGACCTGAGTCTTGAACCCCAACCATTTTCTGTACACAGAGCATGGTCATAGAATGGCGCTGTCAGATGGACCTCCCATCATCATGTACAAGGCATCCACATCCCATGTAGGATGGAAAAAGCATATTATAATCAGCAAATGGTTCCACCGGCAAGTCCCTAATGGCGGACTGTGCCTGGACGTTGAAGTTCTGCTCCCATTTGCCAAAGACCCAATTTTTGCTGATTGGGGAAAGGGAATTGGGAATGATTCATACAGGGTGGAAACCCAAACTGAGCAAAGCCATTTACAGCAGCACGGTGGCACAGTGGTTAGCGCTGCTGCCTCACAGCACCAGGGACCTGAGTTACATTCCGGTCTCGGGTGACTGTGTGGCATTTGCACGTTCTCCCCGTGTCTGCATGGGTTTCTTCCGGGTGCTCCGGTCTCCTCTCACAGTCCAAAGATGTGCAGGTTACGTGGATTGGCCAGGATCAATGCACAGCATTACAGGGATAGGGTGGGGTGTGGGCTTAGATTGAGTGCTCCTTTGGAGGGTTGGTGCAGGATCAATTGGCCAAATAACCACCTTCGGCACTGTTGGAATTCTATGGGATTCTCTTCTATAAGATTTGAACTTAATGCTGAGTTCAAACAGACCCTATTTTGGTTGCTGCAGAATGTGGGAATCACAACTTCATGGAATAGATGCTCTTGAACGATGGATATGGTCTACATGACTGTCATGTTCTGAAGGTTTTAATTCCCCTGTTCTTTGAACTTAGAAAAACAGGCTACAACTGACAATGGGGGCTGGTTTAGCTCACCAGGCTAAATCGCTGGCTTTTAAAGCAGACCAAGCAGGCCAGCAGCACGGTTCGATTCCCGTACCAGCCTCCCCGGACAGGCGCCGGAATGCGGCGACTAGGGGCTTTTCACAGTAACTTCATTGAAGCCTACTCGTGACAATAAGCGATTTGCATTCATTACACAATGATAAGTTAAATAAACTGCTTGTTGACATTTTTCCAAGGCTATCAGTAGGTCTTTGTGGATGCTTGGGTGATTTTTAAAAGCTGCAATTATCTCAACAAAGTGAAGGCAGAGAGAGTTCTCAGTTCAATGTTTGACTGACAGTTCAAAGAGGTTATCAAAGGATTAGGAGTATGAATAACGTTTGTGTGTTTGATTATGAGATTAACCACTTGAGATTTGAAGTTTTGAATGGGATTTCCTGAATGGAAGATTTTTTTTATATAACAAATGCTGCATTGTATTCTTATAACTTTATTTTATTTAATCGTAACATGTCTCTTGAGGTCTCCCTTTTAGATACTGAATTAGTTTATATGGAGCCTATAAAGGCTATGGGAGGGGGAAGGTGTAATGAGTTGACATGGGTTGTGATGGGAGCCATAATTTCGCATGGAGAGGGATGGAGGGCATGTGTTGAAATGGATTGGCATGGGGGTTTTAAGGGGCCATGGTATCATTAAGGGAGCATAAGTTGGCATGGGGGCATGGAGTTGTGATGAGATGTAGGTGGAGAATGATGGAGTATGAGCTATGAGGGTAAGAGGGCCTAAAATGTAATCAAACAATTGGGTTGGAATTCTAGAGAACCGAGGCAGACCTCATAACCAGCCTACCTTGGCACCCCGCTGACCACATTGCCACCTCCAATCTGCGTCAAGGGAGGTGTGCCGATCCCAGCACATCACCACTGCCAAACAGTGGCAGCCGTGTGGACCATCTACAAGTTGGGCTGCAAGAACCATTAATGTTCCTTCGGCAACATCTCACAAACCCACAATCACTGCTATCTAGATGGACAAGAACAGAAAGTACCTGGGAACACCACCACCTGGAGGTTTCCCTCCAAGTCGCTCCCCATCCTGACTTGGAAATATATTGCTTCTCTCTTACTGTCACTAAACAGCATTCTGGAACTCCCTCATGGCGCACAGTGGGGGTACCTACACCTCAGGAACTACAGCGGTTCAAGATAGAAGCCCACCACCATCCTCTGAAGGACAATTTGGGAAGGGCACAGATGCTGGTCTCACCAGTGACACCCACGTCCCATAAATTAACAAAAAAATAAAACAGATAAAAGGGCAGGGAGTTTGTAAATGCTTTTAGACAATCTGGGAGACAGGAGTGCAGTGTAATATGTTAATAGGTATACTAAGTGATGAGTAATATATACAATGAAGTATCAGTGATGTATCAGGATGGCACAGTGGTTAGCACTGCTGTCTCACAGCGTCAAGGGTGCGGGTTCAATCCCGACCTTGGGTCACTGTCCGTGTGGAGTCTGCACATTCTCCCCTTGCGTCGTGGGCTACCTCCAGGTGCTCCAGTGTCCTCCGACAGTCCAAAGTTAGGTGGATTGGCCATGCTAAAGTTGTCCCTTAATGTCCAACAGTTAGGTAGGGTTACAAGGAAGGGGAGGGGAGTGAGCCGAGATAGAGTGTATTTTCAGAGGGTGGGTGGAGACTCGATGGGCTAAATGGCCTCCTTTTGTAGGAATTCTATGATTCTGATATAATTCTGACATCAGAAGTCATGTGCTAGACTCCCGTGAGAGAGAGGATGGAACACCCAGTAGTCAGGAGAGACATTCCTACCCGTGACGTCTCTTACATATATCGAGTCAATAAAGCAGTTTCAAGCGTACCAGAGTAATAATATAGTATTTCTAAGGAAGATAGGTCAAACATATAGAAGACACAGGTACACCAAACATGGTGGCAGGCCAAAGCAGGGAGAGGTGGGAAAGTGGCATGGAATGGCATTGTGAAAGCTCCCCTATGGAATGGGATTGGGATGTGTTCTCATGGAATGGCATCCGGAAGGTTCCGATCAGGAAGATACCACCTTGCCACTGGGTCATTTTTCCAGCAGTGGGACTGGAAGTAACTCGACCGATTACCAACTAGAGGTGGGCAGTCAATTTGAATAATTGAAAGCCATTTTTGCTATTTTGATCATGGAGTGCGCCAGATCCCTGCCTCATGTGGAGCAGCTAAATGGAGGCATCCTCCCAGCCCCTTCCTGGAGATAGGGAGTTATGCACCTAGAATTCCAGTTCAAAGATGGAGGTTCACCGTTGCCAAGCCTGTCCTCACAATCTAATCACCACCGCTGAAGGGGTGTCCTCTCCAATTGCCAAGGTGTACCAGCCTGGCTCGGACACAGAAACTAAGTTTACATCCCGCCTGCGAGAATCCCTCAAATTGGGGCGTCCTTTCCTCTTCCTGCTCTCAACAGTAGCACTGCCAAGGCATCAGAGCTATTGCTCCTCTCATTGGGCCAACAGCATAGAGATCCAGACCGCTGTCCCTAATTGGACGGCAGGCCTGGCAGTGGCATTTTCATTGGCTGCCACTGGGAAGATTGACTCTGTGGGACCTGCATTTGACCCTGACGGTGGGCCTACCCCATTCTGAGACAATCCTAGCCAAGAAATCTACGGTAGCACAGTGGTTAGCACTGCTGCTTCACAGCGCCAGGGATCCAGGTTCAATTCCCGGCTTGGGAGACTGTGCGGAGTCTGCACATTCTCCCTGCATTTGCATGGGTTTCCTCCGGGTGCTCCGGTTTCCTCCCACAAGTTCTGAAAGACGTGAATAGATTAGGTGAATTGGACATTTGGAATTTTCCTTCAATGTACCCGAGCAGGCGCCGTAGTATGGTGACAGGGGGATTTTCACAGCAACCTCACTGCAGTGTTAATGTAAGCCTAATCGTGACACTAATAAAGATTATTATTTGCAGTTACATGGAATGACATTTTTGAAATTTCCTTTGGACTCGAAACAAACAAATTTATTGGTTCTAAAATACATTGGAATGCCCCGAGATTGTGAAAGAGTCCATGTGAACATGAGTTTTTAAATTATTTTTCAATACCATGTTGTTGTGAAAGTAAGTTTGTGCCTCAAAGGGTTAACCTCCAGAAACACTATTCTGGTGCATTAGCTAGAATATCAGTCGAAGTAATTAATAGGATTGTGTCTATTCAGAAAACCATATCAAATTTAAACAACATGCTGATCATCTCAGAGAGATTTCCACAATGTCACATTGATTTCATTCATAGAGCACAGCAGGAAGCAGGAAACTCATTTTGGAATCTGAACACATTAGATAATATAGTTGCTTCCACAACAAAGGTAGAGGCGCTAGTTTGACCGGCCGCTCAATCAGCCTATCCTTGAGATAGAAAGCTTGGAAGGGGAATATGGTTAGCCTTTGGAATTTTGTCCTATGTGGTAAAAAGGCAATTTATAGTAGTTCCGGTTTCTGAACATTGATGAGACATTGAACCCTTTCTCTCAAAGCGAAACAAGTTATTCAATAATGTCAAATTATAATATGAAGGTAGGTACATAACAAGGTAGTTTTCTCAAATTTGTCTCTATTGAGAAAATCTGTGATCTCTGGTGAAGGTGGACCAGGCTCTGCTGTGAAAGCTTAACTTTTTCTTCAACGAATGACGTACTTCCTTCCACACCATAAATATGTTGACAATTTTATATACAGAAATCATTTTCCCCACAGTTGGAGCAATTGCATGCCCTATTACCCTGTGTTACAAGCCTTTTGGATACCAAAAGCCTTTTTCAATTTCTTTGCTTTTGCTTTCATACTTACAGGGCAGAATTTAACGTAGGAGGTGACGGTCTTGCCGAGACCCCTGCATCGTCCCTTTTCAATGGGTTTTGAGATTACTGCTAAGTCCAATGTATGATCTGCAGTGTTGAAGGGTTGGATAGGTGGGTTACATAAGAATATAAGAACTAGGAGCAGGAGTAGGCCATTTGGCCCCTCGAGCCTACTCTGCCATTCAATAAGATCATGGCTGATCTACCGGCCTATAATTTCCTGGATTATCCCTGCTGCACTTCTTAAACAATGGAACAACATTGGCTACTCCCCCGTCCCCTGGAGCTTTACCTGTAACCAATGAGGATACAAAGATTACTGTCAAGGCCACAGAAATTTCCTCCCTTGCCTCCCTCAGTATTCTGGGGTAGATCCCAACAGGCCCTGGGGACTTATCTACTTTAATGCTTTTTAAGATGCCCAACACCTCTTTATTAACAGCAACATGACTCAGAATATCTACAAACTCTACCCTATGCTCCTCATCTCCCAAGTTCTTCTCTTTGGTGAATACTGAGGCAAAGTTTTCATTTGATATCTCGCTCATTTTCTCTGGTTCCATACATACATACATACGTGCTGTGGGCAGCACGGTAGCATTGTGGATAGCACAATCACTTCACAGCTCCAGGGTCCCAGGTTTGATTCCGGCTTGGATCACTGTCTGTGCGGAGTCTGCACATCCTCCCCGTGTGTGCGTGGGTTTCCTCCGGGTGCTCCGGTTTCCTCCCACAGTCCAAAGATGTGCAGGTTAGGTGGATTGGCCATGATAAATTGCCCTTAGTGTCCAAAATTGCCCTTAGTGTTGGGTGGGGTTACTGGGTTATGGGGATAGGGTAGAGGTGTTAACCTTGGGTAGGGTGCTCTTTCCAGGAGCCGGTGCAGACTCGATGGGCCGAATGGTCTCCTTCTGCACTGTAAATTCTATGAAAAAAAAAATACATAGATTCCCTCCAGTATCCTTGAATGGTCCAACTCTTTCTCTGGCTACCTTCTTGGTCTCTACATATGTATAAAACGCTTTAGGATTTTCCTTAATCCTGTTAGTCAACGACATTTCATGACCCCTTTTCTCCTTCATTACTCCTGCCTTAGGTTCCTTTCTACTTTCTTTATATTTTTCAAAGGCTTCATCTGTCCTAAGCCATTTAGACCTTACGAATACTTCCTTTTGCTTTTTGACAAGGTTCATAATATCCCTCATTATCCAGCGTTTCCTATACTTGCCACCCTCATCTTTCGTCCTCACAGGTACACGCCAGTCATGAATTCTAATCAACTGACATTTGAAAGCCTCCCACATGTTGCATGTTGATTTTCCCTCACACAGCCTCGTCCTGTCAACACTCTCCAGATCCTGCCTAATGCTATTGTAATTAGCCTATCCATAAGCAGCTTAAAACTTACAGAATTATGATCACTGTTCCCGAAATGATCTCCGACTGGAACTTTGATCACCTGGCCGGGCTCATTCCCCAGCACTAGGTCTAATTTTGCTCCTTCCCAAGTTGGACTATTTACATATTGTTTCAAGAAACCCTCCTGGACGCTCCTTACAAATTCTGCTCCATCCATGCCTATTGCAGTAAGTGTGTTCCAGTCAATATAGGGAAAGGTAAAATCACCCACCACAACAACCCTGTTGTTTATGCATCTTTCCAAGATCTGTCTGCATATCTGCTCCTCTATCTCCTGCTGGCTGTTAGGAGGTCTGTAGTAAACCCCCAACATTATGAAAGCAGCCTTCTTATTCCTGAGCTCTACCCATATTGCCTCGCTGCCTGAACCCTCCAAGGTGACCTCCCTCAGCACAGCTGTGATATTCTCCTTAACCACTAATGCAACTCCCACAACCCTTTTGCATCCCCTTCTATCCTACCTGAAGCATCTAAATCCTGGAATGTTTAGTTGCCAATCCTGTCCTTCTTACAACCAAGTTTCTGTAATAGCCACAACATCATAATTCCACGTACTAATCCAAGCTCTAAGTTCATCTGTCTTACCTGAAATACTCCTCGAATTGAAACTAATGCACTTCAGCCCATCAGCCCCGCTGCATTGAACAACCACTCCATGCCGCCTCTTCCTCTTAATCTTACTAGCCTTAGTCTGTAACTCTCCCTCAGTTATTTCTCCCGCTGACCTACTGCTCTGGTTCCCACTCCCCTGCCCTACTCGGCAGTTCAATCTGTTTCTCTGCCTTCCACTTTTCTCCTTACTAGCTTTTGTTTCTACCCCCTCAATACTATCCTCTGACTTCCTGCATAGGTTCCCATCCCCTGCCACATTAGTTTAAACCCTCCCCAATAGCGCTATCGAACAACCCCCCTCGGACATTGGTTCCAATCCTGCCCAGGTGTAAACCATGCAATTTTTAATGGTCCCATCTCTCCCAGAACCGGTTCCAATGTCCGAAAAATCTGAATCGCTCCCTCCTGCACCATCTCTCAAGCCATGCATTCATCCTATCTATCCTGTCATTTCTACTCTGACTGGCATGTGGCACTGGTAGCAATCCCAAGATAATAATAGTCCATTCTGCTGTTATTGCTAAAATGGATGACCTCATATTTACCAACATTGTACTCCATCTGCCAGACCCTTGCCTACTCATTTAAACTATCTATACCCCTCTGTAGACTTTCAATGTCTTCTGCAGACTTTGCTCTACTACTCATTTTAGTGTCATCTGTGAACTTTGACACATTACACTTGGTCCCCAATGTTAAGTAATGGGTTAAGAGACATTCCAATTAGTTGTCTCGTTTATGTTAAGTATCCAATAATTGACACTGATTATATAAAGAGGCTTCAGGTGGCCTTTGTGTCAGGTGATGTGATATTAGAGTTTTGTGCAGAGGGGAAATATAGGTGTTTGTAAAAAGGAGCAATACCTTTGACTCTTTCTACAACTGCAGCTAAATGTCTAACACCCAACTCCAGATCATCCATGTAAATTGTAAACAATTGCGGCCCTAACACTGATCCATGAAGCACACCGCTAGCCACTGATCGCCAATCAAAAAAACACCCATTTATCCCCACTCTTTGCTTTCTGTTAGTTAATCAATCCTCCGTCTATGCTTATACATTGCCCATATAACATTCACCTTTATGTTGTGCAGCAGCCTTTTGTGCGGCTCCTTGTCAAATGCCTTCTGGAAATCCAGATGCACTACATCCCAACCGTTTCCCAGTTATCCACCGCACTCGTAATGTCCTAAAAGCATTGCGGTAAATTAGTTAAACATGGCCTGCCTTTCATGAACCCATG
Source organism: Scyliorhinus canicula (assembly GCF_902713615.1). Taxonomy (NCBI): domain Eukaryota; kingdom Metazoa; phylum Chordata; class Chondrichthyes; order Carcharhiniformes; family Scyliorhinidae; genus Scyliorhinus; species Scyliorhinus canicula. The sequence goes on from NC_052146.1 coordinate 159,523,600, forward strand.
CTGCGTCTGCCAATGGGACAATGTCTATCCAGATGTCTCACTATTTCTTGCTTGATGATAGATTCAAGCATTTTCCCCGCTACAGAAGTTAAACTAACCAGCTATAGTTACCCACCTTATGTCTACCTCCTATTTTAAACAGTGGCGTCACATTTGCAGTTTTCTAATCTGCCGGAACCACCCCAGAGTCCAGAGAATTTTGGGAAATTATCACGAGTGCATTTGTTATTTTCCCCACCATCTCTTTTTCTTGCTGGAGGGTTGTCGTTAGAGAGTTCTGGAAGGGTGTTATTCAAGGTTTGTTGTTGGAGAGTTGTCGTTGGAGGGTTGTTGTTGGAGGGTTGTTGGAGGGTTGTTGGAGGGTTGTTTGGAGATCTCTGCGCTACTTCTGATATCGTGGCTCCATCTCTGCATGTTCTCCTGTCCCTCAGCTGCATGTTGCTCAGCAGTGCGCCATTTACTGGTGGTGTGAAGAAATCCGACTGGATGAAGAATTCCTGCCGAAGTCTTCAATGAGTTTGCTGTCATCCCACTTGAACCTTCTCCAGTTTGGCCAGTCACAAGCCAGAGACTCCCATGAGGCCAAATTTGCAGAAGACACCACATGGTGGGTCGGATTTCAAACAATGACGAGACAGAGTACAGGAATGAGTGAAAGAATCTGGTGTACTGGTGCAACGCCAATAATCTGTCCCTCAATGTCAACAAAACAAAGTAGATTGTCATTGACTTCAGGAAGCGTAGAGGAGAACATGCCCCTGTCTACATCAATGGGAACAAAGTAGGAAGGGACGAGAGCTTCAAGTTTTTAGGTGTCCAGATTACCAACAACCTGTCCTTGTCCCCCCATGCCAACACTAAAGTTAAGAAAGCCCACCAACGACTCTACTTTCTCAGAAGACTAAGCAAACTTGGCATGTCAGCTACAACTCTCACCAACTTTTACAGATGCATTCTTTCTGGTTATATCACAGCTTGTTATGGTTCCTGCTCTGCCCAAGACCTCAGGAAACTACAAAAGGTCGTGAATGTAGCCCAGTCCATCACACAAACCAGCTTCCCATCCATTGACTCTGTCTATAATTCCCGCTGCCTCGGAAAGGCAATCAGCAAACATAAGGAAAAAGATACAAAAGTCTGAGGTCACGGACCAACCGACTCCAGAATAGCTTCTTCCCTGTTGCCATCAGACGTTTTAATGGACTTACCTCGTATGAAGTTGATCTTTTCTCTACACCCTAGCTATGACTGTCACATTACATTCTGTAATCTCGCTTTCCTTCCCTATGTACGGTATGCGTTGCCTACATAGCGTGCAAAAAACAATACTTTTCACTGTATACTAATACATGTGAGAATACTAATAAAAAATCAAAATCTCCTCCAGAATTAATACTAGGAGTAATCCAGAGATTTCTATTTTCAAGGTCCCGCTTGGTTCCTTTCCTCATTCCCTAACTGTCTTTGCAAGTCCTCATCCCTTTTCCACCCACCTTGTTGGTATTGATATGGATTATAACCATTGGTTGTTCGCCCTCCCTACCCAGGGTTTTCTGCAGCCACTCAGTGACATCTACAAGCCTGGGACCAGGAAGCCAACATATCATCCAGAATTTACTTCTGCTGGAGCGGAAATGCCAATCTGGCTTCTTAACCATAGAATCCCCTATATCTACTCCTGTCCCAATCTTCCTATTGTACCCCTGTCAGCTATGGCACCATATAATTGGCTCAGACTTCACACTCTGGAGGAACCATCATTCTCAACGATATTCAGCACTGAATACTGGTGGAGAGTAAAATGAACTCAGCGGACGTCTGCACAACCTGTCTGATCCTTCTTAACTGCCTGATGGTCAATCATTCCCTCTCTGCCTGTATGCCCTTAAGCTGTAAGGTGACCACATCTAAATATACTAGCTCTCAGCCTTGCAGATGTGCTGCTTCAACTCTGAAACCTGGAGCTCGAGCTGCTGCAGCTGATAACAAATCCTGCACATGTGGTTGTCTCGGACATGAGAAGGTTCCAGGAGTTTTCACATGGAACAGGATGTGCACCCCACAGGTCTGAATGGCTCTACCATGCTTCTATTTATCAGACAATTATACTTGCAACTTAAATGAATGAAGACTCATTGGCTGCTCACATATTTGCTAATTCTCGGTGCATACATAATTTTATTTTATAGAGATATAAAATATTTTAAATATTTATACATAATTCTTATTATCAGAATACCTCAGATTTTCATTTATTTGGAACACTTCAGTATTACTAATCGCTCTTACTTAACTTCGGCTTTATCCCCTAGATTTGATTAATCAATTTTTGATTGTAGTAATATGACGAGTTCTCAAATTGGCTTTCGTAGTTATATTAATGAATTGATCTGTTCCTGCTTCATATGTATGATTTAGATTAAATTAAAAGCTTACTGGTGTACTCACCACACTTGACTCCTTGATCCGCATCATCACTTTGTAATTTTTTCCCTCTCGTTAAATTCAGTCTCACAGCCTGATGACACATCACCGATACTTAACCTAAAAACCCCACTGTTCTCACAGTGCACCCTCGCTTTCCATGGCTGCTTTATCCTGGTGTGTGATCAGACGTCCTATTGTTCCCAGAGTTCTTTCTCTCTCCCACCCCCAATGTTCATGTCCAGTTGAAACTTTCACCTTACTCAACTTCCTGGCTTAATGTCATCTGACAAATTGGCTGTTCAAATCTTTGTTCCCTCATCCAAGTCATTGGTATATATGGTGAAGAGCTAAGGCCACAGAACAAATCCCTCAGGAAGACAGGGACTAGCAATACAAATACTGTGGCTACAAGAGCAGGTCAAAGGCTAGGAATCCTGCAGTGAGTAACTCACCTCCTGACTCCCCAAAGTCCACAATCTACAAGGCACAAGTCAGGAATGTGATGGAATACTCTCCACTTGCCTGGATGACAACAGCTCCAACAACATTCAAGAAGCTCAATGCTATACAGGACAAAGCAGCCCCTTGATTGCTCCCTTTCCACAAACATTCAGGGCGCGATTCTCCGCCCCCCACGACGGGTCGGAGAATAGCAGGAGGGCCTTCCCGACATTTTTCCCGACCTCCCGCTATTCTCCCCCCCCCCCCCCCCCCCCCACGGCCGCCCCACGACACGAATCGCTGCTCGCCGTTTTTTTACGGCGAGCAGTGGTTCTTCTCTATGCGATGGGCCGATTTCCCAGGCCTTTACGGCCGTTTTCACGAATTTAAACACACCTGCTATCACAGTTCGTGAAAACGGCCACAAAGTGTCGTTCTGCACAACCATGCCACCGATTGGCACGGCCGCACCACGGCTGTGCCAAGGGTGGCATGGGCCCGCGATCGGCGGGTCCGATTCCCGCGCCATCTTTGTCCCTCTGCCGCCCCGCAGGATCAGTCCGCTGGGCGGCTGAGGGGCATGACGGACCGCGCATGCGCGGGTTTGACGCATATGCGCGATGACGTCATCCGCGCATGCGTGGGTTGGAGACGTCCAACCCGCGCATGCGCGGCTGACGTCATCGTGCGCGTTAGCCGCCGTGAGTCTTGGCGGCCGGGCTTAGCGAACGTTCGCTAAGCCAGCGCTGCCGTTCTTCCCGGGGCCGCGATGCTAGCCCCAACCGGGGGGGTGAATCGGGTCCCAGGAGGGGGCGCGGAGGCTGCCGTGAAACACGGCCGGTTTCACGGCAGCCTTTACGTCTCTCCGCATTTGCGGAGAATCGCGCCATCAATTCCTCCATCACCGATGCACAGTGGCATTGTGTGTACCATCTACAAGATGCACTGCAATAATTCACCAAGATCCCTTTGAAATCACCTTCCAAAGCTGTGACCACTACCATCTAGAAGGAGAAGAGCAGCAGATACCTGGGAACACCACCACCTGGAGGTTCCCCTCCAAGTCACTCACCACCCTAACTTGGAAATATGCCATTATTCCTTCCGTGTCACTGGGTCAAAATCCTTGAACTTCCTCCCTAACAGCTCAGTGGGTGTTCCTACATTACTGGGACTGCAACAGTTCAACAAGACCGTTCACCACCACCTTCTCAAGGGCAACTACGGATGGCCGAACCAGTAATTTGCACATTGCATTAATTAATTTAAATAAGAGAGCTTTACATCTTGCTAATCTTGCAATGTAATCATGTGCAGTTCTGACTTGTCCTCTCTCTTGTGCCACTTCTGGACTTAGATAAAGCTGGAGATTCACCGCTGCCAATTCACTGCTCAACGTCTTGACAACATCAGGTCTTTTCGCTTCTATGTGCTGATAACCTTGTTGCCATCAGGGTCTGCCCTGAATGTCACGACTCCAGAGGACCTGCCTGTAGACACTTTGTCATTCTGGCATTGGCATGTGCCTCATTACCCTGGGGCCTGTTAAAAAGAGCTAATGCATTCTACATATATACTGCTCTGAAATAAAATATGCTCTGGAATGAGTCAGGTGAATCTGAAAAGTCAGCTAGACCTCTGCCTCTGCAGTCACATTGTGAGTGTTAATTAGTGGGGCCATGGGGGTGGCTGGTGGAGGGGGGGGGGGGGGGGGGGCGGCAGGGAGAGGGGCAGTTAGTGAAGCTATTCCCAGTGGCAAACTACCAATCACTTGAGCAAGTTTCCTTTGTGCGTTGGAAAATTGTGCTGACCACTTGGATGCACTCGACAACAGAAAGAAAAGCCAGAGCCGCACGAATGATTCAACATAGACAGGACTCTCACTGTGAACTTGTAGAGTGTTTAATGAATCGTATCGATGGTAGGGGGAGGAAAAGGGAGTCGTGCACTCAGACCTGCTCTCCTTTGAGAACAGATGAAGCGGAGCTGGAATAAAAATGACAGAAATCAGCAGATCTCTGGACTCAGCAGAGCTTCCAGTTAATTTAGGCTTGTCTCATTGGCGAGTGACAGAATCTCGGACACACGCTGTGTTGTGAAGAGGCCTGAAGTCTGAAGCCTTCGCAAAGTAAAATAAGAAATTCTGAAATATCACAGCCCAGGAGACAACCTTGTCAAGCCCACACAATATTAAACTCGAAACACCAATGAAGTGAACCTGTATTAGGGTTTTTCATTTTTCCAACATCACAATTTCTTCCTGAATCCCCCAAGTACTTTTCATTTTCCTAAATCTATCTGAAAAGGAAGAATAAAATATTTCTTGATTATTTATTTGCTTTTATCTCCCCCTCCACCCCCTCCGAGAAAACTGAAGGCTGCAGGTTTATTGTTCTTCTTTCCAAGATAACATTCAGTCCAACTTTTTGCGATTTTAAGTTCAGCTCATTTAACAACCAACTCGTCGATTCATGAACCAATCCTTGATGTATAATCTAAGCTGACAGTCAGTATTGTTAGGGTGCTGCATTGTTAAAGGTGCTATGCTTTTAAAATGAGATATTAAGCTGAGAACTCGTCTGCCTCTTTGATTCAATTGTATATTAAAAATCCCATAGCACCATCCAAACACCACCAAAAATAGATTAATAAGTTATTCATCCCATTGCTGTTCATCTGACCTTGCTTTGTGCACTCTACTTGCCACATTTGCCAATGTGACCGTAATTTGTTCACATTGATGCTCTTTGAGACATTTCTGAAAGATGGGATGAGATGCTTTGCTAGAATTTCCTGGCCTAAACGAGACATTCTCTTTGTTGTTTTCATCAACAATGGTTTTGTAAATGGACCTTAAGGTCATTAAGACCGGAGAGCACATAAAAAAAAATAAAAGATTATATTTGCACAGAAACTTTCAGTTTTCGGAATGTTCTTTGCATCCAGATTATGCCATGATGGCAAGCATCTTTAAGGGAGCATCTATTGAATTACTGTCAATCATTACAGAGCTCCCATGATTAGTAGTCAATTTTCAAGAATCAGAGAACCAGGTCATCTTTTCCCCCCCCGATGAACATTATCTGTCCATCATCTTCAAATAAAGGGCCCACATTATTGTTTCACCAATCCTTGTGCCTGATTGAAGAGAAAATGCAGGAAAAACTCAGCAGGTCTGGCAGCATCTGTGGAGCGGGGAAATGGAGTACATGTTTCAAGCCCGTCTGACTCCTACGTTTCCCTCGGAGAGAAGATAAAGAATGCAACATGGTGGCAGGGTGACAGCAGAGGTTTTAAACATTTGACTGAATAGAACACGGGTTTCAATCCCTTGACAAGATGCAAAAGGAAGAAGGTGTGAAATTGAACTAACCATCGAGAATCACCTTGTGTAAGTATTCTGCAGATTTGTAGGGCTCTGCACAGAGCACACCTCTGTTCTGGGATCATCCCCACTCTGTAGCTAGCAGGTTCTAGTAAGATTTTTTAACATATTTTTTCCAAAGAAAGGTTTGTTAATATTACAAAGTAACACCACAATACTCATCAAATGTATACAGATAAAGTACAAAAATAACTAATTTCAACCATATCAACCCCGCTAACCTCTCACCCTTAGTACTTATAGCAAAGAAAACCTCACTAATAACTATAAGTACCCCACTAACAACTGACAGTGGCAAACACTCTGAAAAAAGAACTGAATAGCTGCCATTTCAAGTAGGACCTGCAAAAAGCTAAAAGCTGACCAAAACATTTCTATCACTCAATTGGAAAGCGATGGATTTCCTATCAAAATTGAATTTGTTCTGACAGTGCACCGAGTTGTGATTTCTGGACCTCAATATTTACAAAGTAAGTAAGCAAACCATCACAAAATTGCTTGAGGCATTGACGGCCTGCACAATTGAACATAATTGGTTTGATGCCCACTTTAAAAATCCAGATAAACCTTGGTCAACATTTCAAGATTAATTACGAGTGAAGCTTAACCTCAGGATACACCTTCTGGAATTCATGTCTTTTAGGCAGCAACCAACAGAGACCAACGATCAACCCATAAGCAAAGGCAGAAACTTTACAGCAGCAGAGGTGGCTGAGAGAATAATGGAGCTCATGATTGGATTTACCCCAAAGGAAGCATTCCAAAAAGACCTCTTGGACAAACCCAATGTCCCATGGAAGCATTATTTCAAAGCAGGCTCAAGCACAAATCCATATTAATGGCTGACAGTTCATAGGCTATGCCTAATTGAAATGAAAATCGCTTATTGTCACAAGTAGGCTTCAATGAAGTTACTGTGAAAAGCCCCTAGTCGCCACATTCCGGCACCTGTCCGGGGACCATTCGTCCACCATAAGCAATGAATGCGATGAGTCCTCGTATATACACATAGCAAAGCCCAGATTTTAATGCTATATGCAAGGCATGTGTCAGAAGAAGACCTTGGGAGTGCCTATGTATAAAGCAAAAGCCAAACAAGTGGTTCAATATCACATGCAGCCACAATTAAATGCCAGTGCAGCAAGAGCACGTACCAAGTCATGATCCACAAAATGTCCAGACAAGCTACACAGTCAGATGATGAAGTGATCAGGCCATGGACATAGTGACCAGACATGCAGTGCAATGAACATCAAGCAGTGTACTGGCACAGTGATACCAACAGAAGTCCTTTGACACCATCCAGATTGTATACCAGCAGATAAAAGATCGGCATAATCCAGATGCAAATCTGGATATGATGCAGGTGTAAACGTCCTTCCAGTTGACTCACTGAAATATATGGACCCACAGAAGTGGCAAGTGATGATTCGACTCACCAAACACCAAACCCACCGCATACAATGGCACTGAGATTCCTTTCCTGGGATTCATTACATTCAAGTGTCACTCCAAAAACTCACTCTGGTCAACCGAGATATTTTTTATTGTGGGCACCACAGGTCCAGTGATCATAGGCTGGTCCTTGGTCACCATCCATGGTATTGTCAAGAGAAAGATGAGGACCAGAGATCTCAATCCGCACCATCGGGAACCCTGTGTTCACACTGGGAGAAGGTCACCGAATGCTGAGTGGCGCAATTTGAACCAAATATGTATACCCATTCAGAACCTGCAAACTGCATACTGTGGAACCAATGCATAGTTACTATTTGGCAGAATAGTGCGGACAAACCTCCGCAGTTATGACTCATCGATACTTCCAGTTGTACGTGATATACTATTCAATAAGCGGGGGAAGATGAAATCGGCAAACAACATGTGGATAATGTATTACCCACCCTGTACCTCAGACAGTAAGTTTAAGTCCAACACCCAACAGATGACATAAGAAATCGAGCAGAAATCGTCAACATATTCCCGGAACCAAGACTGCATCAACAAAGTACAACAAATGGTATGAAAGTGCCATGAAATGGATGTCAAACCCAAACAGTACCACAACCAGAAACACCAAGCAATCCAATTGCACTGAGAACACAATCCAAAACACAACATAGACAACACACAAAATTCTCATAATGTACAGCAGTCACCAACAAAGATCACCATGACTAAAGCTAGACAGATAAGCAAGCTATTAGTACATTTCAGAGACTTGTAAACGTATTCATCTGTGTTGATGTACATGTTATTTTCCTTTGCTGCCATGTAAATCGTTTGATTATTTAAAGTTAAGCCTTTAGAGAAAAGGGGGATGTTGTGAAGTGATGACATGTACCTTTAAAGGAGTAAACTACTGTCAACCATTGCAAACCTCATTGCAGACCAAGGCAGGCCAGCAGCATGGTTCGATTCCCGTAACAGCCTTCCTGAACAGGCGCCGGAATGTGGCGACTAGGGGTTTTTCACAGTAACTTCATTGAAGCCTACTCGTGACAATAAGCGATTTTCATTTTCATTTCATTTCATTTCAACAGGACGTGATGTCTGAATTCCATGACTGGCAGTCAATCTTTAAGCAGCAGTAACCCAGGTCAGATATGTGCCTCTCATCCTCCCGGTGAATGCGATCCACCATGTACTCTTATCCTCAAATGAGGAACACACATTATTGTTTCACCAATCCTTGCGCATGATTAGTACATTTACACGAAAGATAAGAAGAATGGAAAACAGGTGAGAGAGCAGATGGAGACTTAGTTTAACAGCTCATCTAAAAGACAAAATAATGAAAGAAGATGTTAATAAATTTGCAGAATGTGTGTATAATTAGCAACTGAATTAAAATATTGATGAATATGAGATAGTGCATATTGGTAGGAAGAATAAGGGAGCCACATGCATCTTGGAAAATAATAGACTGAATGAGGACCAAAGACATCTCAGGACACTTAAACACAAATCACTTAAAACATTGACAGAGGTTAATAAGGCGGCAATAAATGTAAACCAAGCATTAATGTTCATTACTAGAGGGATAGAGCTGAAAAACAGAGAAAGTATGGTAAGCACGTAGAAAACCGTGATGAGGCTTCACTGAGACAAATGGACGCACTTCTAGGACACATACTATAAAAAGGAAGCTGTGATATTGTAGGAAGTGCAAGTAATTGCCACCAGGATCATAGAATCACAAAATTTACAGTGCAGAAGAAGGTCATTTAGCCCATCGAGTCTGCACTGTCCCTTGGAAAGAGCACCCTAGTCAAGCCCACACCTCCACCCTATCCCCGTAACCCAGTAACCCCACCTGAACTTTGTGGACACAAAAGACAATTTATCATGGACAATCTACCTAATGTGCACACCTTTGGACTGTGGGAGGTGTCGTGTTACTGGCCCTGGCATAACACGGACTGCAACTGGATGCAGTTAGACTGGAAAACAGACACCAAACTTAGACGTTGGTTCAATACGATTTATTGAACTTCTGTAACAAGGCACACAGCTGACTGTGGGTTGACATCTACTACCCTAAGTGTGCTAACTCTAACTAACTAGACCAGACTAGCTCTGAGCCACGTGTAGAAGGTGCTAACTGATGAATACACTTTGACTGTCACTACAGTTGTCACCAGTGGAAAGAGGCAGTGTGCAGATGCCTCGTGTGTTTTATAGTAGGAACCCCCTTCTAGTGTTCTGTCTCGTGATTGGTTGTGTTCTGTCCTGTGTGTTCATTGGCTAACCTGTGTGTCTATCACTGCCTGTCTTTACCTCATGATGTGCATGGGTGCATATTATGACATCCCCACTTTTTAAAAAAAATTGTCGTTTGCTTAGAGCATATACGACATATTTACAGATATAACTATTTACAGCGAGTGAATGCTTATGTACATGTAAGGTGCCTAGCGTGCAGATACAGAACAATATGTACAAAATAAATGTCGGTATGTCCAATCTCTGGGGCTGGCGTCGGATCCTTGTCGATCGCCTGAGAGGTGGAGGTGGGGACGACGGCACCTTGACATGTGGGATTGCTACCAGATTGGTGGCCTCGTGGAGCGAGGTGTCCAGAGGAGGCATTACGACATCTGGAAAAGTGAGATCCGGTGTTTGGCAGGCAAGCTTTCGTAGTGCCCTTCTGTTGTGCCTGACAATGGATCCATCAGCCATGCGAACCACGAACGACCTGGGAGCAGCCTGTCAAACAACAACAGCTGGAGCCGACCAGTCTCCATCAAGTAACTTACTGCTAACAGCATCTTCCGGAGAGAGCACAGGCAAATCAGTAGCATGAGCATCGTATGTCAGCTTTTGCTGGTTCCTGAGTTGCTGCACCTTTTGCAGCACTGGGAGGTGATCCAGGTCAGTTAAATTAATCGCCGGAACAGTCGTCCGCAGGTCACGATTCATAAGGAGTTGCACTGGAGACATACCGGTGGACAGAGGGGTTGCCCTGTACGCCAGGAGCGCAAGGTTAAAGTCAGAAGCTGAGTCCGCAGCCTTGCAGAGCAGTTGCTTCACGATATGGACGCCTTTTTTGATCTTCCCATTAGATTGCGGGTAATGTGCGGGCTGGAGGTAATGTGCTTGAACTGATATAGCTTCACGAATTTGGGCCACTCTTGGCTGTGGAAGCAGGGTCCATTGTCGCTCATGACAGTGAGCGGAATACCATGCCTGGCAAATGTCTCCTTGCAGGCCTTGATGACTGTCCTTGATGCTAGGTCGGACAGTTTCACCACTTCCGGGTAGCTGGAAAAGTAATCGATGATGAGCAAATAGTCACATCCATTGGCGTGAAAAAGGTCGATTCCCACCTTCGACCACGGAGAGGTCATGATCTCGTGTTGCTGGAGCGTTTCTTTGGGCTGAGCAGGCTGGAAACACTGGCAGGTCGCACAATTGATGACCATGTTGGATATGTCCTGGTTGATGCCAGGCCAGTAGACTGCCTGCCGGGCTCTGGGCCTACATTTCTCGACACCGAGGTGTCCCTCATGGATCTGTTTGAGCACTAAGCTCTGGAGGCTGCGAGGAATAACGATACGATCTAGCTTGAGGAGGATCCCCTCAAAAACTGTTAGGTCATCCTTGACATTAAAGAATTGGGGCCATTGCCCTTTCTACCAACTATTTGCGAGGTGATGTATGACCCGCTGCAGAAGAGGGCCCTTGGCAGTCTCTTCTCGAATGTTGACCACTCTTTCATCTGAGGCCGGGAGGTTGCTGGCACACAGTTGCACCTGTGCCTCAATTTGGCAGATGAAGTTGACCTGTTCACAGGGCGAGGTGATGGCGTGCGACAGGGCGGCCGTAATGATTAGCTCTTTGCCCGGTGTGTAAACCAACTCAAAATTCTACCTGCGGAGTCGATGGAGAATGTGCTGAAGCCTGGTTGTCATGTCATTCACTGGATAAAAGCAAATTACTGCGGATGCTGGAATCTGAAACAAAAGAGAAAATGCAGGAAAATCTCGGCAAGTCTGGCAGCATCTGTAGGGAGAGAAAAGAGCTAATGTTTCGAATCCGATGACTCTTTGTCAAAGCTTTGCCTCGTGGGAGGCAAGTTCGTCCTGTTCTGCCGATTTAAGGCGATAATAGCGACTTTTCACCTGTTGATGCACTTTACACGTCTCAATAGCAGGGTCATGTTATTTATTTTGAAGAGCTGCTCCTGCAGGACGTTGGAGTGGACCCCAAACACGATCTGATCCCTGATGAGGGAATCAGCGCTGTCACCATAGTTGCAGGACTGCGCTAATATATGGAGATGAGTTAGAAAGGATTGGAAAGGTGCATCCTTACTCTGAAGGCGTTGCTAGAAGACATAGTGCTCAAAGCTCTCGTTCGTTTCGACTTCACAGTGACTGTTGAATTTGGCTAAAACAGTCTTGAATTTGGTCTTGTCCTCGCCGTCAGCAAAAGTTCGTAAGTTGAAGATTTGGTTGGCTTGGTCCCTCGCAGTTGATAGGAGCAGCGTGATTTTTCTGGCATCGGATACACCCTCGAGGCCTGAGGCCTCGATGTAGGGATTGAACTTCTGCTTGAAGACCCGCCAGTTGGCGCCGAGATTGCTGGAGATTCGTAGCTGTGGAGGGGCATGAATCTTCTCCATGCCGTTGGAAGGCACTTGCTGGTCGTCACTGAATTATTCAAGGTAAATTACTTAGATGAAGTAGACCCCTGGTACCATGTCGTGTTATTCACCCTGGGGTAACACGGACCGCAACTGGATGCAGTTAGACTGGAAAGCAGACACCAAACTTAGACATTGGTTCAATACGATTTATTGAACTTCTGTAACAGTGCACACAGCTGGCTGTGGGTTGACACTATAGTACTCTAAGTGTACTAACTCTAACTAATTAGACAAGGCTAGCTCTGATCCACGTGTAGAAGGTGCTGACTGATATATACACCCTGACTGTCACTACAGTTGTCACCAGTGGAAAGAGACGGAGTGCTGATGCCTTGTGTGTTTTAGAGTAGGAAGCCCCCCCTCGAGTGTTCTGTCTGGTGATTGGCTGTGTTCTGTCCTGTGTGTTCATTGGCTAACCTGTGTGTCTATCACTGCCTGTCTTTATCTCATGATGTGCATAAATGCATATTATGACAGGAGGAAACCGAGCAACCAGAGTAAACCCACGCACACACGGGGAGAACGTGCAGACTCCGCACAAACAGTGACCCAAGCCAGGAATCGAACCTGGGACCCAGGAGCAGCAGGGGAAGGGATTGCAAAGAGGGGAGAGGTTGCAAAGGGCAGAGAGGTTGCAAAGGGCAGAGAAGTTGCAAAGGGCAGAGAGGTTTCAAAGGCGACAGAGGGATTACAACTGGGAGAGAAGGATTGCAAAGATGGGAGAGGTTGCAAAGGAGAGGGTTTGCAAGGGGGAGAGAGGGATTGCAAAAAGGGAAGATGTGCCAAAGGGCAGAGAGGTTGCAAACAAGAGAGAGGGTTTGAAGGAGGAGAGAGGGATTGCAAAGAGGGGAGAGGTTGCAAAGGAGAGGGATTGCAAAGGAGGAGAGAGGGATTGCAAAGAGGGGAGAGGTTGCAAAGGAGAGGGTTTGAAGGAGGAGAGAGGGATTGCAAAGAGGGGAGAGGTTGCAAAGGAGAGGGATTGCAAAGGAGGAGAGAGGGATTGCAAAGAGGGGAGAGGTTGCAAAGGAGAGGGTTTGCAAGGGGGAGAGAGGGATTGCAAAAAGGGAAGATGTGCCAAAGGGCAGAGAGGTTGCAAACAAGAGAGAGGGTTTGAAGGAGGAGAGAGGGATTGCAAAGAGGGGAGAGGTTGCAAAGGAGAGGGATTGCAAAGGAGGAGAGAGGGATTGCAAAGAGGGGAGAGGTTGCAAAGGAGAGGGTTTGAAGGAGGAGAGAGGGATTGCAAAGAGGGGAGAGGTTGCAAAGGAGAGGGATTGCAAAGGAGGAGAGAGGGATTGCAAAGAGGGGAGAGGTTGCAAAGGAGAGGGTTTGCAAGGGGGAGAGAGGGATTGGAAAGAGGGAAGAGGTTGCAAAGGAGAGGGATTGCAAAGGAGGAGGGGGATTGCAAAGGGTAGAGAGGTTGTAAAGGAGAGAGAATCGGAAAGGGGGAGAGAGGTTTCAAAGGGGGGGGAGAGGGATTGAAAAGGGGGGAGAGAGGTTGTAAAGAGGAGAGAGATTGTAAAGAGGAGAGAGGTTGCAAAGGAGAGGGAATACAAAGTGGGAGAGGAATTGTAAAGGAGAGAGGGGAATTCCAATGGTGGGGGGGGGGGGGGTGAAGGATTGCAGAGTGGAGAGAGGGATTGTAAAGGAGAGAGAAGTTACAAAGTGGGGAGAGGGATTGCAAAGTGGGGAGAGAGGTTGCAAAGGAGTGGAAATACAAAGGATGAGAGGAATTGTAAAGGGGGAGAGACATTGAAAAGGAGGAGGAGGATTGTAAAGGGGAGAGAGGAGTTGAAAAAGGGAGAAGGATTGCAAAGGGGAGAAAGGGATTGCAAAGGGGAAGTTGCAAAGTGTGGAGAGGTTGTAAAGGGGTGAGAGGGATTATAAAGGGAGGAGCAGTTGCAAAGGGAGGAGAGGGACGGAAAGGGGGAAAGGGATTGCAAAGAGGGGAGAGTTTGCAAAGGGCAGAGAGGTTGCAAAGACGAGAGATGGATTGCAATTGGGAGAGAGGGATTGCAAAGGGCAAGGGGGGATTGCACAAAAGAAGAGGGATTGCAAAGGAGAGAGAGGTTGTAAAGGAGAGAGAGATCACAAAGGGGGAGAGGGATTGTAGAGGAGAGAGAAGTTACAAAGTGGGGAGAGGGATTTCAAGGGGGGAGGGATTGCAAAGGGGAAAGAGAGGTTGCAAAGGAGAGAGAAGTTGCACATGTGTGGGAATATAAAGGGGGAGATGAATTGTTCAGGGGGAGAGACATTGCAAAGGGGAAGGGGGATTATAAAGGGGAGAGAGGGGTTGTAAATGAGAAGGATTGTAAAGGGGAGAGCGGGATTGCAAAGTGGATAGGGGGATTGTAAAGGGGAAAGGGATTTCAGCATGGAGAGAGGGATTGAAAAGGAGAGAAGTTGAGAAGTAGGGAGAGGGATTGCAAAGGGGAGAGGGTTTGCAAAGGGGGAAGAGGGTTTAAAAGGGGGGAAGGAGTGCAAAAGGGGAGGGGTTGCAAAGAGGAGTGAAGTTGCAAAGGAGAGAGAGGGGCTGCGAAGAGGGAAGTGGGGCTGCAAATTGAAAGAAAGGTTTTAAACCTTTCAGCAAAGGAATATTCAGCTAACTAGGAGCCATGAAAACTTTAAGTTACACCGATAATGAATTTCTTTCAAATGAAGGTGGAATCTCTAGTTTCAGGACGCATAGGTCCAGGAGCTACTGTCTGGGGAAACATGCCATAGATGCTGTTGAAATAAACACCGTGTTAATTAGATAACATAATATTGAACAATTTTATTTCATTTGAAGGATTTGCATTTTTGTGTTATCAGAGTAATACTGTGGATTACGTGAGATGCAGAAACTATATTTGAGTCAAACATGCACATTTTGCATATACAAAGTTTCAAAGCAGTAATCAATAACTTGCATTTTAAAGTACGTTTTTATGGCTTCAGGAGATCGCAAAGTGTTTTATCGTCAATGAAACATTTTGCAAGTGTAGTTCTGCTGTAATTAAGCAAATGTAGTGAGGTATGTAATGTTTTTTGATTATGCTGATGTTGAATCTTGATGTGGTAGTGTTAACAAAGAACATTAGACTTTGTTTTACAACAGAACTATTTATCACTAACACTACTCTAAAGGATTACTATAATGTCTAAGATTAATGCAGTTTCAACAATGTTTTTACACTAACTTACACTAAGATACTACAGAGCTACTCTAATATGCGACTGCAATCAATTCCTTACTAACAACTTTGGCCTGGGGCACATGGTGCGTCCCGGGACACGTGCATGCACACTCACACCACCTGCTGGTTGGATGTTAGTATTACAACAGTAAAACATATGACTTATAATACACATACATATGATGATAGTCTACTCACATTATATACAGATGATAGCGTACCTATCATCACAAGGTCAATGATCAATTAATTTGGAGGAGTCTCGAACTAGGTAGCATATCCAAAATATTAGAACCAGATCTTTCAGGAGTGAAATTATGAAACGCACACAGGGTGGTAGACATTTGTAACTCTCTTTTGGAGACAGCAATTGATGCTCGATCAGTTTGTTGAATTGTTGAATTAAAATCTGATATTGAGATCTCAATACAATGGGTCATAATTATGGGAAATTATGAATGGGCAATACATTCTGGTCCAGTGACACCCACGTCCCGTGAATGAATAAAATACATCCAGTTTCGTGCATTCATGATAAAAACACTTTCACCTCACCAGCCTGCAAAGAGGGTGATGGCTCTTAGTGTGTGGAAGGGTGTATCAATTTTGTCTTGTGCCAATTTAAATATTGTGGTGTCTTTGAAATCAACACTTTCCTTGTCTGTGTGGCCTTATGTTTGGTGGAGGTGGTGATGATTATTGAGGATGTTGCTGATTTTTCCAATTCGGCTTCTGTGTGGGTCTCAATAGCCTATATGTCAACACAATTACAGAAGGTAATCTTACCATGTAACTAAATGAATTAACAGAACAGTTAGTGAGAATGAAAAATCTGCTCCTGGAAAGCAAACAAAAGATCTGGAAATCAAAAATCCAAGAGCCCTCAAGAAAATGTATTTTCATCCCATGATGTCCAAGGGCAAACACTCTCACCTCACCATGTTTGAATCAAGGCTGTAATCAGATCAGGAGCTAACCCTGGCAGAACTCAAACTGAGTGTCAGTGAACAGGTTATTGCCGTGGGTGCTGCTTAATAGCACTATTGATGACACCTTCCACCATTTTGATCGGGTCTGATGGGACTCTAATTGGCCAGGTTGGATATGTTCTATGTTATGTGGACAGGACCTACCTAAATTTTGTTCATAACATTCTTGTGAAGAGTCTTGGAACTTTTTACTAAGTTAAAGACCATAAAAAGCAAACTGTTGTTGATGGTCCTCAAAGATCCTTCCATTCATGTGAGCAGCCTGAATTCTAATCCCATGGCTCTGAAGACCCTGCGGCCTTCTTCCTAAATAAATGTGAATTCGGCAGTGGCTACGTGCTCAGGGTGAACCCTTCCACTTGACAGGTAACTTGATCCCAAAGTCAGAAACCCGGACACCCTTCTAACATTTTGAAATCTGGAGCTGACGGTCTTTCCAAATCCTGTCGTTTTGACTTGGGGCATTTTTAAATGCGAAAAGATATGGGAAACCTGGAGGCGATAGTGTTCCCAACACGTGCTGTCCTTGTATTTCTAGTGGTGGAAGTCGCAGGTTTGGTCAAATCAGGTTAATTGTTGTCTTGTGGGTACCTCTCGCCACTGGCGGTCGCACAAAATTAAGGATAATGTCTGTCAGGCTTGCTGAGTTTCAGATGACTTGAGGAGCCCAATTTTGGACCCACATGTTGTTCCGCAGTGGGGGCTGATACCACTAGAGAATGGGCCTAAAGTTGTACCACGTTTGCAGCATAAGGACAATAAAGTGGGCAGCACGGTAGCATGGTGGTTAGCATAAATGCTTCACAGCTCCAGGGTCCCAGGTTCGATTCCCGGCTGGGTCACTGTCTGTGCGGAGTCTGCACGTCCTCCCCGTGTGTGCGTGGGTTTCCTCCGGGTGCTCCGGTTTCCTCCCACAGTCCAAAGATGTGCGGGTTAGGTGGATTGGCCATGCTAAATTGCCCGTAGTGTCCAAAAAAAAAGGAAGGTTGGGGGGGGGGGGGGATTGTTGGGTTACGGGTATAGGGTGGATACGTGGGGGTTTGAGTATGGTGATCATTGCTCGGCACAACATCGAGGGCCGAAGGGTCTGTTCTGTGCTGTACTGTTCCATCTATTCTATGTAAACTTCAGCTTTTAAGTGGCATTCTATCAACTGTTATCGGCCTGTTGCCTTAGTAGAACACATTGACTTAATGCACCTTGACGAGCAATGACTGCAAAATCATTTCTCTCCCCTCTCTAAGCTCAAATGTAATTGAAGTCTGCTTTTTGACAGTGTTTATTCCACAGTTCTCCAGTTTTACATAATAACCAATCTGAACATTGCATCTCCAAAGCTAGACACTCCTCCTTAATTGTATAATATCGAGGTTGAGCTCCTTATACAAATGAGCTGGGATCTTGTCACAGACCCTTAATTCGAGCTCTTATCATGTCTCTGCAGCAAGAAATAAACACAAGGGACTGACGCATTGAAATATTTCCTTTCCCAGCTGAGATGTTTCCCTGTTTTAATCTGAATTATGTGTGCATCTATGGGATGCATGCCTATGGGACCTATGGGATCAATGACATATCTGCTTTTCCTTCAGCAGGCGAAACCATGATCAAAGGGTGGCATGGTGGTGCAGCGGTTATCACAGCTGCCTCACGGCACCAAGGACCTGGGTTCGATCCCGCCCCGTGTCACTGTTTGTGTGGACTTTACCCATTCTCCGCATGGCTGCGTGGGTCTCACCCCCACAATGCAAAGATGTCCAGAATACGTGAATTGGCCATGCTAAATTGCCCCTTAATTGGAAAATCTTTTAAGAAATGTGATCAAAGTTTTGCCAAATAACACAACAACTTGAATTCACATTGCCCTGGAATGGATAAAATCTTCAAAGGTCTTTCCCTGCTGGGCAGACAAACAAAAATCAGCACTGATCCAAACATGGAGACGACAGAGCGGGTGACCAAAGTTGAGGTCAGCAAGATATGTTTTAAGTAGCATCTTAAAGGAAAACAAGGAGGTAAGAGGAAGAGCTTTTGAGAGAGCTCATTCGGAGCTTAGGGCGTCAACAGTTGAAAGCATAGCCACCAATAATGGGACTTGGGAAGTAGAAGATGCAGGAGGGGTCTGAATGGGAGGAATTCACATTTCCCAGAGGGTTTTAGATCTGGAGGAGGTGACACAGATAGGAAGGGGCCGCATGGTGGCACAATTGTTCGCACCGCTGCCTCGCAATGTCAGGGACTGGGACTCAATTCTGTTCTTGGGTGGAGTTTGCACATTTTCCCCGTGTGTGCGTGGGTTTCCTCCAGGTTCTCCAGTTTCCTTCCACTGTTCAAAGATGTGCAGGTTAGATGGATTGGCCATGCTAAATTGGCCCTCAGTGTCCAGGGATGTTTACGTTAGGTAGGGTTACCGGGATGGGATTGAAATTGAAAAATTGAAAATTTCTTATTGTCACAAGTAGGCTTCAATGAAGTTACTGTGAAAAGCCCCTAGTCACCACATTCCGGCACCTGTCCGGGGAGGCTGGTACAGGAATCGAACCATGCTGCTGACCTGCTTGGTCTACTTTAAAAGCCAGCGATTTAGCCCAGTGAGCTAGTGGGGGGGGGGGGGGGGGGGGGAGGGGGGTAGTGGGCCTTGAGAGGGTGCTCTTTCAAAGGGCAGACGCGATGGGTCGAATGATCTCCTTCTGTGCTTAGAATTCTTTGGTTCTATGGAAATTGTGATGCTTATAATCCAGGAATATAATTAAAAAATAATGGTGTTGCTGAACCAGAAGTCAATGGAGATCAGTGAACACAGGACTGATGAGTGAACAGGACTTGGAAAGAGTCAGGAGAAGGAGAATGGAGCTTTGGATCCAGCCAGGAATCAGCTCAAAGGAAGTACAGATAATTATAGCAAGTGACCAATTTGTCATAAACACTTGCAATCAAACAGTTTACTCAGAGAACAACGAAAGATAAACCGAGATTGTTGTGATCCAGTAGTTACACTGTGCAAATAGATAAATAATACAGTTAAAATTAATGTGTTAGTGTGTTTGGAAAATTAAGGTCTTTTTAAGTGATGTATATTGGTTTTGGTAAACATTTGAGATAAGGTATAGTTTTAAATGTGTTTAATTTTATGTTTCTGTGCCTGGATGGCTAAGACCTATAGTTGGATTCATGCTGGACAAAGGTGTTTGTATGTTTGGAGGTTGGTTAGTTCCACCTGTGTTTCTATTGTGCTTAGAGAAGATTACAGCATGAAGAATCAATTAAAGGTATAAGCATGTGGGTGTTGCTTAGCAACTGGGGTCCTGGAAAGTAGAGAAACTTTGAAGTTTCAGTTTTATCTGAACATGTGGGCAGTTAGAGACAGGACACTGGAGAGGGAACAGCTCTCAACTCTGCCAGGAGTGGTCAGCACTGCTGCCTCACGGTGCTGAGGACCTGGGTTCGATGCTGGCCTTGGGTCACTGTCCATGTGGAGATTGCACATTCTTCCAGTGTGTGCATGGGTTTCACCCCCACAACCCAAAGATGTGCAGGGTAGGTGGATTGGCCACGCTAAATTGCCCCTTAATTGGAAAGAAAAGGTAATTGGGTACTCGAAATTAGTAAAAAAAGAAAAAAAACTCTTCCATGTGAAGCTGGACAGAACAAGGGAATTGCAAAGATGCAAGCTTCCTACGAAATAAGATGCAGTACAAATTACCTGGGAATTGGGACAGAATCAAAGTCTAAGACACATGAAATTAAGTGAACAACACCAAAATATTGTTCAGACAAATTGAAGGAGGCAGTAAATAAAGTGTTCTAAGTTCAACAGACAATGGCAGGAACTAGAGTTAAAGAGGGATATCAGACTGCAGAGGTAAATGAAACATTTGACGTGGGTTTAATACAGTCTGGAAATCGAGAGTTAAAACAATTGTGAAGAGTTTGCACAGCAGTCAAGTCAAAGAAATCTGAAAGAGGTTGATGTAAAATCCTGGATTGGATTCATTGTTAAAAGTGGTACAGAATCGTTGATTGAAGGTATCAATTGGAAAATCTGGGTTGATATTCTCTGGCCGTTGGGATTCCCTGTTCATGCCGGCAGCACACACCCCCATCCGTGGGTTACCACTGGTGTGGGGTGGCGACAATGGGAAATCCCATTGAGAAGTGGCAGGAGTAGAGAATCCCACCATCAGCCAGCAGCGCACTGCTGAGAAACACGAGTCTGCGAGACCAGAGAATCCAGTCCCTGGTCTGGATTTCAGAATGCAAACTGCTCAGGGAAAGCATACTAATGAGAGAAGATTTTAAACTGTGTTTTTGGGAGTGGAGTTTGGAAACTCCCACATGATGATCATCTGGGGGGATTTTGAGGTGATATCCACAAATATTCGCTTGGGGCTCAGAGCGGGGAGTATATTTGCCCAAAGACATCTTGTGTGTTTAATGTAGCTTATTATGTACTTTGTAATCCATGTCAATCCTAAACCCCGCGTGTAATTATTAAGATACCGGCGAGTAAAGTCGTACTGTATCATAATCCAACTTTTTCATGTTCAATAAATGTTTTTTTCTTGTTGTTACAACTGATTAATGGTTTTGGGACTCTGTTCCTCCCTGTTTTATGAAAACAAAAGTTACGTCTTTTCAACCAGGGTTCCACTCCGAGATCTTCCCTTTCCGTTATAACATGAACTGGATGTATTGTCACATGTACCGAGGTACATGAAAAATATTGTTCTGCATACAGTCAGGCAGATCATTCAATACGTGAAAAAAATATATAAATACGCAATGTAAATATATAGATACAGGCATCAAGTGAAGCATACTGGAGTGAAGTACTGCTCAGCAACAAGGATTTGTGAAGAGATCAGGGGTGGGATTCTCCGACCCCCCGCCGGGTCGGAGAATCGCCAGGGGGGTGGCGTGAATCCCGCCCCGCCATGCGTCAATGTGGGTGGACCAGGACAGATTTTTGGTGATGTGCACCCCATAGGAATTTGAAACTGCTAACCATCTCCACCTCGGCCCCGTTGATGCTGACAGTGGTGTGTACAGTACTTTGCTTCCTGAAGTCGTTGACCAGCTCTTTAGTTTTGCTGGCATTGAGGGAGAGATTGTTGTCGTTACACCACTCCACTAGGTTCTCTATCTCCCTCCTATATTCTGACTCATCGTTATTCGAGATCCGGCCCACTATGGTCGTATCGTCAGCAAACTTGTAGGTGGAGTTGGAACCAAGTTTTGCCACACAGTCGTGTGTGTACAGGGAGTAGAGTAGGGGGCTAAGTACGCAGCCTTGCGGGGCACCGGTATAGAGGACTATTGTGGAGGAGGCGTTGGTGTTCATTCTTACTGATTGTGGTCGGTTGGTCAGAAAATCAAGGATCCAGTTGCAGAGTGGAGAGCCAAGTCCTAGGTTTTGGAGCTTTGATATGAGCTTGGCTGGGATTATGGTGTTGAAGGCAGAGCTGTAGTCAATAAATAGGAGTCTGATGTAGGAGTCCTTGTTTTCGAGATGCTCTTGGGATGAGTGTAGGGCCAGGGAAATGGCGTCTGATGTGGACCGGTTGCCACGGTATGCGAATTGCAGTGGGTCAAGGCATTCTGGGAGTATGGAGGTGATGCGCTTCATGATCAGCCTCTTGAAGCACTTCATTACAACTGACGTCAGGGCCACCGGGCGGTAGTCATTGAGGCACGTTGCCTGGTTCTTCTTTGGTACCGGTATGATGGTGGTCTTCTTGAAGCAGGTGGGGACCTCGGAGTGGAGTAGGGATAGGTTAAAGATGTCTGTGAATACCTCTGCCAGCTGGTATGCGCAGGCTCTGAGTGCACGACCAGGGATCCCACCCGGGCCCATCGCCTTCCGTGGGTTCACTTTCAGGAAGGCCGATCTGACTTCAGAAACTGTGATGGTGGGTATGGGTGAATTATGGGCTGCTGGGGCATTCGACAGTGGATTGTTGGTTACCTGCTCAAACCGAGCATAGAATGCATTAAGTTTATCGGGGAGGGGTGCGCTGTTGCCAGAGATACTGCTCGGCTTCGCTTTGTAGCCCGTTATGTTGTTTAGGATGGGAGGTTCCCTGTGTCTATGTGTGATCTTGATGTCCATGAAGGGTTTCCCAGCGTTGTCGGCTTTCTTGGGCCAACCCCGCCCACTGACTGCGAATCTCGCTTCCCTTTTGAAACTGCGCAGAATGTGGTTCAATGGGGCAAGAAAAGTCGGCGTACGGCCTGCGAGCTTTACACTGGAATTCCTGCCTGAGCCAACACTCTGTGTTTTTGCGAATGTTCATCTCCGTCACATTGTCAGACTCCGCCCACCTCAGCATACCTGCTGCTGAATTATTCTCTCTAGATTTGAATAGCCCCATCAGGCCTTCCATATTCTACCCTCTTGAAACTTGAGGTCATCCAAAATTCTGCAAGCCATGTTCTTAGTTGCGTCAAATTCCTTTTCTCCATCACCGCTGAGTTTTCTGACCCACGTCAGTTTCCATTCACACAACCCATTGATTTTAAAATTCTCATTCTTGTTATCAAAGGCTTCTGTGGCCTTTCCTCTTCCTATCTCTAACTTCCTCCAGCCTCACAGCTCTCCAAGATAGTGCCGTTCCTCTGATTCCGGCCTCTTGAAGGTCCCTGATTTTAATCACTGATTTATCGATTGGAGGGGGTGGGGAAGGTCTCAAACCAAGATCTTGCCGACACATATTGCAGGGAGGCGGTTTGCGTAGTGGTAGTGTCACTAGACTTGTAAACCAGAGACCCAGGGTAATGCTCTAGGGACCCATTTTGAATCCCGTTAATGCAAATAGTGAAATTTGAATTCAATAAAAATGTGGAATTAAAAGTCTAATGATGACCATGAAACCATTGCCAATTGTCGTAAAAACCCATCTGGTTCACAAATGTATTTTAGAGAACGAATTCTGTCATCCTTACCTGGTCTAGCCTACACATGACCCCAGACCCACAGCAATGTAGTTGACTCTTAACTGCCTTCTCACGGGCAATTAGGGATGGGCAATAAATGCTGGCACAGCCAGTGACGCACACGTCCCATGAACGATTTTTTAAAAATCCCATTATGGCCCTCTCGCGAGATTTAGTGGTCATAAAGGGATTTGCACGCACATCGAACGGGCCCCAAAAATCGCACCCACTGCCTTTCAAAATGTAACTCAAACAAACTGTCACCAAGGTAGAATATTTGTTGGAAGAAGTTGAGAAATGGTACAAGATTCAACGACACTCTTTGACTCCATTGCCAGTTCCTCTCAAGTCTTTGTTGTCTCTTTTGAGGAGAATCATCGTTTCATTGAAGAATGTAATGAAGAAGCGTATTGTCAACTTATTCCGTGGAAACCACCAATGACATGCATCAACAATTGCTTTCAGGGAGAATGAGATGATCAACTTTGATCATAGAAACATAGAAAATAGAAGCAGGCCCTTCGGAGCCTGCTCCACCATTCATTATGATCATGACTCATCATCATGTTCAATCGTCTGATTCAAGCATCCTCATATCCGTTGATCCCTTTAGCCTCAGGAGCAATATCTAATTCCTCAGATTCACCACTCTCTGGGTGAAGAAACTTCTCCTCACCTCAGTCCTAAATCTGAATCTACCCTGTCTAATCCTGTTAGAATTTCGTAAATTTCTGTGAGATCCCCTCTCACTCTTCTAAACCCCAATGAATACAATCCTAACCGAGTTAGTCTCTCCTCATATAACAGTCCCACCATCCCAGGAATCAGCCTGGTAACCCTTTGCTGCACTGCCTCCACAGATAAAGATCCCAAAACTGCACAGAATACTCCAGGTGTGGCCTCATCAATGCCCTATCGAACCAGTCGTGGAAGATTAGAGCTTATATATTTGTATGAATTTATGATACAGCTCACAAATTAATTTCATTGGTGCACTCACCAATCCACCTGTCGCAGATGCATCTTTCCATGACAGCATTGGTAGGATGACCACCACACAGTGCTTCTGGAGACACTTCTGGAGATTACTCTCCATCGTGTTGTGTGGTACCACTACTATGTTAAATGGGAGATATTTTGAATGGATCCAGCAACTCAAAACTGGGCATTCATGAGGCCATCAGCAGCAGCAAAATTGTTGTCAACCACAATCTTTAACCTCCGGGTCCAGCACATCCTGCACTCTACCATTACCAGCAAGCCAGGGGATCAACCCTGGTTCAATGAAGAGTGCAGGAGACAATGCCAGGAGCAACATCAGGCATACCAAAAATAAATTTCAACCTGGTGGAGCTATGACAGAGGGCAACTTGTATGCCAGATAGCATAAGCAGCATGTGATAGAGCTAAGCAATTCCACAACCAACAGATCAGATTTAAGCTCTGCAGTCCTGCCACATCCAGCCATGAATGGTGGTGGACAATTAAACAATTCACTGGTGGAGGAGTCTCCATAAGTATCCCCATCCTCAGTGTCGAGGAAATTATAAGTCAGTACTTTGGGTTTTCGCCAAAGGTCTTCAAATTAAGCATGAATTCATGGAGGGCTGGATAGACGCAAGTCATTCCAAACTTCCCTCTCGTACAGAGCAAAAAGCACATCTTTATATTATGCAGTAAACAGTATCTGGGACAAAGGCATGGCTTTAGATTAGAGAGAGAGAAAGACAGAAAACATGCAGCCGGAGCCATGTTTTAATAACAAACCTTGGGAAATGAGCTGTCCCTTTCTGAAGCGAGATGGAACCATATAAAGTATGTTGTCAGCAAAACAATGTGCAGCTGTACATTGTTTACATTGTATGACCTTCTGACTATTTCACACAGAGTACTAGCTGAAATAAGGCTAAATATCCAACATGCTTTGCCAAGTGCCTATTCTCATGAAATATAGTCAAGCAGCTAGCTAAAATGAATACACTTAAGCAGGCAACTAATCCACACACTAAAGTCCCTTCTACACTCAATGAGGGAGGAGCCCAACACATCAGTGCAAAAGACAAGACTGAAGCATTTGCAACAATCCCCCACCAGAAATGCCAATTGGATGATCCACCTGGTCCCCAGCATCACAGATGTCAGTCTTCAGCCAATACAATTCACTTCACATGATTTCAAGAAACGGCTGGAGACACTGGATACTGCAAAGGCTATGGGCTCAGCAGTAGTACCGAGGACTTGTGCCCCAGAACTAGCTACACCCCTAGCCAAGCTGTGCCAGAACATAGAGTCATAGAGATTTTACAGCACAGAAAGAGGCTGTTTGGCCCATCGTGTCGGTGACGGCCATTAAGCACCTATCTATTCTAATCCCATTTTCCAGCACTTGCTCCATAGCCGTGCATACTGTGGCAATTCAAGTGCTCATCTAAATACTTTTAAATGTTGTGACGGTTCCCGTCTCTACCACCTTTTCAGACCATGAGTACCAGATTCCCACCACCCTCTGGGTGAATTTTTTATGCCCAAACCCCATGTAAACATTCTGCCAGTTACCTTAAAGCCATGCCTCCTGGTTATTGATCCCATTTGTGAAGGGGAAATGTTCCTTTCTAGCCACCTTACCTAGTCCCCTCATAATTTTATACACGTCAATCAGGTCCCTTCTCAGCCTTCGCTGCTCCAGGGAAAACAATCCCAGTCTAACCAGCCTCTCCTTATAGCTGAAACGCTGCAGGCCAGGCAATATTCTGGTGAATTTCCTCTGCACCCTCTCTGGTGCAATTATTTCCTTCCTATATTGTGGTGACCAGAACTGCAGACAGTACTCCAACTGCGGCCTCACAAGCATTTTTTACAGCTCCATAATAACCTCCCTTCTCTTATATTCTCTGCCTCAGCTAATTAAGGCAAATACCCCAGATGCCTTTTTTCAAAATGTATTTTATTCCAAACGTATATAAAAGGTTACAAAACATAAACAATTCGGGGAACGAACTCTCCAACACACAACTATACAGCTTGTATGAATATTCCCCTTTTTCACTCCTCTCCTCCCTCTCCCCGTCCCGCAATGGACAGCTCCTCAAACACGGCCAAGAACATACTCCACCTCGCCTCGAAGCCCTCCGCTGAACCCATTCATTTGTATTTCATCTTTTCCAACCGAAGAAAGTCATATAAGTCCCACAGCCAAGCCTCCACCCCCGGCGGCGTTGCTGACCGCCACTCCCAGATGCCTTCTTAACCAACTTGTCTGCCTGTCCCTCTGTCTTCAGGGATCTTTACACATGCACAGCAAGGTCCCAATGGTCTTCTCTACTTTCTAATGTCCCACCATTCATTGTGTATTCCCTTGCTTTGTTCGTCCTCCCAAAATTAACTACCTCAAACTTTCAGGGTTAAATGCCATTTGCCGCTATTCTGCCCAGCTAACCACCTATATCATCCTGTAATCTTAAGGCTTTGCTCCTCACTATTTACCACACCACCAATTTTTGTTTCCTGTGCGAACTTAATGCTCATAACCCCCCCATTCACGTCCAGGTCATTAATGTACACTACAATCAGCAAACGACCCAGCAACAACCCCTACAAAACACCACTGGACACAGGCTTCCAGTCACAAAAATAACCTTTGACCATTGTCCTCTGCCTCCTACCACTAAACTAACTTTGGATCCAATTAACCAAATTGTCCTGGATCCAATGGACTCTTGCCTTCTTGACCAGTCTCCTACGTGAAACCTTGTATAAAGTTTTATTGCAGTTTATGTAAACTACATCAACTGCATTACCCTCATCTACACACCTAGTCACCTCCTCAAAAATTTCAATCAAATCTGTCGTCCCTTTGATAAAACCATGCTGATTGTACTCTATTTATCCTTGCCTCCCCAAGTGGATGTTAATTCTGTCCCTCATGATTTTTCCAATAGTTTCCCTACCACTGAAGTTCGACGCACTGGCCTGTAATTTCCTGCCACCCTTCTTGAATAATGGCATTGCATTAGCTGTCCTCCAGCACCTTTCATGTGGCCAGAGAAGATTTGAAAATTGTCAGAGCCTTTGCAATCTCCTCCCTTGTCTCCCACAGCAGCCTAGGATACATCTCATCTGGGCCTGGGCATTTTTTCATTTCTAAGCCCGCTAAAACTGTTAATACCTCCATCCTCTCAGTGTTAATTTGTTCAAGTACATCACAGTGCCCCCCAACCGACGTTTTTCCATCTACATCGTTCTTCTTTAGAGCAAACACAGGTGCAATGTATTGATTTAAAATGCCACATATGCCTTCCAGCTCCACACACAGATCGCCAACTGGGCTATACTCTTTCCCTGGTCATCATCTTGCCCTATACGACACCTTTGGACTTTCCTCTATTTTACCCGCCAGCATTTTTTAACGTTCCCTCTTCACTCTCCTAATTTGTTTTTTACGTAACCACCTGCACGTTCTATACTCCTCCAGGGATTCCACTACTTTGAGTCCTACCATAAGCCTCCCTTCTTTTCCTTATCCAATCCTGGTTATCCCTTGGCATCCAAGGTTCTCGGGACTTGTTGCTCACCCTTCACCGTTACGGGAACATGTTGGCCCTGTACTCTCCCTATTTCCCTTTTGAATGATTCCTATTGTTTTGATGTAGATTTTCCTACAAGTAGCTACTCCCAATTGACTTTGGCCAGATCCTGTCTTATCCTATTAAATTGGCCTTCCCCTAATTTCCAGTCCATCTTTGTCCATTTCCATAACAACCTTATGGCCACTGTCACCAAAATGTTTCCCCACTTAAACTTCTCCCAATCATAAGAGCTCTTCCTGAAATTTTCACTTATTTCCCATTTATTTTACTTTGTGGTTATCATTTTTATGTTTAATGGTCATAAACCTTTAAGTTGAGCAGAGAAACTCAGGAACTCAAAAGCTGCAAAATAGTGCTCTGGAGGTTTTGAGCAGTAGAACCCAGACTTTTTGCACCTGAATTCTGGACAGGCTGTATTCTGTCCAGTGACGGGCGGTGATTGTGTCCTACTCCTGTGGGATGGTTTTCAGCGAACCCAGGAAGAGGCAGTCGGATCCTGGAAGCTGAGAGGAGCAGCTGTGAGTGTCTATTTCTCTCTCCCTCTGTCTCTTTCTCCAGAAATGCTGCCTACTGCTGATTTCTGAACCTACAGAGAAGTTCTTGAGACCGGGATGAATCTATAGTGAAAACCATTACAAATTGAAAGCAAAAACCTTGAAGCGAAGGCCTAGATTGAAGAAAGGTGTATTGGAAGATGTTCATCTAAAACAAAGACTTCCTTTTATCATTATTTTAAACCTTCTTTTCCCCTCTGTGTTCATCTGTTTTACGTCTGTGTAGAGGGTGGGTTGAGTTAAAGTGGTAGTTCAGGAATTAGATAATAGTGAACCAGTTGTATTTGTTACATGTTTAATTATAGCTTTGTTATTAATGAAAATTAGTTGTGTTTCAATTTACAAACCTGGGGTGAATTCTCCGACCCCCAGCAGGGTCGGAGAATCGCCCGGGACCAGCGAAAATCCCGCCCCCGCCGTGGCCGGAATTCTCCGCCACCCGGGAATTGGCGGGGGCGGGAATCGCACCACGCCGATCGGCGTACCCTCCGCGCCAATCGGCGAGGCCCCCTGCTGTGATTCTCCGGCCCGCGATGGGCCAAAGTCCCGCCGCTGAGAGGCCTCTCCCGCCACCGTGGTTTCAACCACTCTGGTGGCGGCGGGATTGGCAGCGCGAGCGGGCCCCCGGGGTCCTGGGGGGGCGCAGGGCGATCAGACCCCAGTGAGTGCCCCCACGGTTGCCAGGCCCGCGATCGGTGCCCACCGATCGGCGGGCGGGCCAGTGCCGTGGGGGCACTCTTTTTCTTCCGCCATTGCTACGGCCTCCACCATGGCGGAGGCGGAAGAGAACCCCCCTACCGTGCATGCGCCGGTGGTTACGTCAGCGGCCGGTGACGCACCGACGCATGCGCGAACCGGCGAAGGCCTATCGGCCAGCCCCGACGCCGGCCGGCGGGCGTCAAAGGCCATTGGCACCTTTGGGGGCTAGGCCCACGCTGGAGTGATTGGCGCCACTCCGCTACACCGGGACCCCCGCCCCGCCGGGTAGGGGAGAATCCCGGCCCTGTTGACTGTAGTTTTTGGATAGCCAAGGGCCGGAGGTTTCGGGTATTTTCTGAGAATTATTTGTTAATTTCAATTAGACATAGACATAGAACACACAGTGCAGAAGGAGGCCATTCAACCCATCGAGTCTGCACCGATCCACTTAAGCCCTCATTCCCACCCTATCCCCGTAATCCAATAACCCCTCCTAACCTTTTTGGACACTAAGTGTAATTTAGCATGGCCAATCCACCAAACCTGCACGTCTTTGGACTGTGGGAGGAAAACGGAGCACTCGGCGGAAACCCTCGCAGACACGGGGAGAACATGCAGACTCCGCACAGACAGTGACCCAGCGGGGAATCGAACCTGGGACCCTGGAGCTGTGAAGCCACAGTCCTACCCACTTGTGCTACCATGCTGCCCAATTGTGTTGCGACTCGGAGTAAAGTGGGGCAGGTATTGACCATACTCTAGCCCAGGGTGTCAAAACATTTGCCTGAAACTAGGTCTAGCACCTCTTGTAGCATGTCCTACACACTTGCATAAAAAGTTCTCCTGGTTGTGTTTTAAGAATTCCGCCCTCTCTAAGCTTCCCTTTTCTCGACCTGACAATGTGGAAAATTGTCCAGTTTGTCAATTCCACAAAAAGTAGGACAAATCCAACTGGGCCAATGACTTGAAATCAGCAGTAAAGTGATGAAGATTTTACTGACAGTTCTATCAAGCAGCATGTTGCAGTAAATGTAAAAACCGCCACACTCACAGAGGACCAGAGGCTGCTTTCCCCTTTGAGGGGGAGAGCTGACTGGTGGTTATTTAACCGGAGGGTCACCACACCTCAGGTGAGGGGCAAGGTTGATAAGGCAGGTCCTTCATGAATAACCTCAAGCAGTACACGAAGTGAACTTGTGCTGTTGGTGCCACTCTGCATCACGAACCAGCCAGCCAGCAACTCCCCTATGATAGTGCTCTCTGCTGCACAGTTCTGGTCCAAAAGAGCTGAATTCCAGAGGTGAGGTGAGAGTGATTGACATCAAGGTAATATTTGACTGAGTGTGGTATCAAGCAGTGTTAGCAAAACTCAAGTCACTGTGAATCAGCTCTCCCCCAGATTGAGCTCAAAGGAAGATGGTTGTGGTTGTTGGCAGTCAATCATCTCAGCTCCAGGACATCACTGCAGGATTTCCTCAGGGTAGTGTCCAAGACCAGCCACCTTCAGCTGTTTCATCAATGACATTTCCTCCATCACAAGGTCAGAAGTGGGGACTGCACAATGTTCAGCTACAATTGCAACTCCTCAGGTACTGAAGCAGTCCCCGTTCACATGCAGCAAGACCTGGGCAACATTCAGGCTTGAGTTGATGAGTGGCAAGTAACATATTTATCAGACAAGTAGCAGGCATGAGGGAATCTGTTTTCTAATTTAATTGGTGTGTTTTTGAAGCCAATCCTAACTGAACAAAAGGGGAGACAGACAAGTTAACATTGCAAAAAGGAAGCTTGCCCTTTCAGTTTGAAAGACTGTCATGGACAGAATGTATGTGACCTCCCACCTTTTATAATCAGCATGTTCTGCATGGAAAGA
The DNA here is from genome assembly GCF_902713615.1 of Scyliorhinus canicula. Classification (NCBI taxonomy): domain Eukaryota; kingdom Metazoa; phylum Chordata; class Chondrichthyes; order Carcharhiniformes; family Scyliorhinidae; genus Scyliorhinus; species Scyliorhinus canicula. Next base: position 159,554,811 of record NC_052146.1, read on the forward strand.
GGTGTGTCTTTTCTATCCTCGGAGTTAGTATTCCAACTAACTAAGGCAGCATCGGTGGTGCTCTTTGTGATTCTTTTATCAAGGAAGGATGTTGTAGTGTTTACAACGCCAGCATGATAGCACAGTGTTTAGCACAGTTGCTTAACAGCTCGAGGGTCCCAGGCTTGATTCCCGTCTTGGGTCACTGTCTGTGTGGAGTCTGCACGCTCTCCCCGTGTCTGCGTGGGTTTCCTCCGAGTGCGCCGGTTTCCTCCCACAGTCCAAAGATGTGCAAGTTAGGTGGATTGGCCATGCTAAATTGCCGTTTGTGTCCAAAATGGTGGGGTGGGGTTCCTGGGTTACAGGGATGGGGTGGAGGTGTGGGCTTGGGTGGGGTGCGCTTTCCGACTCGACGTACAATGTAAATTCTAAGGTAAAAACAGAAGCTAAATCCATTAACAAAGCTAACATTTATTTACACTACCTATTACACTACTTACACTACTTAAAGCTTGACCACTTACTCCTTTAGTAAACAATAATCTAGTAACCTACAATCTACTAACACTAATCTCTACACTCTTACCTGTAACTGTAAACTGATCTCTCTCACTTCTCTGCTCTCCTCTCCAGCCTTCTCCCAGAAGCCTGTGAGTGAGTGCTTTATATAGTTCTGCATCCAGCTCCATCTAGTGGTTAATTATGATATGACATTAACTCTTTGCATTCTGAACATTTCCCATAATGCCACAGCATTCAGCGAAAAAAAAGAAGGTTGCACACACACACACACACACACACAGTGAGTTGCAGACCCTTTATACCCTCTGGATGAAAGAAATACTCAACTCTGCTCAGCCTTCTACTAATTATTTTAAATCCATGTCCTGTGCATTGAGGTGAATCATTTTTCTCAGCTGCCAATTAATCATCTTTTGAGTCTTTCTGAAATATCTGCGTCACCTCTCCTCTGATGCAATTTAGATTAACAACATCACTTTTCTGTGAAATCACTCAGGCAAATATCTCTGACATGTACAATCTTATTGGATACACATTTCGAACAAATGTAAAGTAATTCTCATTCAAACACACATATGCAGCAATGTAAAGTCATTGAGTTCTTTCCCTCTGTAACGTTCTCCAGCCTGACAACCATCAAGCCTTCTACACTCCTTCACGTCTGGCCTGTTGCGCACTCCGATTTCCTTAACTGTTCCTTCATGAAACTTCTTTTGATAAGGACCTGGGGAGTAAGATAAAGAAATAAAGTTTTATTTACAATTTAATATGTACACAGTTTGAAGATCCCGACTGGGTTCCTCACTGGTCAGTACCTTACTGGCTGACCTTCTATACAGAGGTTAATAGAGATTTCCCCACTCCTCGCGGGGTAGCTCGAAATCCTCAAGGACCATGGGGAAAATAGTCATTCCCATACCGTAGGCCAGGTGTGGTCTATTAGACTTCTGCTCACGGGAGCACAGTGGGTAGCATTGTTGCTTCATAGCTCCAGGGTCCCAGGTTCGATTCCCGGCTTGGGTCACTGTCTGTGTGGAGTCTGCACGTTCTCCACTTCGCCACGTGTCTGCGTGGGTTTCCTCCGTGTACTCCGGTTTCCTCCCACAAGTCCTGAAAGACATGCTGCTAGGTGAATTTAATATTTTTAATTCTCCCTCTGTGTACCTGAACAGGCGCCGGAATGTGGCGACTAGGGGTTTTTCACAGTAACTTCTTTGCAGTGTTAATGTAAGCCTACTTGTGACAATAAAGATAATTATTATTATGTTCTAATATCTCTCTATGTCGTTCAAGTCAGATTTTGACTGCTAACTCTTCCTGTGAGCAGCTTGATATGATTTTCCCAGGCTGAAGTCACTATATTAATGCAAATAGCTGCTGTTCTGGCCATATGTAACAATAAACTAATTAACATCGACCTTCATGAATTATCTCAACTCTTTTATTCAAGGTGCACATCTGCTTCCAAATGCCTTTCCAACGTGGTAGGATGTGATCAACACATTAACCTCCCATACAATTTTAACCCGTATTCGCTGGGCCATCTGAATCATTAATTCTCTCATATTGTCTGTAATCATCTGCAGCACTTCTTCAGAGCAATGGGGGTATTTTAATATTGCCATTAGTTATACACTTGCAAGGCATTGGGGCAGGGATATGGTTCAGGCTGTTGTTGGGTTGATGCCATGCTCCAAGTGCATCCTCTCCACCAATTTAATTCACTCCACTGTATCTCACTTTGCATCAAGTCCCATTGAATGAGCGGAGACCTAATTTAAATGGCAAAGTCGTGTCCCAGAGATGTGATCAAAATGTGATTTAAAATGAGAGTGAGGGGTTCATGCTCTCAAACCTACCAGGGAAAATCATCCAATAACAATCTGCATTATCTGACATATATTCACATCGTGAAACCTCCCAGCACACTTCACAGGAGCATTTCCATGTACAACACAACACCGAGACACGTCAGTGGATACTAGAACAGGTGATCAGAAAGACGGAAGTGTTAAAAACTGTCGTAAAGGAGGAAAGAAAGGTCGAGAGGTGGATGGAACGAATGAGGGAATTCTAGCTCTGACGGTACAGCTGCCAATGATGGAGCGATGAAAACTGAGGTTGCTCCAGGTGCCAGAATTGGAGGACAACAAAAATAATGGATGGAATTTTACATTTATGAGAGTGAGTGTGGCGGCAGGCAGCACCCACAACAATATGTGGAATGGCGGGAACTCCTGATTGTGCACGGGATGGAATCACGGGATGGAATCAGAAGCTTATCTATCCGCTCACTATCAACTGGCAGGGTCGAAGTTTCTGGTGCTGCATTTGATCGCCAGTCGAATGCATACATTTCATTCTCTCCAGCCCACCTGTCTCCAGGAGAGCTTTAGAGATGTCTTCCATGTCTCCAAGAAGAAGGTCGTATGCCTCAAGATGCAGACAGCTTCCCGCTTCACCCACCAGGCCCTCAAGGCCTTGCACAGGCAAATGTTGTATTCAAGAGATAGCTCCAGGAAGCTCACCAGCCTCACTTTTCTGTCCCGAGAAGCTGTCACAGAGAAGGTCAGCATGGCTGGCAACCACACCTTTAGCATCTAGTGCAGGGAGAGGATAAACGATCCACTCTGCCAGGGTAAGTCATCCTTCAACTTCTTCCAATATCAAACTCTCAGTATGGCATCAGACACTCAAACAGCCACTTTCCTCAAGGACCTCACATAGTCATCAGCAGAGCCATGTATCAACACTCATTCTCTGATGGCTAGCACAAGGGGACATAGCTTTAAATTTAGGGGAGATAGATATAGGACAGATGTCAGAGGTAGGTTCTTTACTCAGAGAGTAGTAAGGGTGTGGAATGCCCTGCCTGTAACAGTAGTGGACTCGCCAACATTAAGGGCATTTAAATGGTCATTGGATAGACATATGAATGATAAGGGAATAGTGTAGATGGGCTTTAGAGTGGTTTCACAGGTTGGCGCCACATCGAGGCGCCTGTACTGCACTGTAATGTTCTACATTGTTCATGGAAACTTTCAAAGGCAGGCTTCAAGTTACAGTCCAGATAACCAGGGAGAAGGAACATTTAAGACATTTGAAGTTAAGAGAACAGAGACAAATATATTGTTCATAAGAATTCAAGGGAGAGTAATCAAAGTGTTTTGGGTGAAAGAGGCAACTACAATAATTAGATGGAAAGTGAGACAGCAGACTTCAGAGGGAGATAAATCGTCTGATGCCAGTTTAATACTATCTGGGAATCAAGTGTTAAAGGAATTTTGAGCAGTTTGCACAGCGGTCAAGACAATTAAAGCCTAAAAGGGTTGGTGTTAAATCTTGGACTGGATTGCTGTTAAAAGACGAGCAGAAGCTTTGATTAAAAGTTTCATTTGGAGCTGGTTTGGATGGTAAAGGAACACTTCGGAGCAGTGACCACAATATGAAAGAATTTACCCTGCAGCTTCAGAGGGAAAAGTAACATTAGATGTAATGGTATTACAATTAAGTAAGGGTAACCACAAAGACATGAGTGAGGAGCTGGCCAGAGTTGATTGGAAAGGGAGTATAGCAGGGAAGACAGTGGAACAGCGATGGCTGGAGTTTTGGGGATTATTCGGGAGGCACAACAGAAATTCATCCTAATGAGGAGGAAATATGCGAAGGGGAGGACAAGTCATCCATGGCTGATGAGGGAAGACAAGGACAGCATAAAAGCAACAGAAAAAGCATACAAAGTGGCGAGGATTACTAGGAGCTTTGTTGAAGATTCTCTTAAGGTTAACATGCAGGTTCAGTCGGCAGTTAGGAAAGCAAATGCAATGTTAGCATTCATGTTGAGAGGGCTGGAATACAATACCAGGAATGTACTTCTGAGGCTGTATAAGGCTCTGGTCAGACCCCATTTGGAGCATTGTGAGCAGTTTTGGGCCCCCTAAGGAAGGATGTGCTGGCCTTGGAAAGGGTCCAGAGACGGTTCACAAGAATGATCCCTGGAATGAGGAGCTCGTCGTATGAGGAACAGTTGAGGATTCTGGGGCTGTACTCGTTAGACTTTAGAAGGATTAGGGGGGATCTTATTAAAACTTACAGGGTACTACGAGGCCGAGATATAGTAGACGTGGAGAGGATATGTCTACTTGTGGGAAAAACTAGAACCAGACGTCACAATCTTAGACTAAAGGGATGATTCTTTAAAACAGCGATGAGGAGGAATTTGTTCTGTCAGAGGGTGGTGAATCTGTGGAACTCTTTGCCGCAGAAGGCTGTGGAGACCAAATCGCGGAGTGTCTTTAGACAGAGATAGATAGGTTCTTGATTAATATGGGATCAGGAGTTATGAGGAGAAGGCAGGAGATGGGGACGAGAATAATATCAGCCATGATTGAATGGCGGAGCAGACTCGATGGGCCGAGTGGCCTAATTCTGCACCTATGTCTTATGGTCTATGGTCCCTCTGTTCAACTGGAGTCTTCGACGACATGCTCGGTCCAGCAGGTCATCAAATGACAAGCGCTTCTGGTACACGCGAGTACTCATGCAGTGCTTCCATCTCTCCTCCTTCTCCTAGGTTGGTGGGTGGCCGGATCTGCACTGGCTGGCAGCTGTTCCTCTTGGGAGGCATCGTCGCTGCAGATCCTATTCGTACAGCCACAGTGCAACCCCCAGAGATGCGGCGGCCATGATGAAGCCCATCTTTCATGATTGGATTCCGAAGTCCATTGTCTGCAGGGGGTGGAAGTGGGATATGTTAGCATGGTGCACACCCCTGTATATCATTAATGCTCCGGAGAATACCAGGTCAGGCCCTTAATGATATGCCAGCGGCTTTTACTGCACGTGCAGAGTAGAATGCATTGATGCCACTGCACTGGAGCAATGCATTTCATCATGCGCCCGGTGCAGGGCACGATTTTCGTCTCGCATGTGATTCTCCACCCAATTGTGTTTTGCAATTCCGGCATCGCTGGACGGAGAATCATGCTCAAGATTTTTTAAACTTCCAGACCTCCCAAAACAAAAAATATATTTGCATCCAAGATAGACTTCTAAAGCTGGAGATTTTAAAAAAAACTCATTCATGGGTTGTGGTCATCGCTGACTCGGCCAACATTTCTTATCCAAACCTAATTGCCCTGATAAGGTGGTGGTGAGCTGTCTTTTTGAACTGCAGTAAGTCTTACAACACCAGGTTAAAGTCCAACAGGTTTGCTTCAAACACTAGCTTTCGGAGCACTGCTCATTCCTCAGGTGAATCTGAGGATTCACCTAAGGAAGGAGCAATGCTCTGAAAGCTAGTGTTTGAAACAAACCTGTTGGACTTTAACCTGGTGTTGTAAGACTTCTTACTGTGCTCACCCCAGTCCAACGGTGGCATCCCCACATAATGTTTGAACTGCGGCAGTCCATGTGGCATATTTACACCTGTGCTGTTAGGGAGGGACACAGCGACAGTGAAGGAACAACAATGCATTTTCAAGTCAGGGTAGTAAGTGACTTTAAGGGGAACCTCCAGGTGGTGGTGTTCCCAAGCAGCTGCTGCCCTTGTTCTTCTCGATGTTAGATGCCGTGGGTTTGGAATGTGTGCTCTAAGTAGCCTTGGTGAGTTCTTTGTGTGTAGCATGTTGTAGGTGGTACACACTGCTGCCACTGAACAGGTAGTGAAGGGCGTGAATGTTTGTGGAAGAGGTGCTAATCATGCGGGCTGCTTTGTCCGAGATGGTGTCAAACTTCTGGAGTATTATTGGAGTTGCACTCATCCAGACAGGTGGAGAGTATCCCACCACATGCCTGACCGGTGGACAGGATTTAAAAGTCAGGAGGAGTGTTCATCACCACAGGATTCCTTGCCTCTGACCTGATCTTGTCACCATGGTGTTTATTTGGCTCGTCCAGTTCAGTTTCTGGCCAATGGTAGCATCTGGGATGTTGATAGTGGGGAATCGAGTGATGACAATGCTGTTGAGTGTCAAGGGGTGATGTTTAGTTTCTCTCTTGTTGCCGATGTTCATTGCCTGGCACATACGGTTTGTCGCTTGACAACCCAAGCCTGGATGTTGTCCAGGTCCTGCTGCATTTGGATATGGACTGCTTCAGTACCTGAGGAGTCGTGAATGGTACTAAATATTGTACAGTAACCAGTGATCATCCCAACTCCTGACCTTATGATAGAAGGAAGGTCATTGATGAAGCAGCTGAAGATGGTTGGGCCTTGAACACTACCCTGAGGAGCTCCTTCAGTGATATGCTGGAACTGAGTTGATTGACCGCCAACCACCGCAACCACCTTCCTTTCTGCTAGGGATGATTCCAAAAGAGTTTTAATGAGGCCAGAAGCTGAGTGACATGGTGAAACCCAAACTAAATGTCAGTGATCAGGTTATTGTGAGGCAAATGCCACTTGATAGCACTGTTGATGACCTCTTCCGTCACTTAACTGATGATTGAGAGCAGGCTGATCGGGTGGTAATTGGCTGGGCTGGATTTGTTCCACTTTACCTGGGCAATATTTCACGTTGTAGCTGTACAAGAACCGCTTGGCTGGGGGTGCAGCAAGTTCTGGAGCACAAGTCTTCAGTACTATTGCTAGAATATTATCAGCGCCTTCAGCTGTTTCTTGATATCACGTGGGGTGAACCAAATTGGCTGAAGATTGACATCTGTGATGTTGTAAACCCCTGGAGGAAGCCAAGATGGATTGTCCACTATCACTCGTGCCTGAAGATTATTGCAAATGCTTCAGCCTTATCTTTTGCAAGCTGATTTTGGACATGATTTGGGAATTATTCTGTCAGTGAGGCAAAAAGGCTGAAAACAAAATTTTTTAACTTCCAGGCCTCCAAAATAAGAAATAGATTTGCATCCATGACTAAATTGCCTGGTGTTTAACAATAGCTTGCGAGAGCTGTGGATTAATCTTTTTTGGCCCTATTTAATCTGTACCATATCTACCCTGGGATTATTTGATCGGGATAGTGTACAGGGAGCTTTACTCTGTATTGAACCCTGTGCTATCCCTATCCTGGGTGTGCTTGATGGGGACAGTGTAAAGTGAGCTTTACTCTGTATCGAACCCTGTGCTATCCCTATCCTGGGAGTACCTTATGGGGACAGTGTAGAGGGAGCTTTACTCTGTATCCAATGCCCTGCTGTACCTGTCCTGGGAGTCTTTGATGGAGACAGTGTAAAGGGAGCTTTACTCTGTATCTAACCCCATGCTGTACCTGTCCTGGGAGAGTTTGATGGGGACAGTGCAGATTAACTTTATTCTGTATCTAACCCCATGCTGTACCTGTCCTTGGAGTCTTTGCTGGGGACAGTGTGAAGTGAGCTTTACTCTGTATCTAACCCCATGCTGTACCTGTACTGCGAGTGTTTGATGGGGACAGTGTAGTTGAAGCTTCACTGTGAGTTTATTTGCCAAAGGGTGAAAACATACTAATTGGAAGCTGTGTTAATAAGAAATGTCTGTTTGAAAGTCTGGATTTAGCACAGAGTTTTCTGGCTAATTGATGATTATCAGGATTTGAACATGCTTGCAGGAATGAACCTGGAAGCTGCAGATTCAACACTCCAGTGTGAGTTAAATGCAATTTTCATGGAGCAGTATATGTGGGCTCTGCTCTGGCTGTTGCCAAGGGAGAGGGTGCACAGGTTGCCAAACATGGCACTGGAGGTCTTAGTGGAGCAGCTCCAGAGTTTGAGGGGAGTATCAACCAGCAGGAGCCCACCTCACCCTCCTGACCCTCTATCCAGTAGTAATTCATGTTGCAATGCCTAGCGTCATGTCCTCTTCACATCGCTTCCTTTCTCCTGGTGAAAATCTAACCCGCGTTGTATCTGCTCTGGGAGTGTTTGACACATAATGTAGAGGAAGCTTTACTGTCTATCTAACACTGCCCTGGGAGTATTTGATGTTGACAATGCATTCCTTGAATGAAAAGTGTTTGCTTTTCTGAGCACTGGCGTTCCCTCACTTTGGATTGAAAAGCCATTCATTAGGGTTTCATGGACAAAAATGTAAAATGCATCCATTCTGATAGTGGTAGAAATATTTTATAAAACATTATAAACATGACTTAATTACATTGAAATATTAGAAGAAAGGATTCTATCTCGTTGCCTTCGACAATAATGTTTTTTTTTGTTTTTTATAAATTTAGTGTACCCAATTATTTCTTTCCAATTAAGGGGCAATTTAGCGTGGCCAATCCACCTAGCCTGCACATCTTTGGGTTGTGGGGACGAAACCCACACAAACACGGGAAGAATGTGCAAACTTCACATGGACAGTGATCCAGAGCCTGGTTCGAACCTGGGAGCTTGGCGCCGTGAGGCAGCAGTGCTAACCTACTGTGTCACCGTGCTGCCCATGTCTCAATAATGTTAACCTTTCCCATTAGAAATAAGAGCGGATAAAGTCCTGCATTGATTTATTTTTCCTTTTCTATTTTATTCCTGTTACTAACAAGTTTTCCTAGAATTTAACAATTCCATTGACCATAATCTGGCCTCTTGAATCACTAATAGACACACGATTCAGCCATGATATTACTGGGGAGGCAGGGAGGAAGCGGGGGATGTGGAAGGTTTTACTGTCTGCAAACTCAGTGTGGCACAGTGACACAGTGGTTCACACTGTTGCCTCACAGCGCCAGGGACCCGGGTTCAGTTCCAGCCTTGGGTGATTGTCTGGGTGGAGTTCGTACGTTCTCCCCGTGTCTGCACGGGCTTCCTACTGGTGTTCCAGTTTCCTCCTACAGTCCAAAGTTTTGCAGGTTAGGTGGATTGGCCATGCTAAATTGTCCTTTGTGTCCAAAAGGTTAGGTGGGGTTACTGGGTTACGGGATAGAGTGGGCATAAGCCAAGATAGAGTGTTCTTTCAGAGGGTCAGTGAAGACTCGATGGGCCGAATGCCTCCTTCTGCACTGTAAGGAATCTATGATTCAATGAAAAGTTTTCCTCAGATCCTGTCAAATTTAACTGTAGGTCCCAGTTGCGATTTTTAGACTGCGCATCCTGGCTGCAGTCAGCCAGATTGAGAGACTGTCTCTCTGACAAGCATATCAACTTTCAGCACCAGGCAATATCTGGAGAGTGACGAGGAGGGAGTTAGGGGTAGACGGGGGTATTGATAAGGCATGAGAGATGCTGGATGTGGGTCGAACTGTAACCCTAATCCAAACCACCTTCATTCTCTGAGAATTAAGACAATACTGTCCCACAGGAGATAAATGTGTGCGATTCTCCAGCCTCGTTGTGTTCTCGCTCAAACGAAACGAGTTCGGTGAATAGGAGAGGCCATAAACGAGATCCGTACGAGACGGCAAACAGTTTGCGATGCAACCACCCAGCTCCCGTCAGTCAAATCGGGTACTTGTCGCAGTGTGGCGAGAAACCAATTATCACCACTTAAGCCCAGTTTCCATACAATTAACGGAGGCCACCCCATATCCAACAGCCTCCTGTTATTCACTTCCCCAGCAAGTGATCACGCTGGCACTAACTAGTATTCCTTTTGAAAAATGTGAACCTGGAAGAAGGGCTTCTGTGGGGAGCCGAGGAGGTGAATCGCCATCTTTGTTGTGGAGATGCCGGCGTTGGACTGGGGTGAGCACAGTAAGAAGTCTTACAACACCAGGTTAAAGTCCAATATGTTTGTTTCAAACACTAGCTTTCAGAGCATAGCTCCTTCCTCAGGTGAATGGCGAGGTATGTTTGTTGACAGGCAACAAGCCCGGATGCACTGGGCTTGCCACGGTGCTCTGTGGGGAGTGAGGGACCCTCGGCTGGTGGTGGGTGACCCTCAGCTGGGGATGGGGGACCCCCCATAAGGGTGGGCTGCCATGGGCGGGGGGCGAGCGCTGGGGGGTAACCAGGGGGAAACCACTCACGGCACCACCATCCCAACACTTGGATCATGTGTATCCATTCCGGGGGCAACCCTCGTCCCTGTCCACCTTCACCAACGGCCACCCATAACCCCTACTGACTGCCGAAGCCTCTGGCCATGTGGCTGAAGGCTATTGCTAATGGGGAATTGGCAATCGTGGTTAAGTGAGCACTTCACACAACCCAAGTGTATTCCCGTGGGTGGGCGGCCCATGTAGCATGTGGAAATCATTGTCTACAATCCCAATTACATTCTGATGCCTGGACACTGTGCCTGAACACTGCTGGAGGCAACACCACACACTCAATATCTGAATACCCAGTGGATGGACACAGCTCCGTAGACATGCCCGTGGCCGGAGGGTGGTTGAGCGCCACGAGGAGGGAAGTTTGCCTGGAGAGACAGGCAACGGGTTCCAGGTCAGCTGGCATTGCGGAGGATAATGACAGAGGCATCATATAATGGTTGTTCAGGGCAGCATGGTGGCACAGTGGGTTAGCCCTGCTGCCTCACGGCGCCGAGATCCCAGGTTCGATCCTGGCTCTGGGTCACTGTCCGTGTGAAGTTTGCACATTCTCCCCGTGTTTGTGTGGGTTTCGCCCCCACAACACAAAGATGTGCAGGTTAGGTGGATTGACCACACTAAATTGCCCCTTAATTGGAAAAAATGAATTGGGTACTCTTAAATTTAAAAAAAATAATAATGGTTGTTCAAAAAGGTGTTTAATGTGTTGTACAATACCCCACTCCTGATGGTGCTACCCTGCACCTTCCCAACCCCCACCCTCCTCAGTCCTCCTCATCCCCTACCTACTCCCCTCCCACCATGTCGCCCCTCCCCCGGTGCCCTCAGTGATCCTCAACGTGCTTGTCCCTCCCCGAGCTCTACCACTATGTCAAGGTGTCTTCTAGGATGCACATCTGAGGTGGAGGCTGCCAGCTGCTTACCTCATCCCATGGCCTTCAACAACCTTGGTGGGCATCTTCTGGGGGTTCTGAGGCCAGAGGGCCTGAGCACACTTGTCAGCCCTGCCGCCATGTCCCATGTGCTGACCTCGAGACGCAGCCTCATCAGAGGGGCGGATCTTGGGGAGCCGGTGGCCACCGTCGCCACACCGTAGGGTGGGTCCAGGTTGGCACACAGCACCCCCTCTTCCTGATTAGGGCCCTGGGGTTCACCTTGAGATGGAGGGGCAACTAGTTCAAGCATCGGCTGCCCCCGCATCTGGCTCTGCTAGCCCTGGTGGTTCCCCATGGTCTGCACCATTGTGTCGACGCCCTCAGCAATGCTCCTCAGTGACTGGGACATACTCTGCAACGCCTCCGCGAGGCCCTTCGGAGAGCAGGATATGTCCTGCAGAACCTCATGAAAATTAGCCTGGTTCTGGGTCACATTTCCCAGTGAGCTCGGACATTTTGCCAAGACCATCAGACATGGCCATTACCAACAGCGCTATGCCTGAGACACCTTCACTCATGGTGCTGAAGCCGTGTACTAGACTCTCCACTGCGGTCGCCACCCTTTTTCTTTTTTAAACGCATTTTACTCAAACTTGTATCAAAGTATTTACAGTAGTTACAGCAAATAAACATACTGGGAAACATTTTTCCCAACAATCAACTATACAGTTTGTCCAGATTTTTCTCCTTTTTCACCCCCCCCTCCCATCACCTCCCCCCCCCCCCCCCCCCCCCCCCCCACCCAATCCCCCCAAGACGAACAACTCCTCAAACACGGTCACAAACATCTCCCACCTTTTCTCAAACTCCCCTGCTGAGCCCATTAACTCATACTTTATCTTCTCTAACCGCAGGAAGTCATACAGGTCACCCAACCAAGCCGCTACTGTAAATGGCATCCCCCCTAAATTAGCCCGCTGTGTCAGCTCATTCACTGGGAATACCTTGCTTTTCCCCATATTCAGCTTGTATCCCAAGAACCCTCTAAACCTCCCCAACAGGCCCATAATCCTTCCCATACTCTCCAACGGATCCAAAACATACAGCAAGAGGTCATTGCCATAGAGCGACACTCGATGCTCCCTCTGTCCCCTCATTATCCTCTGCCACTCTGCCGACCCCCTGAGAACCATCGCCAATGGCTCTATGGCCAGCGCAAACAGCAGCGGTGAAAGCGGGCACCCCTGCCTCGTACCCCTGTGTAAGACAAAGCTTTGTGAGCTCATTTTATTTGTCCTCACCCTCGCTCTTGGCGCCACATACAGCAACTGCACCCATGCCACAAATCTCGACCCAAACCCAAACCTTCCCATAAACTTAGAACAAGTACCGCCACTCCACCCGGTCAAATGCTTTCTCCGCGTCCATGGACACCACCACCCCCAGTCCCAGAGCTCTTGACGGATTGATCACCACATTCAACAGCCGTCTTATAATACTCGCAAGCTGCCTGCCCTTCACGAAGCCTGTTTGATCTTCTGTAACCACCCCCGGGACACAATCCTCCACCCTCCCCACCAACAACTTAACCAATACTTTCACATCCGTGTTTAATAGTGCTATGGGTCTGTACAACCCACATTCCACCGGGTCCTTCCCTTTTTTGGGATTAGTGTAATTACCGCCTGCTTCATCGTCTCCGGCAACTCCCCCTTCTCCAGTGCTTCATTAAACACCACAAACAGAAGTGGTGCCACGTCCGCCGCAAATTCCTTATAAAATTCTGCCGGTACCCATCCGGCCCAGGGGCCTTCCCCGACTTCATACCCCTGATACTATCCAGCACCTCCGTCAGCCCCAGTGGCTTCTCCAACGCCTGCCTCTTTGCTTCTTCCACCAGGGGAAATTCCAGCTTGTCCAGAAACCACCCCATGTTCCCCTCTTCTCATCCTGGGTCTGCCTCATAAAGTCCTCGGTAATACTCTCCAAATGCCTCATTTATCTTCCCTGGCTCTGACACCACACCCCCAGTCCCAGTCCAGATCTTCACTATTTCCCTGGATGCAGCCTGCCTCCATAGCTGATGCGCCAGCATCCAGCTCGCCTTCTCCCCATATTTGTATTGCACCCCTCTTGCCCTACGCAGTTGCCCTACCGCCCTCCCCGTTGTCAGCCTGTCAAATTGCCCCGCCACTTTTTTTGCGGTTGCCACCCTTTCAGAGTTGGCCTCGGTGCCACTCATTGCCGGCGCCATCTCCTGCACCCGTAGCCTCCAATCTGCTATGGATCTGCCAGAGTGACACTGACATCTCCCGTTGAATGTTCCAGCCACTCGCTATTGGCTCCATCAATTCCAGGTGCCTCTGTACCACAGACTGAGCATCAAGCTGGGACCCACCTGGATCCTGGGATCCAGCAAACCTCCAACTGCTGTCTTGCCTGTGAATTCCTGCCTGCACCTGATGTGTATTGTCAGAGGTGTTGTGTTCATCAGATTGTGCCCCCAAAGCTAGTCCATATATGTGCACTGTGGAGGGTGGGGATGACATCTGTTCCACGACAATAACAGCTGAATCCTCGGAGCTCTCCTCCGCCATGTTCTCCTCGGAGTCAGGAGAGGGGGCCACCCAGGATGGGCCGGCGCCATCAGCTGGAGGATCTGCGGGAGAATGGATGTGTGGTCAGTGGGAGGGATGGGCCAGTCGGTAAGGCAATAACAACTGACATTTGACAGGTCCTTCGGGTGGCCCGATGATTCCTTACCTCTGCGGCATTTTCCAGCCACCGCGTGGATGACCAATTTGCCCTCGGCCCAACAAACATTTTCAGGACACTCTCCTCGAAGGAGGTGAGAATTCTTATGTCCGATGATTACGGGAGAGCTTTTCCTGAGGAGACACAGAGAGGGCATCGTTAGCCACACGTGTGGTTCACCGAGGTGGAGGGGGAGTTGAAAGGGAAGGGGGTGGAGGAAGGGTTGGGGGTCGCATGGGGAGTTGGGGGGTGGATGTCCCTTGGGGGAGGGAGGTTGGTGTTGGTGTCTACTCACTCTTGTTGCCCGGCGTAGGTTGTTGGCCTTCTTCCTGCACTTAAGACCAGTCCCCCTGGACACACTGCCGAGCTGACAGCTGCCACCACCTCATCCCAGGCACAACTGGCTGCCTTGTGGCTGATTCTCCGTGACCCAGGACATGCCTCCTGGCCTCCACCGTGTCTAGGTGCCTCCCCAGGTCAGCGTCTCCGAATCTTGGTGCCGGCCTCCTTGGTAGCATTATTGTGAGCTGGCTCGGGTTGGCTGAGCATGTGCAGCTTCAGTGCTGCTGGACCTTTTTAATGTGTGGCTGATGAGCACAGTCCTGGCGAATTAACAGGCGAGCCTTCATTTGTGACGAGAAGCCCGTGAGGCCTCGTTAAGTGGACCAATTAACATAAAATTACATTGCCAGCCTCGCTAGGCGAGCGCCACGAAGCTCGCGGCAATTCCCGCTCGCTACCGCCCATAAACTGATATATTTTTTATAAAGCTACAAATAAACATTCGAAGTTCTGAAATGTTCACAACTCCTGGACAGGTTATTGATGATGCACAATGCTTTCTGAATCTGATTCTGAATGCTTTTTATCCAGAGTAAGTTGTTGCCCATGAATTAAATATATTTGTATTTCATTTTCTGCCTCCTGAATAAGTCATATCATAATAAGACCTTCACTTTATCACCATCCCACAGACAGCAAACAAAATTTCTCTTTCTGATCTCCACAATTCCAGAAGTAGCTAGAGGCAGCTTCCTCACTTCAAAGGAGGAGCTCTAAAAATACATGGTCCAATACACTGTTGAAGCATTTGGTGAAGGAGACACACACAAAACGTGCCTGGAGATCAGAAACCCAGCACACTCCAGGGAATTGTTGTTAAGATGCAGGAGAGCATTCACCTCTGGGTACTGTTGGCCTCAGAAGACCAAAGCCTAGAAATTCATTTCAGCCGGTGGCACAGAATAGATGATTGCAGATTGTTTGCCCATTTTACACAGCGCCTGAAATTCAGTTTCAAAAGTGAAAAGCTTTATATAACAGGGAGCTGATTTATATTGTCTGCCTTGTGCAATTGTTGAAGACAAAATTCTACCCTGGGGAGTGGTTAACTGCCAGTCCTTCATTCTCCCCAGCACACATACACAGAACCAGCAGCAGGAAAACATCTCAGACCTTTGGGGAGATGGTGGCGCATAGCGGCAATGTTACGAGATTATTACTCCAAATGTCCAGGCTAATGCTTTGGCGACAGAGATTCAATCCCATCACAGCAACTGCTTGCACTTTAGATTTATTTAGTACAAAAGTCTGGAATTGAAAGCTAGTATCAGCAATGGTGACCATTCATCGATGGTCATGAGGTTGTTTTCGTTAGAGAGAAGAAGGCTAAGAGGTGACTTAATTGAGGCATACAAGGTGATCAGAGGATTAGATAGGGTGGACAGTGAGAGCCTTTTTCCTTGGATGGTGATGTCCAGCACGAGGGGACATAGCTTTAAATTGAGGGGAGATAGATATAGGACAGATGTCAGAGGTAGGTTCTTTACTCAGAGAGTAGTAAGGGCGTGGGATGCCCTGCCTGCAACAGTA
This sequence comes from Scyliorhinus canicula, assembly GCF_902713615.1. Lineage (NCBI taxonomy): Eukaryota > Metazoa > Chordata > Chondrichthyes > Carcharhiniformes > Scyliorhinidae > Scyliorhinus > Scyliorhinus canicula. Next base: position 159,570,733 of record NC_052146.1, read on the forward strand.
GTGGACTCGCCAACACTAAGGGCATTTAAATGGTCATTGGATAGGCATATGGATGATAAGGGAATAGTGTAGATGGGCTTTAGAGTGGTTTCACAGGTCGGCGCAACATCGAGGGCCGAAGGGCCTGTACTGCGCTGTAATGTTCTATGTTCTATGTCATTGATTGTTGTACAAACCCATCTGGTTGACGAATTCCCTCGGGAAGGAAACCTGCCCAGGCCTCCGTGTGACTCCAAATACACATCAATACAGTTCACTCTTGTCTGCCCTCTGAAATGGCCGAGCAAGTCATCCGTTCAACTGCAATTGGGAATGGGTAACATGCTGACCTTGCCAGCGATGATCACATTCCATGTAAAATTAGAAAAAACATTCTAATTATCCAATCTGTTCCAACCAAATACATGAGGTATCACAATATTGCATCAAATAATCAAAATGTTTGGAACTGAAAATTGGCAGCATTGTATTTTGTTCACCCATGATTTATCAATCTTTGGAAAAGTCTTCTTATGATATAATACTTCCCTATCACTCACAGTTTTAAAACATTGTCATTTGTCTTACTGATAGGAATGTGGAGATAGAGAGCATGAAAATGCATATATATTGTTCATCATGTATTGTTATCTGCAATCAAATGCAAAGTTTGATGTCTCAGACTGAGATCTTTCAAAACCAAGCTCCTTGTAGATGACAAGCCCGAATTCTCATCTTCATAAATCATATATTCACATGTACATTGTCATCCAATCTCACGCAAAACCATAGCTGACTACTTTAAAGAAACCACCATTATTCTAACTAAGCAGATGCAGATGTCAATGAGAAAGAGTAATTGATGAGCTAGGCATCATTGATCAACTTTGGTATTCAACATCTGTAATGAATAAAAACCAAGAGACCAAGGGCTAGACATGTAGGATTCTCTACATCAGCAAATTACAATGTGATAAGATCTTCTCTTCTAAGAAGCATAAGGCAGTAGTTAATGGGCCTGTCAACTAGCTGGAGAGTGACTGTTGAAAATCCCAATCAAGCAGCCTGTTGGTTCCTGCAGGGGACATTTCCTGCATGGATTTCTCCTGCAGAGGAGCTTCTGAGAGCTGCCGGCCAATAACTCTCCAGGATCAGCAGCACCATCAGGTGTGGTGGTCATTGCCGTTATTGCAGGAGGTCTAAGGATGAGATTGTAGCTGAAGCTTCGAAATGCAGCTAAGTGGCGTGGAATTGCCAGGGCCAGTCGGGGAGGCCCTGGCAAGGGTGGAGAGGGTGGGGTGGGGTGCTTTAAAGGTCAGATGGTGTGTCTTCCCACAGAACCATCCTTGTCGCCAGTGGATCTCTCGGTTGTACCCTGGATACCTCAGAAGCAGACATTCCCGCCAGGATTAATCTGGTTCTTTTCCCACATGGCATGACCCACGCCCGCTGCTGTTTGAATACTAATGGTGGAAGGATGCAGTCCTGAAGTGGTCATTCTGACACTTCCTACCTTGGCCTAATTGGAGGAAGTCAGGGAAGCAGGCTCTCCACCCAAGCATTCCCACCTGAGTATACAGCCCCACCACCATCAGCAGCTTCCCATTCCACCTTCCAGCCTGCGTCTGTGGAGAGTTTTAAATTTTGTTCAAAGGAATGGAATAAGCCATTCAGCCACTCAGGGCTGTGCCGTCAATCAGTTGGACAGAAGCTGACCTATCACCCGTACCTTCACTCCATTTATTCAGTTTGGTTTGATATCCATTAATACCCTCGCAATATAATAATCCGCCAATATCAAATCTGGAATTTTACTTGACCTCGCTTCAGAATCTTTTTGAGAAGAGAGTTCTTCATCATACTTAACAAAGATGGATGGATCAAGGATTGTTCCTTTGACTTCCTGCCACCCCCACACCTTGAGGCAGCAGGGTATATAAGTGAGGCAGCAGGGTATATGACACTGAAGTAGCCTCTGATTTGAAGGTATTCTGGATGTAGAATTTTAAATTTGGATTTGGTTTATTGTCATGGGTACCGAGGTACAGTGAAAAGTATTTTTCTGCGAGCAGCTCAACAGATCATTCAGTACATGAAAAGAAAAATTAAATAAAAGAAAGTACATAACAGGGCAACTCAAGGTATACAATGTAACTACATAAACACCGGCATCGAGTGAAGCATACAGGGGTGTAGTGTTAATCGGGTCAGTCCATAAGAGGGTCGTGTAGGAGTCTTGTAGCAGCGAGGAAGAAGCTGTTTTTGAGTCTGTTTGTCCGTGTTCTCAGACTTCTGAATCTCCTGCCCGATGGAAGAAGTTGGAAGAGTGAGTAAGCCGGGTGGGAGGGGTCTTTGATTATGCTGCCCGCTTTCCCCAGGCAGCGGGAGGTGTAGATGGAGTCAATGGATGGGAGGCAGGTTAGTATGATGGACTGGGCGGTATTCACGACTCTCTGAAGTTTCTTGCGGTCCTGGGCTGAGCAGTTGCCATACCAGGCTGTGATGCAGCCCGATAGGATGCTTTCTATGATGTATCTGTAAAAGTTGGTAAGGGTTAATGTGGACATGCCAAATTTCTTTAGTTTCCAGAGGAAGTACAGGCGCGGTTGTGCTTTCTTGGTGGTAGCGTCAATGTGGGTGGACCAGGACAGATTTTTGGTGATGTGTACCTCTTGGAATTTGAAACTGCTAACCATCTCCACCTCGGCCCTGTTGATGCTGACAGGGGTGTGTACAGTACTTTGCTTCCTGAAGTCAATGACCAGCTCTTTAGTTTTGCTGGCATTGAGGGAGAGATTGTTGTCGCTGCACCACTCCACTAGGTTCTCTATCTCCCTCCTGTATTCTGACCTATATTTATTCGTGATCCGGCCCACGATGGTTGTATCGTCAGCAAACTTGTATATGGAGTTGGAGCCAAATTTTGCCACGCAGTCATGTGTGTCAAGTGCATAACAGGAATTCAGGGATGTGCCCATTGCATGGTTCCCATGTTTTCCAATCATTCTTTTGGTCACAGAGCACGAGACGGAGGATATCAATCATTCTAGAAACCTATTGACTGCTTACATCCATCGCTTACCACCCTACAGCTGATGGATTTCACCTGTGACATACTTGGTTAGTGCTTCCGGTGTAGCCTGAATCTTTGAAAATTGTTGTGGTAGTTGTTCAGCAGTAAAAGATATGAGGCATCTTCAGTTCAATAAAATCCTTGGAACAGTTATTTCCCTATTGGGTTATATTCTAAAATAAAAATATATTTTTCATCATTCGATCCTCCTGATTCTGCTTTCCTTGATGTCAGGAATGAGACAAAACAAATCAAGTTGCTGAACTTGCATTCTATATTTTCAGATTCTGATAGATTCTGACTGCACCTAGTTTTGTTTTTTCCTGATATATATGAAGGTAATAAATGCTGACTCATACAATTAGCTGGTAAAATATAAGCTCTATTTTTGCATTATTTTGTTGCCATCTGTTGGGTAATGTAGTCACTGTGATTACTTTATATAGATGTTACATTGCTTAAAATTCCTGAAACTAGTCTAATACTTCACAGTTTTAGATTTAATTACTTTATGCAGAGGGAAGCGAATTTGTGGAATTGACAACCCAGGGTGCCAGTACAAACAGATGGTTAGGATATATCAAGTGAGTGGGTGACTATTTCATCTGTTGACAATTAAGCTGAGAAACACGTTCTGCAAAGGGGACATTAATTTTTTTGTGAACAAATGTTATTTTTGTTGTATTGTACCTTGCTGCGTTTTCTTATTTCTGCACATTCCAATAAAATCACAGGAGGAGGATCAGCCCAGTATTCCTGGGTGTTATAGACAGGGGTTAACTTAAACTGCCTTAATTTCTCCTCTCACCATCCGTCCATGATTTACTTTCCCCCTTATCAGCGGTGGTGTATTTCTCTCCCCCCTCAATTCTGATAAGAAGTCTTACACACCAGGTTAAAGTCCAACAGGTTTGTTTCAAATCACTAGCTTTCGGAGCACTGCTCCTTCCTCAGGAGAAGGAACAATGGTTGGATTTTAACCTGGTGTTGTAAGACATCTTACTGTGCTCACCGCAGTCCAACGTCGGCATCTCCACATCTCCATTCTGGTGTGATAGGATGATCTCAAAGGTTAGTTTATTTTCACCCATTCAAAATGCGGGAGGAGCTTTGCAATGTTGTCTTCTTTGCCTTCATTCAACAAAAGAGGGGTAGAGAAAATAAAGATAGACAGTGCAGACACCACAGAAAAATGAAATATTGTTTCTTGTTGAGAATCAAAGTCCAATGGGTATTCCTTCACAGAGATCAGGGGCGAAATTCTCCGACCCCCCGCAGGGTCGGAGAATCGCCCAGGACCGGCGAAAATCCCGCCCCCGCCGTGGCTGGAATTCTCCGCCACCCGGGAATTGGCAGGGGCGGGAATCACGCCCTGCCGATCGGCGTGCCCTCCGCGCCGATCGGTGATCCCCCCGCAGCGATTCTCCGAAGTCCCACCGCTGAGAGGCCTCTCCCGCCGCCGTGGTTTGAACCACCTCTGGTGGCGGCAGGAACCTGAGCCAGAGCTCCTTGTCTGTAATGCTGCTAAAATCGCAAACTCAGACTGTGCAGAATAGCAAAGCAATATTACTGGCTCTATAAACCAGATGCCCAAGTCAAATGGCACCTACCTCTTCACACTGTCATTGCCAAAGGCTGTGTATCCCTCATCTGGGTCCCAAGATTGTTGTATGCCTCAACCATTAAGAATTGAAAGGAAGTTTGTCTTTGTCTATGTCTTAGCAGACAAATAGGCTCCTGTTGGACAGCCTGAGTTACGAAATGTAGATGATCTTTGTATAACTCTCATTGAATTTGTTATGTGCACCCCACGGGGGATGGGGACTGGGACAATGGTGGCGGAGGGTGGGGGAGTGGTGGGGTGGGGGGGGGGGAGTTGTTTGGTGGTTCTTCTGGAATAACAAAATGAGGGTTTTTCCCACACTGCCAGGTGGTTTGTTTTGATCGAGGGTCGGAGACAGACACAGATTCAGCCATTTTGAGCTTTCTGTCCAGTTTGAAATTTTTGGAGAAAGCACTGAGCATTCTCCATATATTTTATTTCAAAAATATACAGGGTGAGGTCTTAGTCCCTAACATTGGCAATATTTATCTCTCAACTGATGATCATATCCTCATCACGTTATCACATTGCTGTCTGTGGGATCTTGCTGCATGTAAATTGGTGGGCACCCTGTCCCGATATCTCCTTATTTGGCCTGATGTCAAATTTTGTTTGATGACACTCCAGAGAAGCACCCTGGATTGTTTCCCTACGCAAAGATGCTACACAATGACAAATATGGTTGTTGTAACAAGCAAAACTGTTTGCTAAACCTGGGCACGCTGACTCATGTTGAAGGCGTGAAGTAGGGTGACTGTTCCAACTCGTGGGCCAGGATGTTTCAGTCCCGGCAGAGCTTGTCTCTCCCCCACCCCTCCCCCCATCCTCCTGCAGATGCGGCAGACCTTTTAATTGCCGTTTATATTGGTGGACCATAATATCCTGCCTGGTGGGAGGGGCCATAAACCCCTGGCCAGGAAGACACAACCTGTGGATTGCAAGTGCTGCCTGATGTGAAATGTGTTCAGATGCAACTCGAACCCTTCACAAGAGACTGCTGCTCCATCCCCACTCCAAACTAACTGTCGCATTGAGCAACAAAGGAAAGGAAGGCCTCGCATTTATGTGACGTGCTTCATTATCCACAGATGTCCCAAAACACTTCACAGTAATGAAGTACATTTGAAACATAGTCACTGCTCTAATGTAGCGAATGCTACTATCAATTTGAACACAGCAAGCTCCCACATTAGCTGTTGCATGGCTAGCTCTCCTTTCCAATGTTGGGTTCCTCTATCATAATAGACTACTTACTGCTGATTCAAATGCTCACAAATTCTGACTAAGCTAAAATTAGGTTAACAAAATCAATGCAATGATCTACGCAACAACAGGATGCTCACTGTCTTTGATGGGAAGAAATGAACATTCAAAGCTCTGTAAGCTCTGGCATAAAATGGTACCACAGCATTCTTTGAATTTACAAAATCAATACAGAGAAAACCTAATAGCAAAAGACGTTTCCCCGCAGGGTAATTCCTTTATCGTGGCGGTGTTTACTGAACTTACCGATGAATTGAAGATTTGTTCAGCAAGTATCATCGCACTTGTTGTGGGATAAGCAATCGAGAATTCCTGTGTTAAATCCAATCTCCCTGGATTCAAGAAGCACGAGGGCAATTTTCAAGCCCTATAGCTTTTCAAATATTTTTACATTTGTGTTCAGTAAAAGCTGAAAGCGGCAGCATTCTGGAACTCTTCACTCCCCTGCTTCCTCATACTTGAAATGTCATAACATTCAAGGCTAGCACGGTCCACGGTTCTCCCCGTGTGTGCGTGGGTTTCCTCCGGGTGCTCCGGTTTCCTCCCACAGTCCAAAGATGTGCGGGTTAGGTGGATTGGCCATGCTAAATTGCCCGTAGTGTCCTAATAAGTAAGGTTAAGGGGGGGAGTTGTTGGGTTACGGGTATAGGGTGGATACGTGGGTTTGAGTAGGGTGATCATTGCTCGGCACAACATCGAGGGCCGAAGGGCCTGTTCTGTGCCGTACTGCTCTATGTTCTATGCTATGGCTAAGTGTCGGTAACACAGTGGGTAGCACTGTTGCTTCACAGCTCCAGGGTTCCAGGTTCGATTCCCAGCTTCTGTCACTCTCTGTGTGGAGTCTGCACGTTCTCCCCGTGTCTGTGCGGGTTTCCTCCGGGTGCTCCGGTTTCGTCCACAAGCTCCAAAGACGTGCTGTTGGATCATTTGGACATGCTGAATTCCCCCTCTGTATACCTGAACAGGCGCTGGAATGTGGGGACTAGGGGTTTTTCACAGTAACTTCATTGCTGTGTTAATGGAAGCCTGCTTGTGACAATAAAAATTATTATTATTATATGCTGTAAAGCTGGGATTAGTACGGATTTAGTGTAGTGCGGTCGGTGGAGACTAGATGGGCCGAAGTGCCTCTCCTGCACTGTCTGACTCCATGACTTCTTTCTCAGCTAATACTGTCACACAAAGTCACTTTTGATGCATTTCATCAATTATATTTCCTCATAGATTTTCTTAGCTAATTTAAACTTTTATAACCAGATGAGTGATGATAAATCATCCACCAGTTTTTAACTGTCCAATTTTACTTTCGGTGGGACAGCCATCCAATGCTGAAAAGGGTCTGTGCGTTTGAGACACTGGCCTCACTGTATTCACTGGTCTCGCTGCAGGAGGTCAACAATAGCTCCCAATTCAAACCTCATCCCCATTCTGACCACAAGCCCATCCTTACCCCAACCACCACTCCCAACCTAGAGTCCTGGAACTATCACCTAAAACAAACTAACCCCTCGAGGTGAGGGGAGTTGTGTGGGCGTTGGGGCAAGAGGGGTTGGTGGTTGGTTCAGGTCTTGTACTTGCTCCTCTGAGGCCCAGAAAATTGATCCCGCTCCTGACCTCATTCAAGTCTTGTTCTAAAGCTGAATTCGAGAAGTGACCAAAAGTAACTCCACTTAACATCAAGCCAGCATTTGACCGAGTGGGGCACCAAGGAGTCCTTGAAATTGAAAAATTTAAGTCAGTCAGAATCAGAGGGAAATCCTCCATTGGTTGGAATCATACCTCACACAAAGGAAGATGGTTGTGGTGGTTGGAGGTCAATCATCTCAGTCCCAGGACATCACTGCAGGAGTTCCTGTGGGTAGTGTCCAAGGCCCAACCATCTTCAGCTGCTTTACTTTTTGTTCCTGTTAGCTTTATATGGATCCTTGATGTTGGCAATAATCATGCTTTGGAATGATGAGGGCTCTTAATGTTTAATGGCCATGCTGCCTTGCAGAAATGAAGGACAGTTTTGAACTGGTTCTGTTACATATCACGTGACTCTCTAGTGCAGCTGTGAAATGTGGCTCCTAGATCACTTACATGCAACAATTAGTTCCCAGCTAAAAAGTTGCTAACTATTTACAGATTGTAGATGGTAGAAGGGAATGGTGATAGTTCCAAATAAGGATGATGATGTTAGGGGCTGATTTGGCTCAATGGGCTAGACATCTGGCTTATGATGCAGAATAAGGCCAGTAGTGCTGGTTCAATTCCTGTACCAGCTAATTATTCTGCATTTGCCCTCTGTGTACCTGAACGGGTGCTGGTTTGTGGCAACTCGGGGCTTTTAACAATGTAAGCCTACTTGTGACAATAAAGGTTATTTATTTATTTTTAGACTCATCTTCTGGGTCAACTTGGGGTATAAGCCCCGAGGGAGCGGAAGACAATGCCAAAATTAATGAAGCCCCAGATGAAATCTGTGCTTTACTCAATACTCTCTCATTATGTTTTGCCACCTTCTAAAATCAATGTACAGGCACTCTGAAGATCTCTCAGTTTCTGCACACTCTTTAGCATTACAGCATTAAGTCATTAAGTCTACATCATCCATCCCTATTCTTTCTGCAAACTATATCGCCTCACATTTGTTTGTAATAAATTCCATCTGCCACTTGTCCACCCATTCTGTCAGCCTATTTATGGCTGTTTGTAGGCGATTCATATCCTCACCGTCTGCCGTTCCTCGATGTATGGTATCATCGGCAAATATTGAAATTTTCTACTCCAAGATCCAAGTCATTTATATATTGGAAAACAAGCTAGGGTCTTAGCACCGAGCTTTGGGGAAAGCCTCTGTCTCCCAGCTTTCAATCCAGAAAATAACCATTTAACATGACTTGCTTCTGTCCTTCAACTGTTTCTTCCATCCAATTGCTCGCTGACCCTGCTACTCCATGAGCATCAATTTTGTTGATCAGCCTCCTAAGTGCTAATTTCTCAAACACTTTCTGGGGTCATATTTTGATAAATTCATTCACGGTTTATCAGATTATTTCAGAGGGTAGTTAAGAGTCAAGCACGTGGCTGTGGGTCTGAAACCACGGGCGCGATTCTCCGATGTCACGCCGATTGGGAGAATAGCGGGCCGCGCCAGCTTTTCATGCGACGCCGGACCGACGCGCTCCCGCTATTCTCCGAAATGGGCAAATCTGTTCCGTCGTGTTCCGCACACAAAAACCCGGAGAATCGCCCGATGCACCCAAAATGGCGATTCTCCGGGACCCCCGCTATTCTCCGGCCCGTATGGGCTGAAGTCCCGATGGCGTGACCCCAGTTCACGCCGTCGCCGCCCACACCTGCACATCTGCAGGGGCTGGTTTAGCTCACAAGGCTAAATCGCTGGCTTATAAAGCAGACCAAGCAGGCCAGCAGCACGGTTCGATTCCCGTACCAGCCTCCCCGGACAGGCGCCGGAATGTGGCGACTAGGGGCTTTTCACAGTAACTTTTTGAAGCCTACTCGTGACAATAAGCGATTTTCATTTCATTTAAAGTCAGCCAGCCAGTCGTGGTATCGCAGGCATCGGTCCACAGGTGCATCCGGGATGTGACCGACGCCATTTGCCCTCGCCGACCGCTACATCACCTTTCCCGAGGACCGAGCAAATCAAGAAGCACAAGCACATGCATTTGCCAACGTGGTCGGGATACCGATGGTCCAGGGAGTGATTGATGGTGTTCACGTCCCCATGCACCCGCCTGCAGGCAACAGGGACGTGTTCACAAACAGGAGGGGGACATACTCCATGAATATCCAGGTGGTATGCGACCTCCACCTGAAGATCATGCACGTGTGCGCAAGGTTCCCTGGGAGTGTGCATGATGCGTACATTCTTGCGCAGTCGTTCATCCCTGATATGTTTGAGGGACGGCCACCCAGCTGAGGGGCTGGTTGCTGGGCGACAGGGGTTATCCATTGAGGTCTTGGCTGATGACGCCCATACGGAGGCCTCAGACCAACGCGGAGACCCTTTACAATGAGGCCCATGCAGCAACCAGGGGTGTGGTGGAGCGCTGCTTTGGTCTTCTGAAAATGAGATTCAGGTGCCTGGACCACTCCGGAGGGGCCCTGCAGTACCAACCCGAGAGGGTCGCTCGCATTGTTGTGGTATGCTGTGCGCTGCACAACATCACAATACAGAGGGGAGATGCCCTGGTGGAGGAGCCGGAGGGAGAAGCCACTGGCAGTGGTGCCAACACGGAGGAGGAGGAGGTGGAGGAGGTTGGTGGTGCGTCGGGCGCAGCACACAGACACGACCCGGGTGCTGGTAATGTCCAGGAGGCTGCACGATGGCACCGGCGAGGACAGCGGGCACGCGACGCGTTGGTGGCTGCAAGATTCACACGTCGCATGCGACGGCATCGCTGAACACTACCACCTGCATCACCAGTCATGCAGACGGACAGCACACAGCTCCCCCCCCCCCCCCCCCCCCCCCAACGCCCCCGCTCCGTGTACACTGCTGTACTTCGAGATCACCCTTACCACAGCGGCCAAACAGTATGGCACTACATTGATGGCTGTGTCAGCGGGTGTGATCAGTGCCATGTTGAATGATGACAGCCTGCTCTGCGATGAGCTGTGAGCTCAGAATCGTTAGACAAAGTCTGACTCATGGCAGTAGCTGAACCATCCATCTCGGTGGTCGCTGAGTTCGTCAGGGACACTCCATCACGTGCCCGCGTGGGGTAGCTGGCGTCGGAATGCCGAGGACTACGGTGTCCGACTGTGGGAGGAGGGTGGGGAAGGGACTACACACCCGGCACCGAAGTTTCACCGCTCGTCAACCCCAGCGACACTCGGTCACCATCAAGATCCCCGTGGCAACGGAAAAATCACACAGTCTTACAAGTTAAGTGCAATAGTGAGTTTAATGGTGAATATTATGTAGAGATGCCCTAGCCCCTACAACTAAACTGTGCCCTTCACCTGTGCCAACTTACTCTGTGTCCCTCTTCATTGCCTTACGGGCCCTACCACTACGTCTAAGTGAATCCCCAGATGGTACAGCAGGAGTGGAGGCAGACTGGTGAGTCTCCCCGTCGGCACTCGTTTCCTGGGGTGACCAGGCCTTGATGGGGCAGGCTGCTCGGCGGGTGTTTCGGATGACGTGGTGCCACCCTGCTCTGCCCACTGCCCACCCGATGCAACAGGGACGGGACAGGGGGAGGCCGAGCGTTCAGGGACGTCCTGTGATGGAGTTAATGGGACGGGCCCCGGAACCACCTCCTCCCTCGGGGAGCCCGGTGGCCCCCGGGCCTCACTGTGGGATGGAGGTGCGAGCGGGGAGGTGCCCCGTCGCCCCACCGACACCTTGTGCTTCCAGTCCTGGAGGCCTGCAACGGTATCCACCAGGGTCCGAATGGTCGCAGAGACGGACCCCAGGGAGTGCGATATTCCTACCAGGGGCTGTGCGACCTCAACCTGTGAGTGCGCGACGCCATCCAGCACGTGCGTCAGGCGGTCGATGCTCTCCGCGACTGACTGCTGGGACTGTGCCATGGCCTGCTGGGACTGGGCCATGGCCTGGTGAGACTCGGCCAGGGCCTGTAACGTGCCGGCAATGTCATGTTGGCTCTGGCACATTGCTGCCTGTGAGAGGGCAACCCTCTCCAGGGCCATGGATGACGCGTGCACGTGAAGCCCAATGCCTTGCAGAACCTGACCCATGGCCGATACCGTTTCACCCATTGCCTCCACCGTGGATGCCACCCGTGCGGTTTCGGCCTGGGTGGCTGCAATGAGCGGCACCACTCCCTGCTCCTGGACGCGGTTTGACTCATCTAACTGCGTCTGCAGCTGCTGGAAGACGGCCCTCATCCCGACATTGTGTACCTGGGTTTCCAAATGCATCGGCTGTCCGGGTGGGTCGAGTAACTCCAGGAACCCGGGAAACGTCTGGCTGCCAGCTGGATGCTGGGCCTGGGCTGTCCTCTGACCATCCAGCCCCTCGGCTGCTCCGACCTCCATCTGCTGTACCGGCTCAGCTGTGTGGTGCACACCAGACCGTGACCCAAGAGCCTCATCACTTAATTGCCCAACCGAGGTGAGTGTCTCTGGGATGTTGGATGGTGTGGGAGACAGCAGTGCCGCAAGCTCTAGGTCCTCGTCCGTCAGAAATTCAGGAGCGTCCTGGTCCCAGTCCTATCCCAGCGCAGGGCGCACGCGGCCCATGTACGGTTCAGCATCAGGTAAGTCCGTTGACTGCGTCGCCGTCCTCTGTGCATCTGGGTCCACTGATCCCGTCCTGTCCTGTCTCACCACCTGACCTACGGGCAACGTACAGCCATGAAAGTCGTCACTGTCCGTCCTATGTACGTCCCGCTCGAGAGTCCCGGATTTGGAGGATGGCCCTCCTGGCCGACCTCCTGCCACCCTCTGGCGTGCGGCCCTGGGTGCGGTGGTTGTCGTGGATGGTCACCTGTGTGTGGCACCAGACGGCCCTGGACATTCGTCAGCTGGCCCTAGGGAACAGAATAATACGGTGTTAGTTAGACACGCTCAGCCGGGCGTAGGATGGTCCAGTGGGTAGAGTGTGAGGGGACAGAGGATGGGGGGGTCCAGTGCGTAGAGTGTGAGGGGACAGAGGATGTGGGGTCCAGTGGGTAGAGTGTGAGGGGACAGAGGATGGGGGGTCCAGTGGGTAGAGTGTGAGGGGACAGAGGATGGGGGGTCCAGTGGGTAGAGTGTGAGGGACAGAGGATGGGGGTGTCCAGTGGTTAGAGTATGAGGGGACAGAGGATGTGGGGTCCAGTGGGTAGAGTGTGAGGGGACAGAGGATGGGGGGTCCAGTGGTTAGAGTATGAGGGGAAAGAGGATGTGGGGTCCAGTGGGTAGAGTGTGAGGGGGACAGAGGATGGGCTGGGGGGGGGGTCATGCAGGGTTGTCTCACTTGGTTCTGCACCTCTAACCTCACATTGCGCGACCTCCCAAGTGACAGATCCCCCAGCAAGGTCCAGTGCCTTCTGCTCAAACACTGTCAGGGGGTGCATAACGGGTGAACCCCCTCCGGTCCTGTTGCGCTCCCGGTTGTTGTGGGCAGTCTTGTCCTGTTGGAGGGGGCATAGATAGAGCATCACAATTCGGCAGGTATCATCAGGGCGTTCAGATATTGGCACAGGTTCATTTAAGTGGGCCACAAGATTGAAATCAGACTTTCTGACTAACGATGACCTCATGAATAAGATTAAAAACATTTAATACATGCAGAATATTTCAGAACAAATTATAGAAAGTGCTTAATCATTTATATATTAAAAGAGCTGCCAGAATATAAGATGTCGGAGCAAAATTAGGGCATTTGGCCCAATGAGTCTGCTCCGCCATTCGATCATGTCCGATATGTTTCTCATTTCCATTCTCCTGCTTTCTCCCCATAACCCCTGATCCTCTTATTAATCAAGGACTTATTTCTGTCTTAAGGACAGTGACTTGGCCGCCACAGCCTTCTGCGGCAATGAGTTCCACAGATTAACCACGCTCTGAAAAGGGGGAACTTCTTATCTCAGTTTTAAAGGATCGCCCCATTCAGTCTGAGGCTGTGCCCTCAGGTTCTAGTCTCTCCTACGAGACACATCCCCATATCCACGCCATCTAGGCCCCCCAGTACTCTGTAAGTTTGAACAAGATCCCCCTTCCTCCTTCTAAACTATTCCGAGTACAGGCCCAACCTCTCCTCAATACAAGCCCTTCGTTCCTGGGATCATTATTTTGAACCTCCTCTGGACCCACTCCAAGGTCAGCACATCCTTCCTTAGATACGGGGCCTAAAACTGCTCATAATACTCCAAATGGGTTCTGACCAGAGCTTTATACAGCCTCAGAAGTATCTCCCTGGTCTTGTATTCTAGTCCTCTTGACATGAATGCTAACATTGCATTTGCTTTCCTAACTGCCAACTGAATGTGCATGTTAACCTTAAGAGAATCCTGAACTAGGACTCCTGAGCCCTTCATGCTTCAGATTTCTGGAGCCATTCCCCATTTCGAAAATAATCTACGGCTCGATTCTTCCTTCCAAAGTGCATAAGCTCACACTTTTCCATGGCTCCATCAGTAAATCAGCACGCACCTCACTTTATATGTGACTCACTTCAGTCATACCGGTCGGAAAAAAACTACCCGGACGGAATGTGGCAACTCTGTGCGTGGACAACGGTCAACAAAATGTCTCATGAGGCCGCACCCAAAACCCAAATGGGCCGCAGGTGGCCCCTGGGCCACAGATTGCCCACCGCAGCTTAGGGACAAATGCAAAGCAGAAAGATTTTTTTGACAATACTGAAGTATAATGGTTCGCAATATTGCTACCCAGCTTCTTATTCCAGCTTTTATTTCATTAATTGAATTTACCTTCCCCATCTGTTATGGTAGTACAGATATTTGAATGAATGTCTCTGGATCATTAGTCCCAATCTCTGGAGTATTAGCCCAATACATAACTATTATGCATGTATTTACATCACAAGACCTTAAATTCCAATTTAAAAGGGGTCTGCGATCTGAAACAGATGGTGCCCCGAAAATATACTTTACTCAATAAATTTTTCAAGGGAACATTACAGTTCAAATTTGACATTACATAAAGTGCAGTTTCTTTTAACACATCGGTTTCTTTTAACACTTTACATGAGCTGCCTCACTACATTCACCATTCCAGGCTATGTTTATAATACAGATTTATGTTTCATGTCAAACATGCCCTGGTACATAGGCGGCACGTGGCGCCATGGTTAGCACTGCTGCCTATGGTGCTTGGGACCCTGGTTTGAATCCCGGCCCTGGGTCACTGTCTGTGTGGAGTTTGCACATTCGCCCCGTGTCTGCGTGGGTTTCACCCCCACAATCTAAAGATGTGCAGGTTAGGTGGATTAGCCACACTAAATTGCTCCTTAATTGGAAAACAAAATAATTGGGTATTCTAAATTTATAAAAAAAACATTCTCTGTTGCAGTAAGCCCTAGGGAATTTTCACGGTTTTCAGCCCTGCAGGAACCCACCAGGAGGTCCCTTTCAATATAGTTGCTGACAGAATTAGTGGACAGGAAGGCAGTTTACACAATCCTGAGGCTTTTGGAGTCCCATTGTCACCAGGCACGCCCAGTGAAAGAGGAACTCAGAATGATAATACTTGGTAAATATCCATAGACACTCACACAGGGAGACACAGCGATACCATACACCTGCAGACACACTCATGCATATGTGCAGATTGACTTGTGTACCTAATTAAAGAAAACAGAGATAAACACACACAATCATAGACAAGTAAACAGTGCACCTGTTAGAACACTTGTCTGGACGAGTGCGGTTCCAACACTCAAACATACAAATACACCCATGGTCTCTCATTATCTCCCACGTCCTGCTCTTAATCCAAATGATATTGATGATATGCCCAATTTGCCTCATCTTCAGGACTAGAAAGGCACACAAGAAGTGGCGATGGGGAATTACATTCAGTAATTGGGCTAATAAAGTAAGCCATCAGGTACCTGTACTAAAGGACCATATGATACAGATGGTCTGAGCACATGCCTTTACGAAGCGCAGCTGGATACATGGCCAATATCGATGGTGGGGGGGGGGGAGTAAAGGAAGCAGTCAGCATCTGTAAGTTGGCTACCTTGGGTAAGACCAAGGACCAAAATGGGGGAACTGTAAAAGGGAGGCAGCACACTGGCACAATGGTTAGCACTGCTTCCTCACCTGGGTTCAATCCCAGCCTTGGGTGACTGTATGTGTCGAGTTTGCATGTTCTCCCCGTGTCTGCGTGGGTTTCTACCGGGTGCTCCGGTTTCCTCCCACAGACCAAAGGTGAGCAGGTGAGGCGGATTGGCTGTGCTAAATTGCCTCTTGGTGTCCAAAAGGTGAGGCGGGGTTACTGGGTTACGAGGACAGGGTCGAGGCTTGGACCTTAGTAGGGTGCTCTTCCCAGGGTCAGTGCAGACCCGATGGGCCAAATGGCCTCAACTGTATTATAGAAATTCTGTTCTATCAATACAGTTTAATTACATCAATTTATTCGGGAAAACAATAATTACAGTCTAGTGAAGGATTTTAGAGGGTTTTTCTGAACTTAAGAAGTGTGTTAGAAAGGTTAAGTAAAATTCCACTCAGAAGAAAGACACCTCCTGATGTAGCAAAGGACACTGATACCTGCAGTAATTTGGTTTTCAGTAAGTTGTTTGACAGTCTGCAACTTGTTTTTCTAGACCTAAAGTAGCATTCATGACTAGTAGTGCAAGGTCAAGCCGGTTAGATATAAGGGAATAAATTCGAGAGGAGCCATAGAGAGGTAAGGGTGAAAGAATCTTACTCTGCCTTGTGAACACTTGCAACTTGTTTGACGCAAACAATGTTCAAATTCTAAATAATGCCTTGCCCACATGACCGACAGTGCATATGTATTGCTTGATTTCTCAACTGGGCAGTGTCAGCTCCCGTAGTCTTTCTGGATTTGGATGAAAATAAAATAAAATAAAATACATAATAGGGCAACACAAGGGGCGGAATTCTCCGCAACGGCCGATGCCGTTGTGAAACCCGGCATGTTTCATGATGGCGTCGGAGGCCGCTCCTCGCCCTCTATTCTCTCCCCCCCCCCCCCCCCCCCCGGGGGATAGGAGTGGCGTTGCGGGGAACTCGGCCGCCGGGCCTGACGCTGGTGTCAAGGTCCAGCGAGCCGAGAATGACGCAGCAGGCAGCGCCTAATGACATCAACTGCGCATGCGCAGGTTGGCCAGCGCCAATCCGTGCATGCGCGGTTGCCGTCTTCCCCTCCGCTGCCCCGCAATACATGGCGGCTTGATCTTGCGGGGCGGCGGAGGAGAAAGAGTGAGTCTCTTGGAGACGCCGGCCCGATCATCGGTGGGCACCGATCGCGGGCCAGTCCTTTCCCGAGCACGGCCGTGGTGCTCGATCCCCTCTCCGCTCCCCACAGGCCCCAAACTCACCTTTTGCACGATGTTTACGCCGGCAACGACTATGGGCGGGATTCTCCCCTACCCGGCGTGATGGAGGGTGCCGGCGTAGGGGAGTAGCGCCAACCACTCAGGGGTCGGGCCTCCCCGAAGGTGGGGCAGCCCCGCGCCGGAGCGGTTGGCACCAGAAGACTGGCGCAAAAAACCGGTGCCCCCGGCAGCGGGGCTGGCCGAAAGGCTTTCGCCGGTCCGCTGGCGTCACTGCCGGTGCATGCACGATGTGGGTTTCTCTTCCAGTTCCGCCATGGTGGAGGCCGTGGCGGCAGCGGAGGAAAGTAGTGCACCCAGGGCACTGGCCCGGAGTCTGAGCGGGGGGCCCCGATCATGGGCCAGGCCACTTTGGGGGCACCCCCCGGGGTTCGATCGCCCCCCCAGGACCCCGGGGTCCGCTCGCGCCACTGATCCCGCCGTTCCAGAGGTGGTTTAAACCTCGGTGGCGAGAGAGGCCTCCCAGCGGCGGGACTTCGGCCCATCCGGGCCGGAGAATCACGGCAGGGGCCTCTCCGATCGGAGTGGCGAGATTCCTGCCGCCGCCACTTCCCGGGTGGCGGAGAATCTCTGCCACGGCAGGGGCGGGATTTTCGGCGGCCCCAGGCGATTCTCCGACCCTGCTGGGGGTCAGAGAATTTCGCCCCAGGTGTGGTTTCCACCAGCGTGAACAGGTCTGGAACGGCAGGCCGCTCGGCCCATCTGGGCCGGAGAATCGCGGGTCGCTGTGAAAAGCGGCGACCCGCGATTCTCCGAGCGGTGAGTCGCAAAACGCGACACGCCATTTTGGGGGGGTTGGAGAATCACGGGGGGTGCCAGAGCGGCCCTCCCACGATTCTCCCACCAGGCCTGGGCAGCGGACAATCGCCCAAGGGGTGGGATTCTCCGAATCCCCGTCATTGGAGAATTGCCGGGGGAGCAGCGTGAATCCCGCCCCGTAGCCGGCTGCAGAATTGCGCCGCGCTGGTCGGCAGCCGCTGGCAGCGCCCCCACCCCCCTCGGCGATTCTCCGCCCGTTTTCGGCCGGTCCCGCCGGCATAAATCACACCGGGTCCGTACCAGCGGGTGGGCCGATCTGCGGGTGGGCCTGTGCCGTGGGGGCACTCTTTCCCTCCGCGCCGGCTGCTGTCAACCTCTGCCATGGCCGGCGCGGAGAAGAACCCCCTGCTGGGATGACTCCAGCACACTCTGGTGCTGCCGCGCATGCGCCAACTCGCTCCAGCCAGCGGTGGCCCTTCGGCACCAGTTAGCGCAGAGCCTAGCCCTTCCACGCTGGCTGGCGTGGCGCCAACCCCGCCGGCGCCAGCCTAGCCCCTGAAGGTGCGGAGGATTCCGCAACTTCCGGGCGGCCCGACGCCAGAATGGTTCATGCCACTCCTTGGCGCCGGTACGGCTCGCCCTGCCGGATAGGGGAGAAACCCGCCCAAGGTACACTATGTAACTCCATAACCGGCATCGGGTGAAGCATACAGGGGTGTTGTGTTAATCGGGTACGTCTATAAGAGGGTCATTTAGGAGTCTGGTAACAGTGGGGAAGAAATTGTTTTTGAATCTGTCATTGCGTGTTCTCAGCCTTTTGTATCTCCTGCCCGATGGAAGATGTTGGAAGAATGAATAAGCCGGGTGCGAGGGGGCCTTTGATTATGCTGCCCGCTTTCTCCAGGCAGTTGGAGGCGGAGATGGAGTCAGTGGATGGGAGGCGGGTCGTGTGATGGACTGGGCGGTGTTCACGACTCTCTAAAGTTTCGTGCGGTCCTGGGCTGAGCAGTTGCCATACCAGGCTGTGATGCAGCCAGATAGGATGCTTTCTATGGTGCATCTGTAAAAGTTGGCAAGAGTTAATGTGGACATGCCGAATTTCCTTAGTTTCCAGAGGAAGTTTAGGCGTTGTTGTGCTTTCTTGATGGTAGCGTTGACGTGGGTGGACCAGGACAGATTTTTGGATATGTGTACCCCGAGGAATTTGAAGCTGCTCACCATCTCCACCTTGGCTCCATTGATGCTGTGTGCAGTATTTTGCTCTTTAGTTTTTCTGGCATTGAAGGATAGATTGTTGTCGCTGCACCATTCCACTAGGTTCTCTGAGGTTGTGCTCTCCCACTGCATTGGCTAATAAACAATCACTCTATACCTGGGTCGGCTGAGGTTATTTTGTATAATAATCTGCTCCACAACAAGCTCAACGCCATCCAGGGCAAAACAACCCACGTGATTGGCATCCCATCCACCACCTACAACGCGACCACTCTCTCCACCACTGACACACAGTGGCAGCCGTGCGCCCACCTGCAAGATGCACTGCAGGAACTCATCAAGATGCCTTCAGCAGCACCTTTGAAACACATGACCCCCCTACCACCTAGAAGGACAAGGACAGCAGATGCATGGAAACAACCACCAACAAGTCACACACCATCCTGACTTGGAATTACAAAAGCAAATTACTGCGGATGCTGGAATCTGAAACGAAAAGAAAATGCTGGAAAAGCTTTGACAAAGAGTCATCGGACTCGAAACGTTAGCTCTTTTCTCTCCCTACAGATGCTGCCAGACTTGCTGAGATTTTCCTGCATTTTCCCTGATTTAGAATTACATGGCTGTTCCTTCACTGTTGCTGAGTCAAAGTCCAAACAGCACTGTGGGTTTCCTAAAATATATGGACTGCAGTGGTTTAATAACGTGACTCACCACTACCTTCTCTAGAGCAATTAGGGATAGGTAATAAATGCTGAACTTAGCCAGCAACACCCACATCCCATGAATGTTTTTTTTAAAATACAAGTAAATGCATTCATACATAAATGGTCAAATACAAACATGCACATACTGCAGAGCTAAAAAGCAAAGATAGCTTCAAACAAGCACAATGCTAGGTGCTTGTACAAACAAATCCCTTGGATCTTTGCATCTTTTATACTTTGTTGTACAAATGCTGCCGTCAGCCACACTGAAAGCTGAAATAACTGCAGAGATCGGAGCCAACACAACAAAGTCTGAAGCTGGAAGAGTCTTTCAATAATACGGAATTGTGCGCCGCAGGTAACTGCAGACAATTGTACTGACCAGAGTGAAGTCAGCCTGATGTCTAATCTCTGTAATGTAATTGAATTTTTATCTCTTGGCTTTGGATAAGGTTTATTAGGAGATGTTCCATTCATCTTCATGTCCATCTCCCGGTGTTCGGCGAAAACTGTCATCGCTTTTTATTTCTCATCTTTTTCTTTTACGTTATCAGTGGAATGTTCCCAAATAAACCTACTTTGTGCTGCTCCAACAGTGACTGACAATTGTGACAGTTTGGGGCCTCCCTCACTCAGGAAATTGTGCACAACACAAACTGCTGCTTGTAGCTGTTGTTATTCTATCCCAGCGAAGCTAAGCTTGAAATGGAATACAGAGCAGCTCATCCTGTACACAAACTGTCAGGAATCTGATAGCAAGAATGAGCTGAATAGCTGAGCGGGGCTATAGAGAACAACTCCTGAATATCATTACAGCAAATAAGGGCAAGATTTGAAAAGATCCAGGTTTGTTGGCAGACTTAACATTCAAGAGGCTCAGGCACAGAAGAACAATAATTTAAAGTTAAACAGAAAACTGAAGGATATTGGCCAAACAGTGAAGGAATCACACTGAAACTGAACAGTCTCCCAGAATGTAACAGGGAAAGTGGGTCCAGAAACGAAGGCAAAAAACATAAGTAATTATCTTGCAAAATAGGGATGCGATTGGTAGATGAGTTTCAAAAAAGGTAAGTGTGAAATGGTGCATTTTGAGAGGAAGAGTAAGGAGAACACATTATGCTTGGAAAATAAGACTCAGAATGAGTGAGAAAAACAAGGCATCAATGAGCCCATGAGCACAAATGGCGGAATTTCCCCGAATATCTACAAATGCCGTTAGCGGGCAGGAAAAGCACCATTGGGGCAGCTTTCTTCCGTCATATTGCTTGGGGCATAGTGTCAAATGCATAAACGGGTGTGTCCCGTGACACCGCCCCAGTCCATAAAAGATCATTTTGAACACCCCCCCCCCCACCATGCAACCCACCACGGAGGGAACCTGCAGGTGGTGGAGTTCCCAGGTGTCTGCTGCCCTTGTCCTTAGAGATGGTAAAGGTCGCAGGTTCAGAAGGAACTGTCAAAGGAGCCTTCGTGAGTTGATGCAGTGATCTTCCAGATGGTGTTATATTTTAAATAATGACTTATCTAATATATATATGACTCTTGAATCCACCAGGGTGATAAAATGACCAATAGTCTTCTTGTTGAAAGATGAACTATTTAGTGAGTAGCAAAATAATAAACTGTGTGTCCTTTTACTCAATGCTAATCAACTAACAATGAAGAATTAAAGTACAATACAGATAACTATATAACTATACACTATTATAACAAACTAGTTCTAACTTCTCTCACTCTCTCTATTCTATGTCTTGCTTGTTCACTGTTCTGAATCAGATCATCATGCCAGCATCTGACTTAGAAAAGGCGGGAAACCAGTTCTTTTAGTATCTTACTGTGAGCCATCGAGTGTTGAAATGACTACTACATTTACATACATTGATCATGTATATTGATAGCTGAATATCACTACAGATGGTAGAAACTGCTGGTAGCATGCAGCACAGTAGTACAGTGGGTAGCATTGTTGCTTCACAGCTCCAGGGTCCCAGGTTTGATTCCCAGCTTGGTCACTGTCTGTGTGGAGTCTGCACGTTCTCCCTGTGTCTGCGTGGGTTTCCCAGGATGCTCCAGTTTCCTCCCCCAAGTCCCGAAAGACATGATGTTACGTACATTGGACATTCTGATTTCTCCCTCAGTATACCAGAACAGGCGCCCGAATATGGCGACTAGGGGTTTTCACAGTAACTTCATTGCAGTCTTAATGTAAGCCTACTTGTGCAATAATAAAGATTATTATTATTATGGTGCAGGGAGTGAATCGGCAAGGCGATGGATGAGATACTTTGTCCTGGCTGACGTTGAGCTTCATGAGGGTTGTTGGAGCTGCACTCATCCAGGCATGTGGAGGATATTTCATCAAATTCCTGACTTGTGCCTTGTAGATGATGGATAGGCTTTGGGGTGTCAGAAGGTGAGTTACTTGCTGCAGAATTCCCAGACTCTGACCTGCTGTTGTAACTACAGTATTCATATAGCCGGTTCAGTTGATTTTCTGGTCAATGGTAAACTCCAGGATGTTAATAGTGAGAGAATTCACCAATGGCAATACCATTGAGTGTCAAGGGGAGATTGTTGGATTCTCCCTTGTTGGAAGTGGTCATTGTCTAGCACCTGTTTAGTGCAAACATTACTTGTCACTTATAAGCCCAAGCCGAAATGTTGCCTAGGTCTTGCATATAGACACAGACTGCTTATATGCTTGCCTGACAGATTCAAACATGTCCTCCAAACACCTTGAGGGAAGCTGAAAGAACACATCTGAATCCTGACCTGATGTCAATTTCTGCAACTTTCTCACCATGCTTGCCCCTGAACACACTCCAATGGTATGAGAAAATTCTGCCTAATGTTTCCAACTGTTTTAGAGGTCAAAACTAAAGCTGACACAATGGTTAGTACTGCTGCCTCACAGCGCCACGGACCCGGGTTCATTTCTGACCTTGGGCGACTATCTGTGTGGAGTTTGCACGTTCTCCCCATGTCCAAAAATGTGCAGGTTAAGTGGACTGGCCATGATCAATTACCCCTTAGTGTTCAAAGGTTAGATGAGGGGTGGGAGAGTGGGACTAGGCAGGGTGCTCTTTCAGACGATCAGTGCAGACTCAAAGGGCCAAAAAGTCTCTTTCGGCACTGTAGGTATTCTGTGAAACATTTATCAATAAATTCTGATGGGAATGCAGTAGAAGCTACATTACCAAGAGAGTGGTTGCAAACTAGAACTCTACCATAAGTGACAGTTGAGATGACTGGCATAGCTGCATTTTCAGGTGAAGCACGATACATAGAGGAGAGCAAAAAGGAATAGGATATGCTATTACTTTCCTGTAAAGGATGGGGATGTTAATTGTATATTAATCAATTGAAATGAAGCAGGTGGTGGGCATTAACTTGTGTCACCAGAGGTGTGAGCTTAGGAAGTGCTTGCTGTCATAAAGTATTGATTCTTTTTGCCTATCGTAGTTGGCGCAAGTTTGCATGTTCCAGAGTCACCTCCGCCCCATCGCCTGCAACAACGCCACCCCCCCACCGCCCCCACAACCCAATCTCAGCAAAGCAACCCAGCGTCAGGAAGAGAATGTGCCAAAGAAGATTCAGAGATGCCTTGGGCGGGATTCTCCGTTCTCCGACGCCATAATCGCGTTTGCCGAGCGGCCGGAGAATCCCCGTTGGCCCTTCAATCGGGGGCAGCACAGCTTTCGCGATGCTCCGCCCCCTCCAAAACGGCATACTCGAGCACGCCGTATGGACGGCCTCAGAGCGTCACCTGAGGTTCTCTCTCGTGCACTTCCCTCGGTGGGCCAAGTTCCTGGCGATGTCGGTCACCCATGCTATTTTGTTTTGGGGACCCGGTGTGGCGGCTGCCGACTGAGTCCAGCGCCGCCACAGTCGGGGGAGAGCCGATCCGCAGGCAGGGGGGGGGGGGGGGGGTGGGAGGGGGGGGGGGCTTTGGCGGAGGCCAAGGGCACTGGTGGGGGTTGGTCCCGGGGTGGCGAGCCTGGCCAAAGGGGGGCACTATTTGGCAAGCCGGGTCTGCTCACGGCCGCCGTGCATGTGCGCGGCAAAGGACCTGCCGATTCTCCGGCTGTATCTGCAGCTAAAGACGGGAGATTTACACTGCGTGCCTGCTAACCCCCCCACCAGGATAATTGGTGGAGGTTTTACGCTGTTTTTTCAGGTGTAAAACATCGTTGTTCCCATGTCAGCGTCAGCACTTAGTCTCAAATTTGGAGAATCCAGCCCCTTGTTCTCATGTCCAATCTCAGTGGTTGAATGATTATTGTTCATTTTTATATACATTTTAATCTTGTACACTTCACCTTTGTGACCTGGTCAGTGATTACACTGAATTACATTGATTGTGGAGCATGGAGCAGACTCTTTTGCTGAACTGTTCCATACTCTGCACAAGCCTCCTCCTATGGTTATATTCCTGAAAGCCAGACGGTAAAGGATAGAGCTGGAACCAATCTTTCCATGCCGCTATTCACACTTATTTTGTCTGCTAGTAATCTGTTACTGTCTAAATAAGTGCTAATAAGTGTGTAAAGATTGGATCCAGCTCTGTCCTTCACCATCTGGCTTTCTGATGATAAAGGAGACACCTACCCCCACAAACACAACGGAACTCAAATTGATTTGGGGGATGGTAGACTACTCTGGACGGTTTTTAGCACACTTATCGACAGTATTAGCCCCCTTGCATATTCTGCTCAAAAACACGTGTATAAAAAATATGTATTATGTTAACAAAATGGAGTATCACAAACTAAAGTAAGAAGTATTCCCATACCAGCCTCCCCAGACAGGCGGCGGAATGTGGCGACTAGGGGCTTTTCACAGTAACTTCATTGAAGCCTACCCGTGACAATAAGCGATTTTCATTTTCATTTTCATTTCAAGTATTATGGGTTTAGCTGACTTGACCATATTCCTAGAAAATTCAGTAATGGGAGACACATACAAAGAACTGCCTAGCAGTGCCTCTCTCATCAGTGGCGCAGGCAGCAACATGGACTCGCTACTTATTGAATTGCTGACTTGAGACAGAACTGTGTTAAGAGGGGTCCTGAGCCTGGTTGTGCATTGTACTGACCCAAGGACAGTTGATAAGAGGTCTGGGAAACATTATGGGGAAACCTCTAGTTGAGCATGTACTGATCATGCAGCCCATCATGCCCAGTTACTAATTTCACTGTGTGAATATGTAATGTATGTAATCTATAATCATTATGATTGGATTGTGTGCAGCCGGGATGGGCTAAGTAACTGTATAAGACTTGATGATTTTCTTTGTTCAGAAGCGTATGGTGAGTCCAGCGACTGGTCTCCGCCAGTGTTAAATCAACAAAACTGTTTGATGTCTGGAACAGACGCAACTGTTGAGTGATTATTTCGGATTCATCGCCGCTAACAGTTCCATGTGATAGACGGCGGCTCTGAAAGGCCAATAGGGTATGTTTCAAGAACCTTCTCACAGGCCAGAAAAGGCTCCTCACAAATCAAGAAGGAAGGACTATCAATAGTGTTTGGCATCAAGAAATTCCACCAGTACTTACATTGGCAATGCTTTACCATTGTTTCTGATCACAAACCATTCTTGGATATCCACTCTTAGATATCTTCAAAGAGGATAAGGCTATCCTGCCGATAGACTCAGTGAGAATTCAACGATGGGCATTAATCCTGTCCACTTATGAATATACTTTCAAATCCTGACCTGGAAACACATAGCGAATGCAGGTGCTCTTAGCTGCCTACCCTTACAAGAAAGTTTCACAGGTACTCCAGTACCACAAGAAATCATCATGGCATTACATTTTTTAGAAACATTGCCAGTCCCGGGAAATAGATCAGGAACTGGACCAATCGAGATCCACTTCTGTCCAAAGTGAGAGACAAAATACTTATAGGATGGGTAAATGAGCCAATTTCCAAGGAAACAAAACCATTCTTTACCTGCAAGAATGTATTGGTTTGTCAGAATGGCATCATGCTCGTGGGAGCAAGAGTAGTCGTTCCTGTACCAGGCAGAGAGCTGCTCCTAACTGAATTACACAGTGCTCACCCTGGCATCTCTGAGATGAAAGTGCTGCCAGGAGTAATGTGTGGTGCCTTGGCATTGATATCGAGAAGGAAATCAAGCACTGTCAAAAGTGCCAACTACAACGAAGGTTGCCTGATACAGCCCTACTGTGCCCTTGGGAATGGCCTGGCTGGCCGTGGGTGCGAATCCATATCAATTACGTTGGTCCATTCCTGCTTTTGCTCATGATTCATGCACACTCCAAATAGATGGGCATTTTTGAGGTAAAGTTACCTATATCACATGCTACTATTGAAAGATTGCATTAATGTTTTTCAACTCACAGATTACCTGAGGTCATGGGGCGGAATTCTCCGCAATGGCCGACGCTGTTGTGAAACCCGGAGTGTTTCATGACGGCATCGGAGGCCGCTCTTCGCCCCCTATTCTCCCCTCCTCCTCCTCCCCCCCCCCCCCCCCGAGAGCGGAGCGGCATTTTGTGCAACTTGGCCGCCGGGACTTGACGCTGGCGTCAAGGCGGCGCGCCGATAATGACGCGGCCGGCGGCACATACGTGACGTCAGCCGCGCATGCGCAGGTCGGCCGGCGCCAACCCGCACATGCGCGTTTGCCGTCTTCCCCTCCGTTGCCCCGCAAGACGTGGCGGCTTGATCCCGCGGGACAGCCGAGGGGAAAGAGTGCGTCTCTTGGAGACGCCGGCCCGACGATCGGTGGGCACCGATCGCGGGCCAGTCCCTTCCCAAGCACGGCCGTGGTGCTCAATCCCCTCTCCGCCCCCCGCAGGCCCCAAACTCACCTTTCGCGCTATGTTCACGCCGGCAGCGACCAGGTGTAGTTGCCGCTGGCGTGAACGGGTCGGGAACGGCAGGCCGCTCGGCACATCTGGGCCGGAGAATCGCCAGTGCGGCCCTCCCCCGATTCTCCCACCCGGCCTGGGGAGCGGAGAATCGCGCCCATGGAATCAGAAAATGGAACCATATTTATAAGTGCTGAGTTTCAAAAATTCAACACTGTCAACGATATTAAGCAGATTGAAACTGTGCCTTATCATCAAGGATCAAAAAGACTAGCCAAAAGAGGTATCCAATTCAAGTCTGGCCGAAATAAACTGTCGGGAGTAACCTTGGAGACCAAAATCACATGATTCTTTCTCAGCTATTGAACCACTCCACATGCAACAACAGGACTTCCACCAACAGAACTGCTAAGGAAATGTTGACTCAGATCAAGACTGAGCCTCATATTTCCAAATTTTCCAGGGTGGGTAGAAGCCAACCAAATCAATCAGAAAGCAAGCCATAATTTACATAGTACAGCAAGAAAATATATGGTAAATGAAGCTGCTTACCTGAGAAACTTCAACAGTGGATCAAGTTGGATTCCCGGAATTATTGTCTCTCTGACCAGACCCCTTTCATACCAAGTCAATCTGGAGGGATGGATCATTCGTAAACACATGGACCACTTGAGTAGAAGGACACCCCGGCAGTCAGTGTTGCCATCAAGAAATGTTTTAGAACCCATAAATACCAAAGTGTTTATTCAACCTGTTATAGACATAACTGATGTCTCCATAGGAGTAAATAGTGCTGAGTCGCCTGTGTCAAAAGACCCAGGGCGCGATTCTCCGATGTCGCGTTGCATCGAGAAAGCCGTTATGAACTCGGTCGAGTTCAACGATGGCACGAAACGGCCCCGATCGAGATCGATTCTGGCCCCTGGAATGTGCTAGCATTGGGGCCGCGCGGAACACCGGGGGCATGACGTCGAATGCGCATCGTCAGCGCGCGACGCCCGAATGATGCCGCTCCGCGTCGTAACAGAGCGCGATCCATGCACGGAAAGGATAGAGGGAAATGTCGGAGCCACGGAGGGCCGCCCCGAGGTTCTGTGATACGGACCTGGAGACCCTCCTCGATTAGGTGGAGCAGCGCAGGGGCATCCTCTGCCCAAGACGAGGGCATCGCCACCATTCCAGTGTTGTGCGACGGGCCTGGCGTGAGGTGGGCACGGCAGTGAGTGCTGTGGGGCAGACCCCTCGGTCCGGGGAGCAGTGCCGCAAGAAGCTCCACGACCTCACCAGGGCTGCCAGGGTAAATGCTACGAGGGTGCCCCCGGGTCACAACCATCCCCCCCCCCCATGTCCCTCATCAGCCCCCCCCCCCCACGGGCACGAGGGGGAGGGGGACGAGAGTGAGTGGAGGGTGGTTAACAAAGTTGTCACAGACCCACATGAGCGCTGCGACCTCCTGGAGAGATGCCATGGTGTGGCTGCAACTTTCCCCCCACCCTGTGCCAATATCTGAACGCCCTGATGATACCTGCCGAATTGTGATGCTCTATCTATGCCCCCCCCCAACAGGAGAAGATTGCTCACAACAGCCGGGAGCACAACAGAACCGGAGGGGGTTCACCCGTTAGGCACCCCCTAGAGGGCACTGGACCTTGCTGGGGGATCTGCCACCCGGGAGGTCGCGCAATGCGAGGTTGGAGGTGCAGAACCAAGTGAGACAACCCTGCATGACAACGCCCCGCCCCCCAGCCCATCCTCTGTCCCATCACACTCTACCCACTGGACCCCCCATCCTCTGTCACCTCACACTCTACCCACTGGACCATCCTACACTCGGCCGAGCGTGTCTAACTAACCCCGTATTATTCTGTTCCCTAGGACGTGCTGACGAACGTCCAGGGCCGTCTGGTGCCACACACAGGCGACCATCCACGATGACCACCGCACCCAGGGTCGCACGCCAGAGGGTGGCAGGAGGTCGGCCAGGAGTGCCATCCTCCCAACCCGGGACTGTCGAGCAGGACGTACAGAGGACGGACAGTGACGACTTTCATGGCTGTGCGTTGCCCAAAGGTCAGGCCGTGAGACAGGACAGGATGGGGTCAGTGGACCCAAACGCACAGAGGGCGGCGATGCAGTCAACGGACTCACCTGACGCTGAACCGTACATGGGCCGCGTGCGTCCTGCACTGGGACATGACTGGGACCAGGACACCCCTGAATTTCTGACGGATGAGGACCTAGAGCTTGCGGCACTGCTGTCTCCCAAACCATCCAACATCCCAGAGACACTCACCTCGGTTGGGCAATTAAGTGATGAGGCTCTTGGGTCACGGTCTGGTGTGCACCACACAGCTGAGCCGGTACAGCAGGTGGAGGTCGGAGCAGCCGAGGGGCTGGATGGTCGGAGGACAGCCCAGGCCCAGCATCCAGCTGGCGCCCAGACGTTTCCCGGGTTCCTGGAGTTACTTGACCCACCTAGACAGCCGATGCATTTTGAAACCCAGGGACACAATGACGGGATGAGGGCCGTCTTCCAGCAGCTGCAGATGCAGTTAGAGGAGTCAAACCGCGTCCAGGAGCAGGGAGTGGTGCCGCTCATTGCAGCCACCCAGGCTGACACCGCACGGGTGGCGTCCGTGGTCGAGGCAATGGATGAAACGGTATCGGCCATGGGTCAGGTTCTGCAAGGCGTTGGGCTTCACGTGCACGCGTCATTGTCGGCCCAGGAGAGGGCTGCCCTCTCACAGGTAGCAATGCGCCAGAGCCAACATCACATTGCCGGCACGTTACGGGCCCTGGCCGAGTCTCACCAGGCCATGGCACAGTCCCAGCAGGCCATGGCACAGTCCTAGCAGTCAGTTGCGGAGAGCATCGACCGCCTGACGCACGTGCTGGATGGCGTCGCGCACTCACAGGTTGAGGTTGCACAGTCCCTGACGGGAATGTCTCACTCTCTGGACTCCGTCTCTGCGAACGTTCGGACCCTGGTTGATACTGTTGCAGGCCTCCAGGACTGGCAGCGCCAGGTGTCGGTGGGGCGACGGGGCACCTCCCCGTTCGCACCTCCGTCCCACAGTGAGGCTCGGGGGCCACCGGGCTCCCCGAGGGAGGAGGAGGTTCTGGGGCCCGTCCCATTAACTCCATCACGGGACGTCCCGGAACGCTCGGTCTCCCCCCCCCCCGTCCCATCCCTGGTGCATCGGGTGGGCAGCGGGCAGAGCAGGGTGGCACCACATCATCCGAAATGCCCGCGGAGCAGCCTGGCCCATCAAGGCCGGGTCGCTCCAGGAAACGAGTGCCGACGGGGAGACATGTCACGGGGCGTGATTCTCAGCAGTCTGCCTCCATTCCTGCTGTACAATCTGGGGATTCACTTAGATGTTGTGGTAGGGCCCGTAAGGCAATGAAGAGGGACACAGAGTAAGTTGGCATGGGTGAAGGGCACAGTTTAGTTGTAGGGGCTAGGGCATCTGTACATAATATTCACCATTTAACTCACTGTTGCACCTAACTTGTAAGACTGTGTGATTTTTCCGTTGCCACGGGGATCGTGATGGTGACCGAGTGTCGCTGGGATTGAGGAGCGGTGAAACATCGGTGCCAGGTGTGCAGTCCCTTCCTCCCCCTCTCCCGCAGTCGGACACCGTAGTCCTCGGCACTCCGATGCCAGCTATGCCACGCGGGCACGTGATGGAGTGTCCCTGACGAACTCAGCAACCACCGAGATGGATGGTTCAGCTATTGCCATGAGTCAGACTTTGTCTAATGATTCTGAGCTCACAGCTCATCGCAGAGCGTGCTGTCATCATTCAACATGGCACTGATCACACCCGCTGACGCAACCATCAATGTCGTGCCATACCGTTTGGCCGCTGTGGTAAGGGTGATCTCGAAGTGGAGCAGTGTACATGGAGAGGGGGTGCGGGGTGGGGGGGGTTTGGTGGTGGGAGTTGTGTGCTGTCAGTCTGCACGACTGGCGATGCTGGTGGTGGTTGTAGTGTTCAGCGATGCCGTCGCACGCGTTGCGTGCCCGCTGTCCTCGCCGGGTCCGTCATGCCGCCTCCTGGACATTACCAGCACCCGGGTCATGTCTGTGTGCTGCGCCCGACGCACCACCAACCTCCTCCACCTCCACCTCCTCCTCCTCCTCCTCCTCCTCCTCCTCCTCCTCCTCCTCCTCCTCCGTGTTGGCACCACTGCCAGTGGCTTCTCCCTCCAACCCCTCCACCAGGGCATCTCCCCTCTGTATTGCGATGTTGTGCAGCAAAGCAGCGCTCCACCACACCCCTGGTTGCTGCATGGGCCTCATTGTAAAGGGTCTCCGCGTTGGTCTGAGGCCTCCGTATGGGCGTCATCAGCCAAGACCTCAGTGGATAACCCCTGTCGCCCAGCAACCAGCCCCTCAGCCGGGGGGGCCGTCCCTCAAACATAGCAGGGATGAACGACTGCGCAAGAATATACGCATCATGCACACTCCCAGGGAACCTTGCGCACACATTCATGATCTTCATGTGGGGGTCGCATACCACCTGGATATTCATGGAGTATGTCCCGCTCCTGTTAGTGAACACTTCCCTGTTGCCTGCAGGCGGGCGCATGGGGATGTGAACACCATCAATCACTCCCTGGACCATTGGTATCCCGGCCACCTTGGCAAATGCACGGGCTCGTGCTTCTTGAGTTGCTCAGTCCTCGGGAAAGGTGATGTAGCGGTCGGTGATGGCAAACAGGGCGTCGGTCACATCCCGGATGCACCTGTGCACCGATGCCTGCGAGATCCCGGATAGGTCCCCACTCGGAGACTGGAAGGAACCAGTAACATAGAAGTTAAGTGCCACCGTCACCTTGACGGCAACTGGTATCGCGTGTTCTCCTCCCGTTCCACGTGGGGCGAGGTGTGCCACGAGGTGGAGGATATGTGCTACCGTCTCTCTGCTGAACCGGAGTCTCCTCCTGCAGTTGATGTCCGGCAGTGTCTCGAAAGAGATCCGGGCACGGTACACCCAAGGCCTCGATTGTCGCCTCTGGCGCCCTGGCTCCACCATCAGTGTCTCCTCCTCCCCTCCCCCCCATGCTGCTCGACATCAGTGCCCGCATCCTGTGCCTTCCTCAGCGTTTGGGGGGTCAATGTTCCCCTCGGCATCCCCCTGGACATACTGGCCATGAGCGCCTGCGGCCTGTACGGCAACGACGGGCCACTCCGCGGCCATCCCCTCTGCTGCTGCAGCAGCCCCTGCATCCACTGTGAGATGTCGCATTGGATGCTGCTGGATGTCCAACTGGCGGCCCCAACCACTGCGGTGAACATCGCCATTCGGTTCGAATACATTATGGTCACCTACAGAAGGGTGGTGGGGGGCAGAGAAACGACATGTTAGACTGAGGTTATTTGACACCTCGGCAGCCGCCTGCCACGGGATACCTGTGTGTCCCGGTGGCCTGATCGTGCTGCTGATTCGCGGCCAGCCTAACCCCTGGTCACTTTCTGCGTCCAACGGTCAATTAACAACGTCCTCCTCACCGGTGCATCAGTGGGCTGTGCCCATCAGCCACAGGGCAACCAGCGGCCGTGTCCTCGTCACCGTCCTGCCATGGCAGGGCGGCTGAGATGTTGCATCCGCGGGTCGACGACCCACTCCACTCCCTCCCCTCCCACTACTGCCTCTCCCCCCCCCCCCCCCACTACTCCCTCTCCCCCTCCCACTACTCCCTCTCCCCCCCCACTACTCCCTCTCCCCCCCCTCCCACTCACTGGCCGCTGCGTTCTCGGGGATGCCTTCCCAAGTCTGCGGAGACTCCGGGACGGTCCGCTCACCTCCTCACTGCTTGCGTCAGCCAGCATGACTGGCTGACGACTTTAAAAAGCAGGTGTGGACGGCGACGGCTTGAACTGGGGTCACGCCGTCGGGACTTCGGCCCATCCGGGCCGGAGAATAGCGGGGGTTCTGGAGAATTCACCATTTTGGGTGCCTCGGGCGATTCCCCAGGTTTTGCCGCGCAGAACACGACGGAACAGATTTCGCCGTTTCGGAGAATCCCGGGAGCGCATCAGACCAGCGTCGCGTGAAAAACTGGCGCAGCCCGCTGTTCTCCCAACCGGCGTGACATCGAAGAATCGCGCCCCCATTATTTCAATTCCTTTTAACATTGATCCTGTGGAAGCATCTCAGACAATACAATTATACTTCTCTACAAGAAACTTGCTTGCCCATCTCATGTATATAATGTTTAGCTCGTGTTTCAAATTGAGTGAATTAGTTATTGAAGATTGTGTAAAGGAGTTAAAGAGGGAGAGATGTGGTGATTGTCCCTTTAAGGGCAACACAGCAGAGTAAGGGTCACATGGCCTGTGCTACCAATCGGGACTCAGAGTGGGGAATCACCCCATGGTGAGAGAGCCTCCGAGGCAATGTGACATTTTGGGAGCTGGATACAGCCATGAGGCTACTGTACGATTCTTATTATTAAATGTATTGTGTGTTCATGAATGAATTCTGGGAAAGTGTAACTTTGCAAACTGAGAATCCTCAACATCGGCACCGGACCACATGAAGTGGAATAAGGTTAAACATGGGAAAGGAAACCACCTGCTGATTACCATGTATTTTGCCCCCTCCATGTTGAACGTCACTTGGAAGAAACACTGAGTGTAGCAAATGCATAGAATGGACTCCGGGTAGAGTGGCTCAGAAGTACCACCACAGACCCAGATGGCCAGGTCCTAAAGGATTGCAGAAGGTGATGAGGGAACCAACAATAGGGAAAAACATACTTGACCTCATCCTTACCAACCTGCCTGCCGCAGATGCATCTGTCCATGACAGTCTCGGTAGGAGTGACCACTGCAGTCCTTGTGGAGAAAAATGCCCAACTTCACATTGAGGATGCTCTCCATTATGTTGTGTGGCACTACCAACGTACAAAATGCAATAGACTTCAAACAGATTTAGTGACTCAAGATTGGGCATTGAACAGCAGAATTGTATTCAACCACAATCTGTAACCTCTTGGCCTGGCATATTTCCCATTCTACCAATAACACCAAACTAAGGGCTCCAGAACTCCCTGCACCCCGAGCCAAGCTGTACAGCTACAACACTGGCATCTACCCGGCAATGTGGAAAATTGTCCAAGTTAAAGCAGGACAAATCCACTCCAGACATTTGCCGCCCATCAGCCCACTCTTAATCATCAGAAAAGTAATGATAGGGGTCATCAACAGTGCTATCAAGCAGCACTTACTCAGCAATAACCTGCTCACAGACACTCAGTTTGGATTATGTCAGGGTCACTCAGCTCCTGACCTCATTACAGCCTTGGTTCAAACATGGAGAAACATTGTCAGGGTCACTCAGCTCCTGACCTCATTACAGCCTTGGTTCAAACATGGAGAAACATTGTCAGGGTCACTCAGCTCCTGACCTCATTACAGCCTTGGTTCAAACATGGGGGCAGCACGGTAGCATGGTGGTTAGCATAAATGCTTCACAGCTCCAGGGTCCCAGGTTCGATTCCCGGCTGGGTCACTGTCTGTGTGGAGTCTGCACGTCCTCCCCGTGTGTGAGTGGGTTTCCTCCGGGTGCTCCAGTTTCCTCCCACAGTCCAAAGATGTGCGGGTTAGGTGGATTGGCCATGCTAAATTGCCCGTAGTGTCCGAAAAAGTAAGGCTAAGTGGGGGGTTGTTGGGTTACGGGTATAGGGTGGATACGTGGGTTTGAGTAGGGTGATCATTGCTCGGCACAACATCGAGGGCCGAAGGGCCTGTTCTGTGCTGTACTGTTCTATGTTCTATGTTCTATGGAGAGAAGAGACGGCTTTGGGGGTGAGGTGAGAGTGACTGCCCTTGACATCAATGCATCAATGGAGTCAACGGGAATTGGAAAGAAAATTCTCTGTTGAATGGAGTCAAACATAGAGCAAAGGGAAGATGGTTTGGTTGTTGGGGGTGAATCGTACTCAGTACCAGCATATCACTGCAGAGTTCCTCAGGCCCAAACCGTCTTCAGCTGCTTCATCAATGACCTTTCTTCTATCATAGGGTCAGAAATGGGGATAGTCACTGATGATTGCACAATGTTCAGCATTATTCATGATTCCTCGGATACGGAATTAGTCTATGTCCAAAGGCAGAAAATCCTGGACAATATCAAGTTTGGGCTGATAAGTGGCAAGTAACTTTCATGCCACACAAGTGCCTGGCAATGATCATCTCCAACAAGAGACAATCTAACCATTGCCCTTGACATTCAATGTCATTACCATTGCTGAGCCCCCCAATATAAACATCCTGAGCATTACCACTGATCAGAAACTGAACTGGACTAGCCATATAAATACTGTGTCTGCAAGAGGAGATCAAAAGCCAGGAAATGTACATGGATAATTCACCTCCTGACTCCCCAAAGCCTGTCCATCATACACAAGGCGCAAGTCAGAAGTGTAACTGAATACTGTCCCTTTGCCTGGATGAGTGCACACAAGAAGCTCAACACCATCTAGGACAAAGCCATCCTCTTGATTGGCAGCCCAGCCATAAACATTCACTCCCTCCACCACCCACGCACAGTAGCAGCGTGTGTACCATCGATAAGATGCACTGCAGAAACTCACAAAGGCTCTTTAGACAGCACCTTTCAACCCCACAACCACTGCCATCTAGAAGGACAAGGCTACTAGATACTTGGACCACCATCACCTGGAGGTTCCCCTCCAAGTCGCTCACCATCCTGACTAGGAAATACATCACTGTTCCTTCAGTGTCACTGGATCAAATTTCTGGAACTTCCTCCCGAACAGCACTTTTGGTGTGCCTGTACCACATAGATTGCCGTAGTTCAAGAAGGCAGATCACCATTACCTTTTCAAGGGTATTTAGAGATGGACAATAAATGCTGGCCTAGTCAATGAAGCCCACATCACAAGAATCTTTTTTTAAAAATGAACAAGAGACGTGATTAATTTAATTTGCATGTTAGATGCAAACTATATGCTTTGTCCAAAATTCCAATAATAATTCTGTTGATTAAATAATTGTTCAGAAAATTAAGCATCTACCCACTAAAATAACCTTTCCAGATGAACCCTCCTTGCATTAAACATGACATTTCCTTCCTCAGTTTATTTGCTCTGGTAACAAGAAAGAAAGAAATTGCTTTATATCAGGCAAGATGTGGAGATGCCGGTGTTGGACTGGGGTGAGCACAGTAAGAAGTCTTAAGGTTCAAGTCCAACAGGTTTGTTTCGAATCACTAGCTTTCAGAGCACTGCTCCTTCCTCAGGTGAATGAAGAGATGGGTTCCAGAAACATATATAGACAAAGTCAAAGATGCAATACAATACTTTGAAAGCGAGTCTTTGCAGGTGATTACGTCTACAGGTCCAGACGGAGCGACTGGAGAGAGGGGTAACCCCAGGTTAAAGAGGTGTGAATTGTCTCAAGCCAGGACAGTTGGTAAGATTTCGCAAGCCCAGGCCAGATGGTGGGGAGTGAATGTAATGCCACACAAATCCAAGGTCCCGATTGAGGCTGTACTCATGCGTTCGGAACTTGGCTATAAGTTTCTGCTCGGCGATTCTGTGTTGTCGCGCGTCCTGAAGGCCGCCTTGGAGATTACTTACCCGAAGATCAGAGGCTGAACATTTCAGCAGTCAAGGGCATTCAGCCTCTGATCTTCGGGTAAGCGTGCTCCAGACACGATGGGCCAATTGGCCTCCTTCTGCACTGTAACAATTCTGTGATTCAATAATGCACTGAGGTGTCAGCAGAGATTGTGCTCTCAAACTATAAAGTGGGAATTCAAATTTCTTCTTTTCTCATTCAAATGCAAGAGTGATACCATTGAGCCGAGAATGAAAGTCTGCCTGTAATCTTGCACTGTGCAGAGTGAATAAAATAATAGAACATAAAAAAATTGGAGCAGTAGTAAGCCCATGAACTTTCCCCACCATTCAGTAGGAGCATGACTGACCCCCTTCCTCAACTCCACTTTTTTGCCTCTTCCTAATATTCTTTGATGTCTTGAGAAGATCAAACATCTGCCTAACCCAGACTTAAATGTATTGAATGATGGAGCATCCACAACTCTCTGGGATAAAGAATTCCAACGATTCTCAATTCTTACATTGAAACATAGAAAATAGACAGCGGGATCCTTCGCTTTGCCGGCAGGGCACTCATGCTCGCAGATTTATGATGGCATGGGGGTGGCCACAATGGGAAACCCCATTGGCCGGTTTCCGGGACAGAGGACCCCGCTGCCGGCCAGGGCACATAGCACCAGAAAACACTTAACCCTCAATGTTTTGTCCCGTATCCTTAGACTGTAACCTTAGGTTCCAGACACCCCTTCCATTGGGAACATATCTTATATTCCACACAGAACCTACGGGTGGGAATGCTTGTCATCCCCAAGCTCCTTTTGGAGTAAGAGCTCCAAACTATGGGCGGGTATCTCAATTAACCCATAAAATGTCTGGCAGTAAGGCACCGACCAGATGGGAGTCTAGTAGGGATGTACCGGGTAGT
The DNA here is from genome assembly GCF_902713615.1 of Scyliorhinus canicula. NCBI lineage: Eukaryota > Metazoa > Chordata > Chondrichthyes > Carcharhiniformes > Scyliorhinidae > Scyliorhinus > Scyliorhinus canicula. The sequence continues at coordinate 159,607,716 of NC_052146.1, forward strand.
GTATATATCGTTTATGTATACTAAACTTTGTTTCTTATTTTACTTGGTGGGGACTCCTTGGGCTGGATTCTCCATCGGCGTGATTCTCCGTTATGCCGGCGCCTAGGGGTTTCCAGACGGCGTGGGGCTGCCCCACAATAGGAAACCCCATTGACCGGCCGGCATAACGGAGAATCCCGCCGGCGGGTTGGGGCAAAAATGTGCAAACAAGATCTGGGGCAGGATTCGCCGAAATCGCGAAACGCCATTGGGTGGAGAATAGCTCCCGATGGCAAAATCACGGTGGCGCCGATTTGACGCCAAATCGCTATTCTCTGTTACATCAACAACGGCGTCAATGCAAACCGGAACCACTATTTGCATATCATTAGAGGGCCCAACCCGTTATTTTCCGGGGCCTCCGCGATTCTCCTCCTCCGATTGGCCGAGTTCCCGACAGCGCGATTCAGATGTGCTTTTAAAAATCATGAAGATGGCTTTGTGGCTGATGAGGCAGAGAGAGGAGGTAGGGCATAGAAAGGAGTTACTGTGGGCTGCTGGGCCGCACACTGGCCGGGCTGGCTGGGGTGCGGGAGCCCTGGGTGGGCTGGGGGAGTGGGGGGGTGATGGGAGAAACAGGCCGGGAGGCCGGCGTGACCCACCACGGGACTGGGGTGGTGTCCAGGCACAGACCGCCATTACCGTGGCCATCTCGCTGTGTACCCACTGACCACCCACCCTGGCCTCTGGTTCTGCAGAGTGACACTGGCCTTATTGGCGCCCCTACCCCTGCACCCCACACTCCACCACCTGGCCGCCGCCCGCCGGTGGCCATCCGAGGGTAATGCCCTCAATAGGCCCTGCGGGGGCCACGGAGCGACCCACTGGTGAGGGCAGTGCTAGCCGATGGTACCCTTGGCATCAGGGTTGGGTGCCAAGGGCGGAGGCCCCAACGGTGACAACCACCGACAGGGACGGCGTACGGGGGGGACTCACACGCGGGGCCAGAGCCCGCGGTGCCAACCGTGGCCACTATGTTGTCCAATGGACCTGGTTGGGCATGGGGGTACTCACCATGCAAGCATGTCAGCCTTTCACCCCCTGCAGACAATGGATATTGGAATTCAACCAGCAATGGTGGCCTTCCTGCTAGTCGCTGCAGGCCTGGGGGTTGCCCTGTGGCTGTACAATCTGGAGCAGCTCGAGGAGAAGGAGGAAGCTGCAACAGCGGAGCATTCAGGAGCATGCTGCAGAGGGACAGGTGGCAGCCACCCAGAATGGAGAGCCGGCTGCCCGACAGCCGAGGAGGAGGAGGTGCCAAAAAAGCACCACATGAGTCCTCCTATGTGCTGGCACCTCCTGTCATTTGAGGACCTGCCAGACCGGGCATGCCAGACTCCAGCTGAGCAAAGAGACAGTGTAACGTATCTGCCAGATGATAGCACACCTTCCACATGGGGATATGGGGGAGGACACCGCACCCAGTGGGATCTAGGTGATGGTTGCCTTGAACTTTTACAAGGTTGAGTCCGTCCAGGCGCCAAGTGGGGACTTATCCGGGATCTCAATGACCTTGGTGCATCATGGAGGCCCTCTGAACCTAGGTGGCTCAATACATCCACTTCAATATGTACCGAGCCCACCAGGCTGCTCGGGCGGCGGGGTTCGCCGTCATTAACGGTTTGCATGTGCTCCTACGGGCATCGGCAGATGACAGGCTGCTGTTCATCAACCGAAAGGGGTGGCACTCGATGAATGTGCACCTGATACATGACCATTAGCTGCACATCATTCACCTCTGTGTCCAATACCCAGGCAGTGTGCACAACGTCTTCATCCTGGCACACTCAACAATTCCTAACAAGTTTAAGATGCCCCCCACAGATGGGGTGTTGGCTCCTGGGTGACAGGGGTTACCCACTGCGGTGATGGCTGATGACACCTATCTGGAGGACACAGACCGACGCGGAGACCCGCAACAACGATACCCATGCAGCAATCAGGAGCGTGATCGAGTGGTGCTTCGGTCTTCTGAAGAAGCAGTCCAGGTGCCTGGACCGCTTAGGAGGGCCCCTGCAACTGAGAGGGTCACCTGCACCGTGGCGGCCTGCTGCATCCGCCAACATCGCACAGCAGAGGCACGACGTGCTGGAGGAGGAACGCCAGGCCTCGTCAGACGAGGAGGATGCGGGGGAGAGAGAAGATGGGCAGGACATGGGGCCCAGGCAGGCACAGGAGGCAGCACGCCGCGTGCACCAGAGCCAACGCGCGTGGTCTGCTCTGATCACCTCTAGGTTCACCGACTGTGTGTGTGTGTGGTGGGGGGGGGGGGGGGGGGAGGGGGGGGGGGTGAACGGGGGAACTGGCCAGAGGCACGGACACTGATCCCAACCCCACACCCTCTCTCCCCCACGACCCCCCCCCCCCCCCCCCCCACCCCTCCTCCCTGCCTACATATCCATCTGAGATACATATCTGCTGCACACGGGGTGCGGGCCCTGGGTTGGCTGTAGCACCGGGTCTGGACTATGGGATGGAGGATGCTGGCAACCCGTCCTGCAATGAGCTCTGGTGCTCCGCATCGCATGCCAACGTCTGACTCCTGCGCATGGTAACACTTTCCACCGCCCACCTGGGTGATCCCTGCATGTGAGCTAGCCATTCCATCACATGGTCCCATCAAACCCTGGGGTGGGGGTGGTAGTTACAGTTGTGGGGTGAGGAGACCACACACCCACAACGTCCATATATTCTCCCCCCCCCCCCCCCCCCATACCTATGCACCCTATCTCAAGCCCAGATTAGCCCAACCCTCACACCCATCAGACAGAGCACCAAGGTAGGCTGTACCAGTGGTAGCAAATGTTTAATGTGAACAGATATTTACAGGTTTGTGCCCTATCAACTATAACTAAACTGTGCTCTGCAGCCTTGCCAACTGAACTGGTGTCTAACTTTCTGGCCTTCCGGGCCCTAATGCTATGTCAAGGTGGCTCCCCAGATGGTACAGTAGGAGTGGAGGCAGCCCTGCAATCTGGGTCACCGTTGGCGTGCTCTCCTGGGGGACCAGTCCTGGATGGGCCCAGCTGCTGTTCGGGTGTCTCAGGCGGTATGGTGCTGCCCCGTTCTACCAGTTGCCCACCAGATGCACCAGGGATAGGAGGGGGGAGTTTGAGGTGTTGCGCTGTTCCAGCACCTCCCCTTGGCAGTCACTGGCACGAGCCTCATCACCTCCTCCTTCCTCAGAGTGCCTGATGGCCCCCCCAGGCTACTCCATGGGACGGGGATGCAAGGGGAGCTATCCCCTGAGGCTCCCCCACCATCTGATGCTGCCAGTCCCAGAGGCCTGCTCTGATCTCGATGAGGGTCTGCACGCTCGCGGCCATGGAGCACAGAGAGTGGACCATCTCCGTCTGGGACTGCGCCACATCATGCTGCAACCACGCCACCCCCCCTGTGGGTTTGTGTCATATCAGCCAGTGACTGCGCCATCTCCCTCTGGGACTGGGCCACCTCCCTCTGTGTCTGCGCCTCGTCAGCCAGCACCTGGACAATGCCGCCAACGTTCCCAGCCATGGCCTGCTGTGACTGGGCCACGCTGAGGAGCGCTGTTGTAATGTCTAGATGGTTCTGGCACATGACTGCCTGTGAGACGGCAGCTCTATCCTGGGCCTCTGCCAGCACCTACACAGAATGCCCCAGGCCGTGGACATGCTGATCCATTGCCACGACGTTGCCCCCAATGCCTTCACTGTGGACGCCACGTGTGGTGTTGGCCTGGGTGGTGTCATAATGTCCACTCATGTATATAATGAGACACAGACAGGCAGTGATTGACACACAGGATGACCAATGAACACACAACACAGAACAACCAATCACCAGACAGGACACCACCACTATACAGCCCACAGGGCATTAAGACTCTCTCTCAGGGCCCAGCTACTGAGACAGTCAGAGTGCACAAGCTAGTGAGCACTATCACCATGCGGTAGCTAGTAAGTCTGGTCAAGCCAGTAAGAGGCCATCAGTTAGATTAGTAGAGTGTCAACCCACAGCTGAACATGTACAGCAGTCCACTAGTTAAATAAAACAGCGCTGGATCATCTCCTGTGTCAGACGTCTGTTTCTAGTTTCACTGCATCCAGTTGCAGTCAACGTCGAACCAACCTGCCAAACACATCAGGTGGCATGCATTGCCTGCACCACATCCTGCTGCTGCACGCAGTTGGATTCCTTCAACTGCACCTGCAGGTGCTGGATGCTTGCTGGCAATCTCTCATGTAGTCCCTGGCTCTGAGACTGCATCTCCACGACCAATGGGACTGTCCATTCCAGAAGCCTGAAATCCATCTGGACGGCAGCTAGTTCCTCAGGACGTCCTGCCCTCCGACTATCCACCACCTCGGGTGTTCCTACCTCCACCTGCTGCACCGGATCAGCTATGTGGTGAGCAACAGGTAGTTTCCGAGGAGCCTCTTCACTAAAGTGCCCAACCGAGGTGAGTGTCTCTGAGATGGTGTCGGAGACAGCTGTGATGGGAAGTCCGTGTCATCCTCCACCTCAAGCTCCGGGATCTCCTGAGTCTTGGACAGGAGGGCTGGTATCAGAGCTGCTCTCATTGCTCCTCGGCTCACATGGGGGCTCCGGCTGTGGCACTGGCTGGGGGTGGGGACGCCAGATGGACGCGCCTTATCACCCTCAGGCCCTGTAAGACACAAGTCAAGATGCATGATTAGATCGTGGGTTAGTGGGTGATGGGGGTGGGTGTGTGAGTGGGGGTAACGGATGGTGGGGTAGGGTTGGTGTGGGGATGGTGATGGGAGTGAGGGTGGTGTGGAGTCGTGTTGGGGGGGTGGTGGTGGTTGACACACATCATGGGGAACCGCAACTCAGCAGGGTCTCACTTCCTCGCCCACCGGTGAACTCCACCTCAGTGGCCAGGGCACTCGGCCATTGTGGCTGGTTTAAGTGCCGGTATGTATTGCAGGGTAGGGGTTCATCTGCCCTCCAGTTGGGCGGGGGGGGGGGGGGGGGGGGGGGGGGTGTGTGAGTGTGTGAGAGGGAGCTGTGCCAGGGGGCACAGTGTTGTCTATTCACCCTGGCCGCCCTGAGGAAGTTTTGCAGTTTTTTATGTCACTGCCGGCTGATCTGGACGGTGTTGGCCACTGTGCTGATGGCCTCTGCCACCTGGGCCCAGACATGACAACCTGCGCGGGCTGGCAGCCTACTTCCCTGGGTTATCTGATTCTGTGGCTAAGTACCGCCGCCAGCATGGAAACTGTGTTTTACGACGCCAAAAGCGGCGCCGAACCCTCACCGATTCCGGGAAATTGAGGGGCAACAGTGGCGCCAGGTAAAACCCCCGGATCCAGCGCCAAAAACAGCAGGAGAACGGCCGGGTCTTTGGCCACGTAGGAGCACGGCGACGACATGCATCTGTCGCGCCATGAAACATGGCGCCGACCGTGCGCGGACCCGACCTTCCAAATACGGTCCAACAGGACAACCCCTGGCCACATCCTGGCCAATCCCCACCAGTTCCCCCCCCCCCCCCCCCCGGTCCTCTCGGAAGACCCCCCCCAACCCCCTCCGGCCAGCAGCATGGCTTCCGACCAACTGTGGCGGTGCTGGACACAGCCCGCGGCCCCCACGCCGGATTCCCGACCACTCAGACAACACGTTAACCATGCGGTCGGGGGTGAAGCATCAGGGGAAGGCCTTCTGATGACATGCCAACACTGTTCTAGCGGCATGCGATGCAATGACGCCTATTTGGAGGGGCGGAGACTCAAAAACCAGCGTCAAACCGGCACCGCCCTCGATTTGGGTGTCGGAAGGGATTCGCCACACGATCTCCGATTATGATATCAGCTTCGGGCAACGGCGAATCCCGTCCCTGTTTATTCTTAAAGTTTGTCTCCTGTCTGACGACCAGTTTTCTTTCCCTCTCAATACATTACCCTCAATCCCATTCGCTTTAATTTTATACTCTAACTTCTTGGGCGGGATTCTCCCATACTGTAGCCACCTGGGGTGGCCACTTCCCAATTCCAAAATGGATACCCGCAAAGAATACAGGGAAAAATGGTCAGGCACAGGGAAACAAGCAGGTGCAAGGTTTCCTGTGTATTAAGACTTGCAAAAACCCAGACAGAACCAAAACCATCTACATATTAATGAGTAATCCCCAGGAACAATTAGTTACATTGAAACGATCGGGACCAAACCAGACTCCCCGGCGCCAGCGGGAGCCAGGACAAAGGAAGGCCAACGGACACATAGGGCCCGCCCAGCGATCAGGGAACAGCTCCAGTATTGGTGAAATCGATCCAAACAATTGGGACTTGGTCCAATTGATTGGGACCAGGTCCGGGTCCGCCCAAAAGGGCGCGAAACCCCTGGGGACTATAAAACTGAGTCCCCAAGTTCAGCTCGTCCTTCTTGGCAGGTTCTCTTAGCAGCTCGAAAGAACTCTTGACCGTGACTCTCAACAAGGAGAGACCTGCCGAGCAGCTGCACCAACCAAGTAAGTCTCCAGTCAACGCACGCTACGAGATAGGCGCTCCTAGCTACTAGTCCATACCAGATTTGAAGCCTGCAGCCTCAGAATCGAACGAAAGGCCATTGTTCCCCTGACCTGGTGGGCCATTTCCAAAGCTACGGATAGTCCTTTTAGTGTTAGAGATAGTCTAGTAAGTAGAGTTTTATGCATGAGTAGTGATTGACTATGTATAATAAATGTGTTTTGGTTTGAAACTTACTAACTGGTGTATTGAGTTATTGATCAGCACTTGGCTTTGAACCTCGTGGTGGTATCAGAAAGATACCTGGCGACTCTAGAGCAAAGGTTATTAAACAGAGCAATTAAGTAAAAGCACAATTAGCAACAGTACCCGGCGGGGCGGGGGTCCCGGTGCGACGGAGTGGCGTGAACCACTACAGCGTCGGGCTGCCCCAAAGGTGCGGAATCCTCGCTCCTTCAGGGGCTAGGCCGGCGCCAGAGTGGTTTGCGCCCCGCCGGCCGGCCTGGAAGGCCTTTGGCGCCGCGCCAGCCATCCTGGAGGCCTACACGGCCAGCGCGTAGGAAAAGTCTGCCCACATGACACCGCCCAGGGATTGGTGGGCCCCGATCGCGGGGCAGGCCACCGCGGGGCCCACCTGCGCCGCCAGGTCCCGCCGGTAAGGGACATCGTCCAATTTACGCCGGCGGGACCTGCACAGAATGAGCGGGACTGCGGCCCATCACGGGTCGGAGAATCGCCGCGGGGCCGCTGCAAGCAGCCGTCGACCGGCGCGGCGCGATTCCCGCCCCCGATGAATCTCCGGCGCCAGAGAACTCGGCGGGGGGGGGGGGGGGGTCGGAGAATCCCGTGCCTCATGTGGGACTTTGTTGACAGCCATCTGACAGTCCAAATAAACCATCCACTGACTCCCCCTCATCAACTCTACCAGTTACATTCTCAAAAAATCCAAGTAGATTGGTCAAGCATGATTTTCCTTCTGTTAATCCATGCTGACTCTCCGATGTTGCTACTGTTATCCAAGTGTTCTCGATTAAATCTTTTGTAAAGGACTTTAGCATTTTCCCCATTACTGACATCAGGCTGACTGGTCTATAATTCCCTGTTTTTTCCCTACTTCCCTTTTTAAATAGCGAGATACATTAGCTACCCTCCAATCCAGTGGTGTGCAGAGGGGGGGGGGGGGGGGGGGACGGTGCATTGGCCCCGGGCATTCATTGGATCCAATGATCCAATCAGAGGATCCAATCAGAGAAGGAAATAATTTTTATTTTTTTTAAAGTTTTTTTTTAAAATTTAGATTACCCAATTATTTTTTTCAATTAAGGGGCAATTTAGCGTGGCCAATCCACCTACTCTGCACATTTTTTGGGTTGTGGGGGCGAAACCCACACAGACATGGGGAGAATGTGCAAACTCCACACGGACAGTGACCCAGAGCTGGGATCGAACTGGGACCTCAGTTCCGTGAGGCGGTTGTGCTAACCACTAGGCCACCGTGCTGCCCCAGAGAAGGAAATAAGATAGTAATTGTTAAATTTCAGCGGTGATAAATCAATTTTTGGAGGCTCACCACACTGCAGAGGCAGTTGTTAGCCCTTTATTCCTTTAACATGGTGTACCCTTTCTGTCTAGAGAAAATGGTGCGTCTCCCCATCCCCCCCACACGCATGCGCATGATGTACGTGGTGCAACCATCAAAAGCAACAAGCAGACGTGGCTGTTCATTCCTGCGTTTCCTCGAGTCATAACTCGTCTTTTCTTCAGCTTTTTGTGCATCTGGATTAGCTCTTTTACCTACTCAGGTCAGTGAATAGCTCTAGAACGGGTGCAACTATGTTTTTAATAGGTTTTTTGGTGATATTTAATGAAATATATATGTGGGATGTAGTAAGAGTGAAGCCTGGATGATCAGAGGACTGCTATGGCATTTAATCTCGGAATAGGAGACATTTATTCCTTAACATGCTAATATTCGAATACAGATACCACTAATTTGCAAGTCTATGATATAAATTGCACAAAATTATCAGTGGAGAATTAGTGTGAAATAATTTGATACGAAGGAACAAAGAAATGACATATGGTTTATCCGTCTGCAACTGACCGATTGTTTACCATTTTCTTTCCATTTTCTCATGTGTCTTACGGTTTTTGAGATAGAAAATGAAATGTTACGAGTATTTTGTGTACAACCGAGTGGAGCACAGAACAGGAAAAAAAAGAGGGCCAGAGTCGAAGAAGAGTCCCATCAAAGAGGGGCATTAGATGCATGGATAAAAAGAAGTAAAGAAGAAGTAGGAGAACCTGGAGAAGTAAAAGATGATGTGGGTGCAGAGAAGGATTTTTCTGATACGGATTCAGCTCGGTCAGAACATAATACTCTCTCTCCTCAGTCTCGTTGTCAGGATGATGATCCATGTGAAGAAAATAAAGAAGATTTTAGCATTTTTTTGCAAAGAAGCGATTTTGGCTGTTTGAAGAAACCGATTCCAGATCATTTGAAGATGACAATATTACAACATGGCCCTGAAAGATATCAGAATAAAAGTGGTCCATTTGCTGAGAAGGATGGGAGATCATTTTCCAAACAGTGGTTTGATAAAGTTTCCACAAACGGAGAAATTGTGGAGAGAAAATGGTTGTTATACTCTCCATATCGGAAAGCATGCTACTGTTTTGTTTGCTTTTTGTTTTCAAAGGAGCATTTGTCGTCTGTGTCAAACTTTGGAAAGGAAGACGGTTTCTCCACTTGGAGAAAATTAAATCCAACAATACCTGACCATGAGAAAAGCCCTTCTCATAGAGCTCACATGAGGGAATACCTGAACCTCGTAGTTCGACTCCATCATTCAACTACGATAGATGCTGAACTTCAACAGCAAATGTCTGCTGAAAAGAAAAGATGGAAAGCTATAACTGAACGGATTGTCGAGGTTATATCCTTTCTGGCAAAACACAATCTGGCCTATCGTGGACATCGAGGAGAAGGAATATATGGGTTATCAGAGCCAGGGGAGACAGTCAGTGAAAATACAGGAAACTTTCTAGCAACAATCAGACTTTTGGCCAAATATGATGACATCTTAGCAAAACACTTGCAGAGAGGGAAAGAGAAACCAAAAAGTGTCACCTACTTGTCCAACACAATTCAAAACGAAATAATCAATCTTCTTGGTGAAACTGTCAAGAAAAATATAATTTCCGAAATTAAGGACGCAAAATATTTTAGCATAATGCTGGATTCAACTCCAGATATTGCCCATGAAGATCAGGTTTCTGAAATTCTGCGTTACGTTCATATTGATGAAAACAGAAAAGTAGAAATAAAGGAGACATTTCTTGGATTTTTTCAAGTCAACAAGAAAGATGCAGTCAGCCTGGTAAATAAAATTCTGGAAAAATTGGAAGAAGACAAAATTTCCATGAATGACTGTCGTGGTCAAGCATATGATAATGCAGCAGTTATGGCTGGAGTGAGAGGAGGTGTTCAACAAAAAAATTCTTGAAGTTAACCCAAAAGCTGTGTTTGTGAACTGCGAGAACCACAGCCTCAATTTGGCCTGTGTCCATGCAAGTGAGGTGCAACCTGTTGTTGTTACATTTTTTGGCATTCTAGAAAAACTCTTTACTTTTTTTTCTTCATCTACTTCTCGTTGGGAAGTGTTAAAATCATTTGTCACTCGGACTGTGAAAAGACAGTATGACACAAGATGGAGTTCCAGCCATGATGCTGTGCAAGTAATCCACGAAGAGTGTGACAACGTTATTGCAAGCCTTCAACACCTGCTGGAAGGAGAATTTTCAAGGGAAACTAAATCTGATGCAGGATCGCTACTGAACTCTATTCAACAGTTCCCGTTTATAGCTTTATTAAATTTTTGGTACTCAGTTTTATCATCAGTGGAGAAAGTCTCAAAACGTTTGCAGGATCCGAAAATGGGGTTCCATGAAGCTTCTTGTGATCTGAGAGGACTTATTCATATCTTGAATTTGAAGAATGACGAAATTATCCACAATGCAATAGATTTAGCCAATGAATATTGTGAAAATTGGGGAATACCAATTGCACGAACAAGGAGAAGAAGAATAATGCCTGGAGAGTCAGCAAGAGATAGTGGACTGACGGCACAAGAAGAAATGAATAGAGTAATGGTAGAGATTGTGAACAGATTAAAAACTGAAATTGAAGACCGCAGTGTCTGTCTTCAAAGACTCAGTGACCGATTTTCTTTTCTTCTGAACTTGAATTCAGTAGTGATTGAAGATGAACAAGAAAGAGAGAAATTAAAAAAGGAATGTTCAGACTTTGCAAATTATTATGACAATGATGTGGTTGCAATTCAGTTATATGACGAAATTATTGATTTTGTGATGCTCCTTCGAGCTGGAGGGAATAGAGTTCCCCTGATCCTAAAGATGCTCTGGAGTCTTTACTGCAGTATGGGAGGGATGTCTTTCCGACGCTGTGTGTTTCATACAGATTACTGCTTACAATCGCATTTTCAGTCGCAAGCTGTGAAAGGTCATTTTCAAAACTGAAATTAATAAAAACATATCTGAGGTCTTCTATGTCACAGGAGCGACTGACCAACCTGGCTTTAATAAGCATTGAAAAAGAATTTCTCACAGCTGATGTAAAAAGTGAAGTAGTTCAGGTGTTTTGTGACAGGAGGTATCATTTGGGGAAAAGAACTTAATAAATTTGATTGATTTATATTAAAATCGAATAAAGCGTTTATTTCATGTTTCATCTGTGTTCATAATGTTTTCCTTTCTCATAATATTTCTCAGTATATTAGGCCTTATACTTGAGTCTTTGGGACATACAATCAAGATTTGCCCCGGGCATCACCAGACCTCTGCAAGCCACTGCTCCAATCTAGAGGAACTGGGACTGTGCCCCTGTATTCCAAATCCCCCAGCCAGCGGAAAGAAACTTGCAGTATTTACCCTCGAAGCACTTTCAGTACCTTTCATCTTTCAATTAGATCAGCTCTCATTTGTCTGAACTCCAGAGAGTATTTACTCAGTCTCTCATCACATTGCAACATTCTCACACTGGATGTCAATCCAGTGAACCTGTACTCATCAGCCTCCAAGGCAAGTGTATGGAGACAAAAATGTGCACAGGCCTCCTGCAATGGTCTCTCCCTGTTGAATTGCAAGCACACTTTTTATTTCTTATTCTCCAGTCCCTTGACAATAAAGGCCAATGCGCCACTTGCCTGATTAATTGCTTGCTGCATGCATAAGCTAGCTTGCTGTGTTCCATTCTCCAAATCCAGCCTGAACATCAACAGTTCAAAAGTTCGCACCTTTTAAAAAAAACTGCTCTATTCTTACGATCAAAGTGATGAACTTCAAACTTCCTCACATTATTCTCCATCCGACACCTCATTGTTCACTGCTTTGACCTAATTTTCCCTCTTTGCAGCTCCTTTGCAGCCGCCTCACCAGTTACAGTCCCATCTTTGTCAGCAGAGTTATTATTCCTAGTTTCAGCACTGATCCTTGTGGCACTGTTACAGCCTGTTGGTTTGAAATACCTCATTTATGCCCAGATTCTGCTTCCTGTCCGTTTGCCAATCCTCCACCCATGCCAATAAGCCATGATGTGGAGATGCCGGCGTTGGACTGGGTGGGCACAGTAAGAAGTCTTACAACACCAGGCTAAAGTCCAACAGGTTTGTTTGGAGAATTTGTCTATATATGAGTTTGTGGAGCCCATCTCTTCACTCGTTTGATGAAGGAGCTGCACTCCGAACGCTAGTGACTCCAAACATAGAATCATAGAATTTACAGTGCAGAAGGAGGCCATTCAGCCCATTGAGACTGCACCGGCCCTTGGAAAGACAAACTTGTTTTGACTTTAACCTGGTGTTGTAAGACTTCTTACCATGCCAATAAGTTACTACCAACTCCACAAGCCCTTAACCTGATGTGTGGCACCTGACCGATTATCTTTTGACAATCCAAGTGTATTACATCTGCAGCCTCCCCTTCATCTACATTTCTAGCAGACTCAATGATGGGATGTTTTGGTCCCATCCTCCCTAAGACTGGAAATTCCTTACCTAGGTGAACGGACCTTCCAATGGACCATCACATTTTCCAGTCCCGCCTCCTGTGATTCCCTCAGCAATAGAACTGGAAAATGTACCCCTACATATCCTAAAAGAAACTTTAATCAATTATCTCAAAGATTTGGTAAATAAGACTGCCTTAATAAAATATTCTAGAATTTCCCCCGATGACTGATGCCAGACTAACTGGTCTATTGCCCCCTGTTTTTTCTCTTCCTCCCTTTCTGAATATTGGCGTTACATTTGCCAGCTTCCAATCCACTGGCACTGTTCTAGAATCTGGAGGATTTTGGAAAATAATGGTGGGTGCGTTATTCTACAGCGACCTTTGATAGAACCCTAGGTTATACACTATCAGGACTTGGGGAATCATTGGCCTTTATCTTCCCTAACTCCTTCTTTGCTACTAATGCTAATTACGTTAAGCCCCGCCATCATATTAGCCCCTTGGTTAGCCTCTATTTCTGACATGTAATTCAGTGTCTTCTGTGAAGAGAGTCACAAAACATTTGTTCATGTTCCCCACCTTTTCCTATGGTAATTAGTTATGTCTCTGCTTCTTAGGAACCAATTTGTACGTTAACTCATACATAGAAAATAGAAGCAAGAGGAGGCCATTTAACCCTTCGAGCCTGCTAAGGTTTAGCACAGTGGGTTAAACTGCTGGCTAGACAGTAGAACAAGGTCAGCAGCGCAGGTTCATTTCCCGTACCGGCCTCCCCGAACAGGCGCCGGAATGTGGCGACTAGGGGCTTTTCACAGTAAAGCCCCTAGTCGCTTTAGTCACATTATTATTCATTATGATCATTGCTGATCGTCAAATTCAATACCTGATCCCACATTATCCCCCATATCCCTTGATCCCTTTCGCACCAAGGACCATATCTAATTCCTTCTTGAAATTACACAACATTTTAGCCTCAACTACTTTTTGTGGTAATGAATTCCACAGATTCACCACTCTCTGGGTGAAGAAATTTCTCTTCACCTCAATCCTAAAAGGTTTATCCCTTATCCTCAAACAATGAACCCTAGTTCTGGACTCCCCCACCATTGGGAACATTCTTTTTGAATCTACCTTGCCTAATCCTGTTAGAATTTTATACATTTTTATGAGATCACCTCTCACTTTTCTCCAATGAATATAATCCTAATCTCTTTTTTTCCATTACACTAGCTAAAGCTCTTGCAATCTCATTCTATTTTTTCATTGTATCAACATCTTGGTTACCCTTCACAGGTTTCTAAAACTCACAGTATAGTGTTTTCTTTGTAACATTACTGTCCTTTTCTATTAATCTAATATTATCCTTAGTTTCCCAAATAAACCACAGATCGGATCATTGTTGCTGAGTTTTTGCTTTTAATGGTAAATGTTCTTGTGGAAGATTTTGGATCATCTCTTTAAATGTTTCCTAATGTTTATTACAGGTTATCCCTCAATGAACCTTAGCCATCTATCCTCATACCTGTCTGGTTGCTTTATTTATGTTATGGGAGAGGCATTTTCAGAACCCCAAAATGTATCATGGAGTTCAAGCAACCTCCCCCTTTAATGTATTGTTGCTTTTGAAGCACACAGCTTGTTCCCTCAGTGTGGTATTACAATTATGGACACGCGGGTTTTTAAACACAAAACAATGTTTATTCCATGAATTCAACTTAACCTTTTAAATAAACATTGGATCACTTAACACCCCTTAATTCAAAGATAACCCCGAAAATAATACAACACTAAATAATCCTTCAGTTGTTCCTTTAAACATCCAAGAGACTTAACACCTTCAAACAGAAACACATCAGGTTAAAGACATTACTATCATGAGTTTAAATCACCCAAATGATTCAGAGATAGTCTTTCATGGCAGAGATCACAGCAGATCCAGCTCACTGCAAACGCAGACACACCCAAGCTCTTTTTCTCAAACCTGAAATTAAAAGCAGAAGTGAGCTCAGCTCAGGTCCCCCCACCCTCTGACATCACTTCAGTAACATGAGCGGCTTCATCTCTTAAAGGTACATTGCTTAAACATCCATTTCTTAAAGGTACTCTCACATGACACCTCCCGCCAAGAAAAAAAATAAATCATCAACCTCAGGCAGGTGGCGCGAGCGGGCCCCGAGGTCCTGGTGGGACGCGGGGCGATCTGAACCTGGGGGGTGCCCCCACGGTGGCCTGGCCCGCGATCGGGGCCCACCAATCGGCTGGCGGGCCTGTGCCGTGGGGGCACTCTTTTTCTTCTGCCGCCGCCACGGCCTCCACCACGGTGGAGGCGGAAGAGACCCCCTCCACCGTGCATGCGCCAGTGGTGACATCAGCGGCCGCTGATGCTCCGGCGCATGCGCGGACTCACGCTGACCAGCAAATGCCTTTCGGCCAGCCCCGACGCCAGCCGGCATGGCGCCAAAGGCCGTTGGCGCCAGTTGGCGGAGCGGGAGCCACTCCGGTGCGGGCCTAGCCCCTAAAGGTGTGGAGAATTCCGCACCTTTGGGGAGGCCTGACGCCAGAGTGGTTGGTGCCACTCCACTCCGTCGGTACCCCCCACCCCGCCGGATAGGGGAGAATACCGCCCCAGATCACCTTTACCTTGACCACTTGAGTATTTCTCTTGTCCCCAGTTTCTATCCCTCACCAGCTGAAACTGATGTCGGAAACCAATCTTTGATTTATGAACTAATTCATAATCATCTGCCATTTCTGCTGCGAATCTGACAGTTTTAACCATCTGTTCTTCCACATGAGTTCTCACTACATCAGGAATAGAATTTTTAAACTCCTCCAAAGGGATAATTTCTCTGAGAGCTTCATACGTTTGGTCTATTTTCAAAGCCCTTATCCACCTATCAAAATTACTCTGATTGAGCCTTTCAAACTCCATGTATGTTTGACCAAATTCTTTCCTTAAATTTCGAAACCTTTGTCTGTAGGCTTCATGCACTAGCTCATATGCACTTAAGATGGATTTCTTCAACTCCCCATACGTTCCAGATACCTCCACCGGTAGTGAAGCAAACACTTCACTAGCTCTACTACCAGCTTTGTTTGAATCAGTAATACCCACATGTCCTGTGGCCATTTCATTTGTTTAGCTACCTTCTCAAATGAAATTAAAAAGGCTTCCACTTCCTTCTCGTCAAACCTTGTCAATGCTTGGACATATTTAAATAGATTCCCACCAAGCCTTCGACTATGGCGCTCTTTCTCACTATCCTCATCACTATCATCCAACTGTACGTTTCCCTTTACGTCTGCCAATTTTAATTGAATATCATGTTCCATAGCCATTTTCTGAAGTTCAAACTCCCTCTCTTTATCTTTTTCCCTGATCGAGGCAAGTATTTTACACAGAGGGTAGTGGGTGCCTGGAACTCGCTGCCGGAGGAGGTGGTGGAAGCAGGGACAATAGTGACATTTAAGGGGCATCTTGATAAATACATGAATAGGATGGGAATAGAGGGATATGGACCCAGGAAGTGCAGAAGATTGTAGTTTAGTCGGACAGCATGGTCGGCACAGGCTCGGAGGGCCGAAGGGCCTATTCCTGTGCTGTACTTTTCTTTATTCTTTGTTCTTTTGTAATAGTTTATATTTACCTAACCTGTTTTTCCATGTTAATATCCTGAAGACTTTGTTCAGACCACCCCTTAATCTCCTAAATTCTAGCAAAAAGTGGCCTCATTTGTGTATTATCGCCTCATAATTTAGTTCCTGTAGTCCAGTTATAATTTCTGTAAATGTACGTTGCACTTCCTACAAGACCAAAATATCCTTCCTGAGTTGTGATGCCCAGAACTACTCACAGTTCTCCAAGTGGGGTCTAACCAGGGGGTTACATAGCCTTTGTTAAAAACTCTAAAAAAATCTTCCTTATTCTGTTACTGGGCCTATAAACTATTCCCACCAACCGTTTCTGGTGCGTATTAGTTCTCATCTCCGTTCATAATGATTCATCCTGCTGACTACTTTCCTTATATCACTTTTTATTATCAGTTTAATTCCTCTTCCTTTTCCATTCTGTCTCTATTTTCCAAATGTTAAGTACTCTGGCATGCTCGTTGTCCAACCTGAGTCACCTTGTAACCATATTTCTGTTCTGGCAATTCGATCAAATCCATTTGTCTCTATGTACGCTGCCCTTCCATTTATCTTGCATTCAGATAAAGTGGGCGGGATTCTCCATTGCCCGGGAAATCGGGAACGGCGATCGTGCAGAGAATGGCTCCCAATGCTGAAATCACACCCCACCGGTTTAATGTGGGTCGCAATGCTCCATGCCCTGCAAATCGGCGTCATCAGGAGCCAGAATTGGTGCGGGTTTCACGCCAATTTTTCCGTCGTGAAACACCACAATCCTCAGTTGGCATCAGCAGTTAGATGCAGGAACAGAGAATTCAGCTCCCTTTCTTTCATCTATATTTTGAGCCACGTCATTTGGTGAAGCATGTTGACTGTTAAACTCTTTGACACTTCTCATCCCTGACCTTGGAGTGGGTCCAGAGGAGGTTCATAAGGATGATACTGGTACTGAAGAGCTTGTTGTATGTGGAGTAGTTGAGGACTCTGGGTTTATACTCGATGGAGTTTAGAAGGTGAGGTGTGATCTCATTGACACTTACAGGATACTGAGAGGCCTAGATAGAGTGGGCGTGGAGAGGATGTTTCCACTTGTAGGAGAAACAAGAACCTGAGGCCACAACCTCAGACTGAAGGGACGATCCTTTAAAATGGAGGAGGAAGAATTTCTCCTGCCGGAGAGTGGTGAATCTGTGGAACTAATTGCCACAGAAGGCTGTGGAGGCCAAGTCACTAAGTCTTTAAGACAGAGATAGATAGGTTCTTGATTAATAAGGCGATTGGTGATTATGTGGAGAAAGCGGAAGAATGGCGATGAGAAACATATCAGTCATGTTCGAATGGCAGAGCAGACCCAATGGTCCAAATGGTCTAGTTCTGTTCCTATACCTTTTGGTCTTATCCCATTCTGCTCATCTTTACCAAACTACCTACACTGTTGTATTGCCTTCACTTTGCACTAGATTTCTAAATTTATTTCCACTTGATTCCTCTCATCTCTCTTGTCGTTTAAAACCCTGTCCTTAGCCTTAGTCATATGATCTGCCAGGATGCTAATCCCAGTCCTTTTTAAGTGGAACCTATCCCAATGGAACAGCTCCCTCTCTCACAAAAATTGGTGCCAATTCAAAATCCCCTTCTTCCCCCACCTTGACTTTAAGTCATGAGTTTAATAATCTGCTTGGAGGCCTTGTGGCACAGTGGTAGCCTGCCCACCTCGAGACCAGAAGCACCAAGTTTGAGTCCAACACCAGGACATTTTGGCTACGGAAGAAGCATTTAACACAGTTCAATTGGCTGATAATCAGCCCAGAAAGACTTCCCACACTACTCCCCAAAGGGTAACAAATGGTGTGAATATGAAGATACGCTTAAAATAAAATCTGTATCACCCAATGTCAATTGGTGCAGAGTTTGGGTAGTGACCAGCAATTGTTATATTTGACGTTCTTATTAATTGAAACCCAGTTCCTCAAACTCACTTTTCAGTACCTCCTTCCTAGTTTTACTTATGGGTGTTGACTCCCACACATTGTTCTCCAGGACCTGTCCTGACACCTGGCACTGGACGGGTAACAAAAACTTTGTCAGTCCTGGTCACATCTGCACAGAATTGTACCTATTCCCCTGACTATATTGTCCACTATCATTACCACATCCGTTTACATCCACCTCGCTTAAATGCTCTCCTATGCTGTGATGCCATGGTCAATCTACCCATTCACCTGCAGTCCTTATTCTCATCCACAAAGGTAGCAAGTACCTTAGATATGTTGGATAAAGACAAGGGCTGAGTTTCCTACATGACAGCACCCTGGATCCCCATATCTGCTTGACTTGCAGTTACACCTTCCTAACCTCTAACAATTAATCTAAGAGTTAGAACTGTCTCTTGGAATAGAGTGTCTAGGTAACTTTCCACCCTTCCAACCCATTGGTGGTGTCATTTTCTTTTTGGATGGCCTGATTTATATTGCAAGAACATAAATGATTTATAACCATTAACTGCCGTTCAACTATATACAAAATAATAGATGAATGACAGTATGATCGTGCACAAGCAACCTTTCTCCCCAGCTCTCCAGTCAGTCTGAGGTCACCTGACTCTAACATATACTTATACACTAATGAGACTCCTAGTGGTCAGTTGGTGAATTACAACACAACTATGCTATCACGACAGGTGGAGGGATCAATGGCCGGGGAGGTATAGGTTTTGGTTAAGGGGTTGTGAGGAAAATATTTTTCACCCAGAGGATGGAGGGAGTCTGGAACTCACTGCCAGAAAGTGTGGAGGAAGCAGAGACCCTCATGACATTTAAGAAGTATTTAGATGTGCACTTGCAATGCCAAGGTATACAAGACTATGGGGCCAAGTACTGGAAAATGGGATTAGAATACTGACATGGTTGTTTTTGACTGGTGCAGATACAGTGGGTCGAAGGGCCTTTTCTGTGCTGCAGACCTCTAAGACTCTGTGACTTACTGTCACCCTGCATCACCTGTAGCTTAGGCTGTCGTCCCTTGAAAGGGTGCCCTCACAATATCCTCACAAGTCAAAAATCCTGAGCTTCCCTTGAATCAGAGGAGAAGCGGATGTATTCAAACTTTACTCCCTTTTTCCTTTCTCTGCCTTTTGTATCTTGTTTTCTCTTCGTTCTCCTGAAACTTCCTTCTTCAGCTGGCTGTACGACCTGTGAACCTTCCCTCTTGTTCCTGAGTGCCATAGACTTTCCCAGCCGTCACAGTGATTGGGAAAATTAAAACTGCAGCCCTTATAGACAGCTTTTGGTATTGGTATGAATACTGGGATAGCCCTGCATCCATGGCCTTTTTATTTCTTCCATTTTCCAGTGAGGATAGCATTGAAGCCACTCATGGTGCAGCCAGATGTAGGTGCGAGACTAAAACCCTGATATTGCTGTGAAATTCTCATTGGATGCGATGGAGCTGCTTTACAGTTATAAGCTTCCCGTCTCTATGCCACTGCAATATTATCTTGACCTGAAATTTTGGCACTGCAATGCCCATAACAGTTATGGATTTTTATTTAGAATACAGAGAGCTATACAATTATCTCTTCAAATAGAGTATCCTCGTGTGGCTCTTTGATCCCTAACTCGACCCTCAGCCAATTAATAAGACAATGGCATTCACTAACTGAGGGAACAAGTATTGAATTAAGCAGGAATCAGTGGAAATGTGCCCTTCACGACTGCTGTTCCTGACCAGGCTTTCTATTCTCTGTGTCCTGGTCATTGCCTCTCGCTGTGATTGTGGTGAAAGTGCTCAAAATGCAATGTCATTGTTTTACTGTTAATGAGACTCCTTGAGAGAAATAATGAATTTCAAGTATTCATGATTGTGTCGCCAGTCCACTTCCCTGAGCAGACAGTTCGTGAGCACCGTCTTTTACAAGTAGTCGGGGTGTGTAATGCTTTTTCTTTCCTTTCAATTACTTTCTCGCATTGTTAGTGCTCACACACTGTGGCCTGCTAGAAGGCTGCTGAATGTATTTGCATCTGCTGATAATGCTTAAGTGTCTGCAGGAGACATGAGTGAACTCACTGCAATTTGTTATTGCATCCCCCCATCTGCAAAGAAAATCAGAAATTAACATGGGAACAATGAGCCTGGCAAAAGGCACCAGGCAAAGGATTGGTCGAGTCAGGGAGGGGAGAGAGGGGACCGGGGATGAGGGGAGCCTGGCTTCTCCTGTACCTATTGCTGCAGGGGACAATTAATTGAATATCTCAGCAATAAACGCTGCAACACAGCAGGCGGAAAGGAGAATTCTATATTAAAACCAGGACTTTTGGCATGAGGCTCACTTTTTAAAAGATATCCGCACATGTCCTGCCAAAACTGGCTTTCCAGTCTTGGAGCTGCATATTGACCATAACCAAATTGGGAGACACACATATTTCTGGCAACACATCATAGCAACAGCATACATTGAATTGTGTAATCAGGTGGGTATGATGTGTGACGTTGGGCATTACAAAAATTAATGTCCCACATGGGAGACTTATAATGAAGGCAAATGCACATGGGATACAGGGTAGCTTGATAAGAAGTATTCAAAATTGGCTTAGCTGTAGGAGACAGAGGGTGATGACCGATGCTGCTTTAGTGACTGGAAGCCAGAGTCCAGTGGCGCACCTCAAGGATCTGCGCTGGGCAACCTGTTGTTTGTCATTCATATAAACAACATAGATGACTATGTGGGGGGTAGGATCAGTAAATTTGTGGATAACACAAAGATTGGCCTGGTGGTTAACAGTGAGGTTGAGTGTCTTGGGTTACAGGAAGATATAGACGGGATGGTCAAATGGGCAGAAAAGTGGCAGATGGAATTTAACCCTGAAAAGTGTGAGGGGATACACTTTGGAAGGAGTAATGCGACAAGGAAGTATTCAATGAATGGCCTGTCCATAGATCTCTGAAGGCAGAATAGCAGGTTATTGGACGGAGAAAAAGACATATGAGAAACTTGCCTTTATCAATTGAGGCACATATTACAAAAGCAGGGAGGTTATATTGGAGTTGGACTGAACTTTGGTGAGGCAACAGCTGAAGTACTGCGTGCAATTCTGGTCGCCACATTACATAAAAGAAGTAATTGCATTGGAGGGGGTGCAGAGGCCATTCACCAGGATGTTGCCTGGGATGGAACATTTAAGTTATGAAGAGAGGTTGGATAGGCTTGGGTTGTTTTTGCTGGAGTAGAGAAGACTGAGGGGCGGCTTGATCGACATGTCCAGGATTATGAGGGGCATCGGCAGGCTGGATAGATAGCAGCTGTTCCCCTTAATTGAAGGGTCAGTTATGAGGGGACACAAGTTCAAGGTGAGTAGCAGGAGGTTTTGCGAGGATTTGAGGAAAAACTTATTTACCCAGAGGATGGTGATGGTCTGGCACTGCCCTGGAGGGTGGTAGAGGCGAGTGGCCTCACATCTTTTAAAAAGTACCTGGATGAGCACTTGGCACGTCAGAACATTCAAGGATATGGGCCAATTGCTGGCAAATTTGATTAGGTAGGTCGGTCAATTGTTTTACATGCGTCAGTACAGACTGGATGGGCCAAAGGGACTCTTCAGCACTGCATGATTCTGTGATTCTGTCAGTTATTTAGTCTGCTCAATTTTCAGCAAATCCATTTGTGTGCCACTTGTGGCCAGGTGGGAGTCTAATTTGCGTGTAATTCCTTCACAGCCCGTCATTTTTCATTTTCAGATCCCAGATAGCCATGGGCGACTGAAGCAAAACTAACTTAATAAAGGCACACGCACAAGCCCAGCCATGTCATCCAACGGGATGGCACTGAACAAATGAGGTATCCAGGTCAAATTTAGTGGGTTCCACTGTGAATACAACTGAGCAAAGCTTCAACTAAACAACTAAAATCAAACACTTCAAACACCAGGCAACCTATTTTCTACACAGAACATCACAGCATGTAATAGCAACGTCCATGGACTTACTACCCAGACAGACCCAGACTGAGATAGAATCAGAGGGGAAAACAGGTTGTGTTATGCTTACATTCATATCTATCTATTATGCTGCAGGCTGTCAATCAAACTCAAGTAGAACAATACCGAGGCTTTCATTCTGTCAATTGTTAACATTCCCTGCAGCTCCCAGATTTGGCAGTGCTATCTCTAATCATTCCCGACTTCTTCACTTCACACACAGTACTATGGCTTTCTCTGCTTACTAGCCTGTTGTGGATAACTATGAACACTTTCAGCCTTTTTGAAATAGCCTCTATTCCTCGCACACTTGGTGTTCATAACCTGGTAGGGTCATTATTGATTTTCTTTGTTTCATTTCCCAATTCCTTTAAACTTATCTTGATGAAAAAATATTTTTTTTCTTCAGGTTTGGTTGACTTGAAAAGTATCCCGCCGTCAGCATTCCGGCTTTATTTTCCATTTGACATCTCACTTTGCTTCTGTCTATTTGTTATATGAGATAAAATGGTGGCAGTACGCACCAATGTCATTAGGATTGGAATAAAGAATAAAGACAGCTCTGCTGTGGCCAGCAAGCCATGGTCTAGACTTTCCAATCGATGTTCTTTTAAGAGCAGCAGTGTCTGGTTTAATATAAATGGCTCAGTGCTGTTATTAAATAATGCTGTCCCAATCAGAAAATCTATCGTCATGTCTTCTCTTCACCCTCTGTTAATATTGGCATCCACACATAACAAAACTAAAAATTGGAGAAATAACTCAGGTCGTCTGTAGTTAAAAAAGAAAGATTTGCATTTAGATATATATATTTATATTTCACAACAACTGAATGTCTCCAGGAACTTTATAGCCAGTGAAGTAATTTTCAAGTGTAGTCACTGTTTTAACGTAGAATACACAGTTGCCAACCTCTGCACAGCAAGCTCCCACAATCAGCGACAGCCAGGCCGTCTATTTTTTCTCTGCTGGAGACCGAGGGATTATGTTATAAACCGCAAGGATCTTGCGGGGTGGGAACAATTAACTTCCCCTGAACCTTGCAGAATATGAGTGCCCCCATTAAGGGGATGGGGCACCTGAAAACAACCCATCGTTGTATGATATATAAAGCCGGCCAGTTTGGCACCGGCAAAACAGACCCAGTTGGGATCTACTGTGTGATGTATATTATAGTTTTTGTAAATAAACTAAGTTTCTTTGAGCTACTCAGTGTGGGCAGCTTCAGAGCCTTATAAAACTGGTGATGAGGGACAAACTGGATAGCTATCAGTGCTACTAGACCATTAGATAAGCCACCTGGATAAAAGTTGGAATTTTCTCTTCCTTATGCCTCTGTTCGGACAGTTAGATGTCTTTGATGCCAGCTTGGAAGACTGGAATCAGTATGGGGAGCGAATGCGCTATTTTTTAAGGGCAAACAATATCATGGAGAATGATCGCCTCATAATCATCATGTTGACTGCCGGTGGCTCAAATATGTTTGGAGTGATATGACGCCTTACGTGCCCATCGCATCCGGCACACTAACCTTTGACCAACTAGTAACTCTAGTGGGGCAGCACTTTAACCCAACTCTTTTTAAAACATTTTGTATTGATTTACGGGATGAGGGCGTCGCTGATTAGGCCAGCATTTATTGCCCATCCCTAGTTGCCCTTCAAAAGTTGATGGTGAGCTGCCTTCTTGAACCACTGCAGTCCCTGAGGTGCAGGTACACCCACAGTGCGGTTAGAGAGGGAGTTCCAGGATGTTTCCCCAACAACAGTGAAGGAATGGCGATATATTTCTAAGTTGGGATGGTGAGTGTTTTGGAGGAGAACCTCCAGATGGTGGGGTTCCCAGATATCTGCTGCTCTTGCTCTTCCAGATGGTAGTGATCATGGGTTTGGAAGATGTCGCCAGAGGAACCTAGGTGAGTTATTGCAGTGCATCCTGTCGATGGAGAAGGTGGAGAAGCAATTGAATGTTTGTGGAATGAGGAGCAATCAAGTGGGCTGCTTTGTCCTGGATGATGTTCAGCTTCTTGAGTGTTGTTGGAGCTTGTGCCTTGTAGGTGATGAACAGGTTTTGGGGGGTCAGGAAGTGAGTTACTCACCGTAGGATTCCTAGTCTTGTCCTGCTCTGTAGCTACAATATTAATGTGGCTAGTCCAGTTCAGGTTCTGATCAGTGGTAACCCCCAGGATGTTGATTGTGGGGGATTCAGTGGTGGTATTGCCATTGAATGCCAAGTCCATGTTACAGTAAGAATATTGAAGCACTGGCGAAGATGCCAAAAGATTTCGCAAGGACAAAGACAAAGCTGAGCGTGTATGTCTATCAGGAAAGATTGAATAGGCTACATTTCCTTTCTTGAGAAAAGAGAAAGTTGAGGGATGGTCTGTTGGTGGTCATGAAGATGGTGAAAGGGATTTTGAGGGTGAATGTTGAGAAGGTTTCCCCACTTGTGGTCATCAATAGAAAAGCAGCTAATAAATCCAGTCATGAATTCAGGAGAAACCTATTTTCCATTTTTTAAAAACGCATTTTATTCAAACTTGTAACAAAGTAGTAACAGCAAATAAACACACTGGGAAACATTCTTCCCAACAATCAACGATACAGTTAGTACAGATTTTCCTCCTTTTTCACCCCCCCCCCCCCCCCCCCCCCCCCCAACCCCACGACGAACAGCTCCTCAAACACGGTCACAAACATCCCCTACCATTTCTCAAACTCCCCTGCTGAGCCCATTAATTCATACTTTATCTTCTCTAACCACAGGAAGTCGCACAGGTCACCCAACCAAGCCGCTACCCACGGTGGCGATGCCGTCCGCTACTCCAGCAAAATTTGCCACCGTGCAATCAGAGAGGCTAAGGCCATGACATCGGCCTTCCTCCTCTCCATGAGCTCCGGCTTCTCTGAAACCCCAAATATCGCCACCAAAGGGTCCGGGTCCACTCCCTCCTCCACTGTCCTGGCTAAGACCCCGAACACTCCCGCCCAAAATCTTCCCAATTTTTCACAACCTCAAAAGATGTGCGCATGATTCGCTGGCCCCTGCCCACACCTCTCTCACTCATTTGCTACCCCCTGAAAGAACCCACTCATTCTCGCCTGAGTCATATGCACTCTGTGCACCACCTTAAACTGTATCAGGCTCATCCTTGCACAAGAGGAGGTCCCGTTTACCTTTTGCAGTGCCTCATTCTATACTCCCCAATTGACCTCCATTCCCAACTCTGCTTCCCATTTCTCCTTGATCTTCACCACCCGCTCGCCTCCCTGATCCACCAGCCACATATATGTATCCCCAATTCTTCCCTCCCCTTCCACATCCGGAAGCAGCAGTCGCTCCAGCAGGGTGTATCCCGACAATCTGGGGAACCCCTTCCAGACCTTTTGTGCAAAGTCCCTAACCTGTAGATACCTGAACTCACTACCCGTCGGCAGCACTACCCTCTCCCTTAGCTCCTCCAGACTGGCGAACCATTCCTCCAAATACAAATCCCTCACCTTCACCAGCCCCACTTCCCTCCACCTCCTGTATACACTATCCATCCCCCCGGCTCAAACCCATGATTCTCACACAGCGGCGTTAGCACCAACATCCCTTTCACCCTAAAATGCCTCCTTAGCTGATTCCGTACCTTCACCGTGGACTGAACACTGGGGTCCCTGAATACCTACTCGGAGCCATTGGCAATGATGCCGTCACAATAGCACTCAAACTAGACCCTTCACAAGATTCCTCCTCTATCCTAACCCACTCTACCCCTTCTCCTTCCTACCACTGCCGCATCTTGTCCACATTCGCCGCCCAATAATAATGAAGCAAATTTGGCACCGATAGCGGACCGTGCTTCCGTAACGGACGCACTCTTTTCCCTCCGCCACCCCGCAAGATCAAGCCGCCACGTCTTGCGGGGCGGCTGAGGGAAAAGACGGCAACTGCGCATGCGCGGGTTGGCGTTGTCCAACCTGCGCATGCGTGGCTGACGTCATCGGCCGCTTCAGCCGGCGTCATGCTTGGCGTGCGGCCTTGACGACTGTCGTCAAGGCCGCACCGCCGTGACTCATGGGGCCGCACTCCTAGCCCCGCCCGGGGGGGAGAATCGGCCCCGGAAGTGGGCGTGAAGGCTGCCGTGGGTCACGGCCTGTCCCACGGCAGCCTTTACGATTCTCCGCATTTGCGGAGAATCTCGCCCTTGGACTTTTATGACAGCAAAACTGGCGCTGAACCTGGACTGATTCAGTGACTGTGGAGGGGCTGGCACAATAGAACACAATCGATTCCAATGAAAAACAGTGTGGAATTCTCCAGGTCTGTGATTGACACTCTGGAGGCTGACAAGCTGCAGCCTCATACATACATACACACATTACAATCTCCATGCACATTAATCCCAGTCAACAAGATGCCACTGGTTTTGCTGGAGCACGCCCATACAGCTGATGGGTTGGCCGGGGCCAGAGGGCAGCTAGAGGGGTAGCCTGGCGGGACATCTATACGACCCGTGGCCCCAAGTTCACAATGGCCTATTAGCGGCGTGCACAGCTGTGTGTCTGCCTTGCCAGTTGCGACAATGGTGTTCCTTGCCAATCCAGCCCATCCCACAGCCCACCTCCTGGCCAGCCCCCCCCCCCCCCCCCCCCCTCTGGCCCTGGCAGATGCCGCCCCGGCCAACGGCACAATTGTCAGCAAACTATGGCGATGTTGGACACTTTCCGTACGCCCTCTCTCGCCCTGAGCAGCCACGGTGCCTGTTCCATGATTTTTAAAATCACAATTGAACCGCGTCGTCGGACCTCGGCCCATTGGAGGTGGAGCATCGCGGCGGTCCTGGAGAATATCGGCTAAAGACATGTAAATGGTGTTTACTGTACATTCCTTCCACTGTCGAGGTGATGGAGAATTGTGATTTGGCGTCAAATCGCGCTCCATGCGAAACCTATTCTCCGCTCAATCGCGTTTCACGATTTCGACGTCAGCCAACGGAGAATCTCGCTCCACACCTTTTACTTGCACAAGTGTCTTTAACGCTGCAAAACACACTGGGGGGGGATTCTCTATTTCAGAGGTGAAGTGTTGACGCCAGGACAGAATTGGTGTCATTCTATGAGAGGAAAAATGAGAGCTGCTCCGGAAGCAATTCATCAACTGTTAATGGGCTAGAACCGGCGCTGCTCAGTCCATAATCAGTTCCAATGAAAAACGGAATCAGATTCACTGGGGTCGGGATTGAAACACGAGAGGCTGACAAGCTCCACTCCCCACACCACTCTTTCCAGCCAAAAATGGCAGCACGAAGAGCGAGCTTGACCACTCCCCGGCACTCTGCCCTATTCACCCCTGGCTCCGTCGTCCATCCCTGCTGCCCAGAGTACCGTTGGCTGACACTACCCATGCCAGCAGTAGGCTCTGCGGCCTCTGTCCAGTGCCCTCTTGCAGAGGCTACTGCCCTTTGGTGGGCAGCATGCTGTCCCGCCGACTGGTTGCAGCCGGTTGGGGTTGGGGGAAGGGAGTTGGTGGAGGGTGGAGGCTAGGGTGCTGGGGTGAATGCACCCATGTGGCCAGTGTCACTCTGCACAACCACAGGCCACGAGGGCGATGAACGGGGTGCGCTCCAAGATGGTTGCCTTGCAGGCCGCTGCAATGGCGGTCCGAGTCTAGATACCCCGGACCCATGGGGGGTCACCCCCAACTCCAAGGTCCATCCCCTGGTCCCTCCCTGACTTCCCCCCGCCCCCCCAGCCAGCCCTGCCAGTGGCAGGACTACCAGCCCATGGTCCTCTCTCTTCCTTGTCAGCCACAATTTCCTGATTTTCAAAACCACAACTGAAACTCACTGTCAGTCACTCCCCTGGTGGAGGCAGAGCATTGTGAGGGCCCAGGAGAATACCGGGTCAGGCCGGTTAATGATATGTGAACGGCGTTTACTGTACATGCAGACTACTATGCATTGACAGTGCCATCGAGGCACCGGAGCATGGCATTCTGGTGTATGCTCGGCGCCTGCCACGATTCTAGCTTCACGACCGATTCTCCGGCCAATCACCTTGCCCGATTTTGGTGTCGGCCGAAGGAGAATCCCGCCCACTAACTTTTACTGAGGGGCGGAAATAGGACACCATTTCCAAAAGGAATACACCGTCAAAGAAAAGCGCAATGTTGAGGGGGGAATATGTCAAAACAATACACGGTGAGAGAAAAAATTCAATCTGGCTCGCTTGACCAATCTCTGGCAGGAAGGGGAGTGTGTATCGAATGCTGCATATTTCATCACACTGCGAGCTTTTCACACGGGGTGAAATCTATTCCCTTGACGATTAAAAAAAAAATCAAAGTTTTAATGGAGGCATTAGGTGCCAGGTTTGATTGCCTGGGCTGGATTCTCCGATTCTCAGGCTATGACCTGACGCCGGCAAGGGAATGGTGGCGTTTTATGACCGAAACTTTGGTGCAAAACGGTCACCGATCATCCGTTTGGATGGGAGCTGGCAGCAAGGCCTTGTAGCGCACCCAGCTCTCGTTACTGATACAGCCCATCCTGCAAAATAGTGCCCCCCTCTGGCTGGCTCTCGGCCCCCGGTCACACCCCAACAGTGCCCCCAGCCCATGTCAAAGTACACCCCCCCCCCCCCCCCCCCCCCCCCCCGCGCCCGTGGATCGGCCCTCTCCCAACTGTGGCGGCACTGGACTGAGTCCACAGCCGCTACGCCGAGTTCCCGATAGGTAAGATCATGAGAGATCCATGCCGGGACCTCGGCTGGTCGGGGGGGGGGGGGGGGGGGGAGGTTGTCGAGCCTCAGGCAACGTCCTGAGGCTATCGATACGGCGGGCGGCTTACTCCGAGAATACGCCGCTTTGGAGGGGGCGGAGCATCGTGAAAGGGAACCGCCCCCGATTTAATCGGAAATGGCGATTCTTCTGCGATTTCAGTGTCGGCGACCAGAGAATTCCGCCCCCTATCTGTGCTGTAAAGACGTAAGGAGTTCACTCCTGATCAAACGGATGAGGGGAGGCGAGGGGAGGGGAGAGGAGGGGGAGGGAAAACACTATTACTAGTGTTACCAGTCCGGGCTTCTGTCTGTTATTGTACAAGTTATTGTTTTAGTACCACGGATAGGATCCCGGTTGCGTCCGTCATCAAGTATTTGTCAAGTTTCAGACGATTGCTGAGTTCTGCGAATACAGCATTTCCCTACAAAAAATTCTGCGAGATGGTTTAGTTTGTGGCATTAACAATGCAGCCACACAGCAGAAACTATTGGCCGAACCATCTCTGAATCTGCAGGAGGCCATACAAATTTCACTGTCCCGGGAAAGCACAGAGCGAGGAGTGTAGGAAATACAGGGCTTGGAAATAAATGCCTTATGGCGTGCCCCCTCCCCATACTGCTACCCTGCTTTGGACTGAGCATCTTGACAGCATCACCCATTGGCCGAAGTCTAGGTTATCCTGATGAGAGACTTGCCTGGACTCCAATGAGTTGGGTCGTTGCAGGGCATGTGGTCGTCGACCCAGGTGAGACCGCAGCCCAACCAGAGGTCCAGCACCCCGGTAGAGGTATGCATCAGCCAATAGCCCTACCTTCCACCTGGATAAGCCTGAAGAAGATGACTGTATGCAGTTAAATTGCTTTAGCGCCGCCCGGGGTGGCCCCCATATATAGCTGGCCGGTTTGGCACTGGCAAGGCAGACCCAGTTGGGATCCACCGTCTGATGTATAAAATAGTAAGAAGTCTTACAACACCGGGTTAAAGTCCAACAGGTTTGTTTTGAATCACTAGCTTTCGGAGCACTACTCCTTCCTCAGGTGAAGGAGGAAAGAGCAGTGCTCTGAAAGCTAGTGATTCGAAACAAACCTGTTGGACTTTAACCTGATGTTGGAAGACTTCTTACTGTGCCCACCCCAGTCCAACGCCGGCATCTCCACATGTATATAACCGCGATTGTAAATGAACCATCTTTCAACTACTCGGTATGGACTCCTTTGTGGCTTTATAAAAGATTAGTGTTGGCTGAGAACTCCACTGATTTTCTTCACACTAATGAAAGGGACACCTTTCAACCACCGAAGCAAGCCGACGGGGCCTCAGTTTAATGTCTCACCCAAACAGCAGCATCAGTGACAGTGCTGCAATCTCTCAGTACGCCACAGGATGGTTAGCCGTAATCTTTGCGCTCAAGCCCAGAAGTGGGACTTGGGCCCTGAATTTGTGACTTTGAGGCAAGAGTGGTACTAACTGAATCACAGCCGGCTTTACTCTGTCAGCATTTTGAGGCTTTGGTGACATCGGAATGGGACTTTGTTGTAGGAACAAGTAGTTGGTACAGCCACATGTTTCTATACCCAGCATGTTCCAGAGACACGGGGCTGGATTCTCCGTCGGCGGGATGCTCCATTTTGCTGGCAGCCCGGGGGTTTCCCGATGGTGTGGGGCTGCCCCTCAATGGGAAACTCCATTGACCAGCCGCCGAAACAGAGCATCCCGCCGGCATGCTGAACCAGAAATCTGGTGGGGCAGGATGGAGAATCCAGCCCACAAGCTCAATTCCCACAAGGGTAGTTTAGAAATTTGAACAGTTTAACGAATCTTGAAATAAATAGCGAGTGAAAGTAACTTTGAAGCCATTGAATTGTGATAAAAATGTTATATAACCTCAACCAGTGGAGTGGGTGGTCAAGTGGGAGATGATATTCAATGTGGAGAGTTGTGGAGTGACTCATTTTGGTCAGAAGAACACGGGGAGACAATATCATGTAAAGAGTACTGTTATGGGCTAGGGTTTAGAAAACACCAAATTATATCATGGAGTTCACCTAACCTCTAGCTGTTTATTGATTTTTGTTACGATGAGCACAAGAGCCTGCCTTTCATGAATTATTCAACAGAGTTCTTAGATGGTTTTAATCAAAAAAACAAGTTTTATTCGACAAATTTAATTAACATTTTTATAAACACACACAGTAAGAATTTTATCAACCACAAACATTAAGACCCCACACAGCTGCAGTACAAAGAACATAGAACATACAGCGCAGAAGGAGGTCATTCGGCCCATCGAGTCTGCACCAACCCCTTAAACCCTCACTTTCACCCTATCCCCGTAACCCAATAACCCCGCCTAACATTTTTGGACACTAAAGGGCAATTTAGCATGGCCAATCCACCTAACATGCACGTCTTTGGACTGTGGGAGGAAACCGGAGCACCCGGAGGAGATCCACGCAGACATGGGGAGAACGTGCAGACTCCGCATAGGCAATGTCCCAGCACGAGATCGAACCTGGGACCCTGGCACTGTAAAGTGGTGCAGTAATTTATGTATAACCCTTAATGAATTCTCCCTTAACTTCCAATTTAATAAAAACCAGTTAGCCCTTTTCAAAGGTGTGGTCCAGCACACGGCACTCTTACTGGTATAAGACTTGTTATTGATACTCTGTTCCCCTTCTCATACAGCAGGTTTGAATTCCTTCCAGAAAGCAATTATCTCATTTAAGTTATCAAGTCGTCTGGAAACAGCTTTAAAAATGAAGATAGAGAAACACTTCTTTCGACCTGTGCAGTTCTGAACCCAGTCCAAAACTCAAAGCGAAAGTAAAATGCACAGAGCCACAAACCAGCTCCAATCTCAAAGCAAAAGTAAAAACTCACAGTGCCACAGCCCAGTCCACCCATACAATGACATCACTGAAGCCATGTGATAAGACATAAACATTTTTTAAAGGGACACTCCCATGACAGTACAACCGTAAAGTGAGTGCAGGGGCAAAGGGGCCTGGGTGATTTGATGCATCAATCATTGAAGGTGACAGGATAGATTGAGAGAGCATTAATCAAGCATACAGTATCCTAGAATAAATGATCAAGAGGGTTATATTTAACTTTTATAGAATATGGATTTGGCATCAATCAACTGGAATGTTACATCCAGTTCTGGTCACCACACTTTCGGAAAGATATAAAGATCTTAGCAAGTGTGCAGGAAAGATTCATGAGAATATATTCTCATGAATGTTATATTATTTTATATTTATAGTATGTTATATTTAACAATAATAATATTTATAATAATATTTAATTTCTATGACATTACAGTTAATGTTATATTATGTTATATTATGATGAATGTATTCATGAAGTTATTAGAGAGGGTGTAGAAAAGATTCATGAGAATGACTCCAGGGATGATGAACTTAAGCTCCAAGGATAGATCGGAGAAGTCGCAATTGTTTTCCTTGAAGGTTGAAAGGATATTTGACATGCATTCAAAATAACTAGGGGGCTGGAAAAGCTGTTACCCGCTTGTGAAAGGACCAAGCCAAGAAACAGATTTAGGGTAATTGGCAAAAGAAGAAATGGTTGCACAAGGAACAGTTATTTCACGCAGTGAGTGGTTAAGACCCGGAATGGACTGCCAGAGAGTGTGGTGGAGGTAGTTTCAATTGAGGCATTCGTTGCACGATTGGTCCCCAATGTAGTAAATATTGTGTTGCATTAGTCATGGAGCGATATTAATAAGTGACTACTGATCGCTGCTACTTTGTGATCACCCCATAGTCATGATGCCCTCTCCGTTTATATAGGGAGGTCATTAAAGCTCATGCAGTAGGCTAATAAGGAAGTCACTGACTGGTGTAAAACTTAATCACACAGAATATCAGGTACCAGGCTTGATCCTTTGTTTGTGCTCAGTAAGCTGATTCTAATCAGAGCAGAATATGACACTATAGCTGCTGGAAGTGTTCTGGGACCAGAGAGGAAAATGAACTGCAATTACTCACTCTGCTCACCACTATCCAACAACCTCTGCTGCTGGGAAGAAATTTAAATTTGTTTACGAAGGATTATTCTGTTAAGCACAATGTGAAGAGAAAATATAGGGTGTGATTTTAACTCTATGTAACTCTGGGTTGATATTGAATGAATTAAAATCTCGCCCCTCTGTCTTCATTCAGGGTGAGAACAGGACTGGGTAAATGACTGGGGTCCGAGTGTAACACCATTCCTTGTCCAGGGTAACAAATGAAATGTGATCACTCAACAGTCAGACAGATTAATATTAATATGGCACCTGTCCTGGCCTCAGCACATCCCAAAGTGTTTACAGCCAAGTAATTGCTTTCAGATTCAGCCACCATTGCAACGTCGGAAATACGGAGAGCAGTTTGCACACAAAAAACTCTCAAGAACTACAATGCGCTAAGTGTCCAAATGACCTTCTCTGGGTGTTGCGTGTGGGATAAGCATTGGCTGGGCACAGGGGAAGTGTCCTTGTTGTTCTTGGGTCTTTGACTTCATGAATAATAATCTAATAATAATCTTTATTAGTGTCTCAAGTAGACTCACTGCAATGATGTTACTGTGAAAATCCACTCGTCTCCACATTCCGGCGCCTGTTCGGGTACACTGAGGGAGAATTCAGAATGTCCCAAATTATCTAACAGCACATCTTTCAAGACCTGTGGGAGGAAACCGGAGCACCCGGAGGAAACCCACGCAGACACGGGGAGAACATGCAGACTCCACACAGACAGTGACCCAGTGGGGAATCGAACCTGGTGCTGTGAACCAACAATGCTAACCACCATGTTTCAGTACTCCGGCTAGCGGCACCATCTTTGGGAGTGTTCGAGAGAATCAAGAATAATAAAAGAAAGGCAAAAACAAAAATACACCAAAAATATTCAGCAGGTCTGACAATTATCAGTGGAGGCAGAGCAGTGTTAAATCTCCAGGTCCGACACCTTTCATCAGCGAGTTTTGATGAAAAGTCATCGATCTGAAAGTCTATCTCGGTTTCGCTCTGACCAATGCTATCCGGCCTGCTGAGTATTTCTAGCATTTTCTGTTTTTATTTTAGACTTTCAGGACTGTAGAGTTCTGCTTTTGAATAAAAAATAAGACGTGCGACAATAAATTCACACAATCTTTCTCAAAGGCCAACAAATGAAAGAAGAACTATGGGCAGGAATTAGTATTCTATGCTGCAAATTCAAGCCCTGGATCCCAGTACCATCGCTTCATTCTGTGCCTGCAATGAACAAGGCAACATCTCAGAAAGAAGCTGATTCTAAATTCAGTTCATTTCAAATCAAGAAGGATCGTGGAGCTGCAAATCAGCTTTTAGTTCAGAAATGCAGTACCTGTTCAGACCCAGTGGTGCTTTGAACTGCAGACTGAATTAATGTAATTTCTCATCCTTGGTAGTGATTTCAATGTGTTACTTCACAAGTCTCCCCGAGCTGTTGCTTGCACAGGTCAAGCTTCTTTCTTTCTGTAGAGCCAGTGCTGAGCATTCAGACGATTACTGTTGACTGAAGCCTGTGTGAGATTCTGACAGGGCAATTAAAATTTCTCTAATCAGAGGCTGTTTCGGTACACAGTGCATTTATATTCAGGGTGCTTTTCACCACAGCGCCAGAGTGATTGTTTAGCATGTCAATGCAAATTGAATACAATAACAAATGTTCTGCACTATAAGGGACTGTAGAGCTGAATTGTCTGAATGTTACCCACACTAATATTGTGAATGTGCATTAGCCAACATTTTCAAACCATTTATCACATGGGGCCAATTGACATTGGGAATGAGTTGCTTACTGGAGCAACTGCATTAAGTTAGTTCAGTTCGTTATTGGCAGCCTAATAGGCTTTTAAGGGGAAAGCGCACAATATTGCAAACCAAATGCATCACGCATGCAGTATGTGTCTCCCAGTTATAAATCAGCTGGTGTGGCAGCATACAGTCTGTCAGTAATGAAAAGTAGACTGCTGCATGATTGACCTTCAAGATAGCGGACTCTCACTATTTTGAGTATTTCTTTCAGTTAACAACAACAACTTGCATTTATATACCGCCTTTGGCGTAGTGACGGCTCCCAAGGCCCGTCGCAGGAGGATAATTAGACAAAACATTGACACTGAGCCAAAGAAGGAGGCATTAGGAGCGGTGACCAAATGCTTAGTCAAAGACGTTGTTTTTGAGGAATGTGTGAAACAAACAGGTAAAGAGAATGAGATATTTGGGGAGATAATTCCAGGACTTGGGGCCGAGGCAGTTAGTGGCAGACACACTGATGGTGAGTGAAAGGAAATGAGAGTTGCAAAGGGAGACAGAATTGGATGTTACAAAGCTCTTGGAGGTTTATCGAGTTGGAGGAAGTCACAGACAGGCAAGGCGAGAGTGATTTGAACATAAAGATGAGAATTTAAACTCTGATTCAAATTAAAGGACAGCCATAGCTGTGAACTGACACACAGGGTAATTATATAGAGCTGTCTCCAATAGGGGGTATCCTGGTAACCCATATCTGAAAATGAGGTTCTGCCTTCTGAGGCTGTCGTATAGAACGTAGAAGCAGGGATATATGTCGCCGTTCCTTCACTGTTGCCGGGTCAACATCTTGGAATTCCCTCCCTAACAGCACAGTGGGTGTACCTAAACTTCAAGGACTGAAACAGTTCAAGGAGGCAGCTCACCACCACTTTCTCAGGGGCAATTAGGGATGGACAATAAATGCTGGTCAAGTCAGCCCACATCCTGTAAATGAAGCAATATCAGAAATGTGCCATTACCCTCAGGAAGAGCTACAGACAAGATCTAACATCTTGGGCGGAATTCTCCGCAACGGCCGACGCCATCGTGAAACCCGGAGTGTTTCACGACGGCGTCAGAAGCCGCTCCTCGCCCCCTATTCTCTCCCCCGGGGGGGGGGGGGCTAGGAGTGGCGTTTCGTGAAGCTCGGCCACCGGGCCCTGACGCTGGCGTCAAGGCGGCGCGCCGATAATGACGCGGCCGGCGGCGTCTTAGTGGTGCCAGCCGCGAATGCGCAGGCTGGCCGGCTCCAACCCGCGCGTGCGTGGTTGCCGTCTTCCTCTCCGCTGCCCCGCAAGACATGGCGGCTTGATCTTGCGGGACGGCGGAGGGGAAAGAGTGCGTCTCTTGGAGACACCGGCCTGATGATCGGTGGCCGCCGATCGCGGGCCAGTCCCCTCCTGAGCACGGCCATGGTGCTCAATCCCCTCTCCGCCCCCCCCCACAGGCCCCAAACTCACCTTTCGCGCGATGTTCACGCCGGCAGCGACCAGGTGTGATTGCTGCTGGCGTGAACCCGTCGGGGTCGTCAGGCCGCTCGGCCCATCCGGGCCAGAGAATCGCCAGTCACCGGGAAAAACGGCGAGCGTCGATTCTCCGAGCGGGGGTGGGAGAATCGCGGGGGGTGCCAGAGCGGCCCTCCCGCGATTCTCCCACCTGGTGTGGGGAGCGGAGAATCGCGCCCCTTATGAGCAATAGCCACATGATTCTTAATGTTTATGTGTCAGATGCCTTCAGCCTAGTGCTCAGGATATCTGCAATATCAGTCAGTTTGCTTCTGGGTCATAATGTCCAAGCGAGGTCAACAAATAAAGCCCAGGCACTCAACTCCTTCTGTACCTAAATTTCCCTTTTGTTGAGTTGCCGTGTTTAAATGTTGTGCTCGAAGGTTTGAAAGGTCTGTTGAAATTTTGACAAAATATCCTGGAAGCATTGGCTTATCTATTCTCCCCACATTTATTGCCTGACATGCTGAATGTTCAGCTATTTCTGTGTTGCATTCCACAGTTCCTCCATCAGCACTGTTAAATTATTGATGAATGAACACCGAGATCTGTTTGTATCAGCAAGCTGAAATATATGCAAAGAATATACGCAGAAATGGGAACACTAAGTTAATGTTTTTGTATTTCACATATATTATGTATGTTCTATGTGAGTCAGCTGTGCCTCAGCGAGTAGCACTCTCACCTCTGAGGTTTGGGTTTAAGTGCCGCTTCAGGGCTTGAGCAGAAAATCAAGGTTGATATTCCAGTACAAAGGTAAGGGAGTATTGTGCTGTTGCAGGTTCTATTTCAAAGAAGAGCAGGAATTATCCTTATGTCAATATTTATCCCTCAATCAACATCATAAAAACAAATGATTTAGTCGTTATAACGGTTTGCTGAGAACTTATTGTCTTCTGTGTTTCCTTCATTGACAACAATGCATTGAACGGCTTTGAGCCAATTTGTGCCAATTGGCTGAAGGGCTTTGGAACACCCAATAGTCATGAATGGTGCGATATAAATTGAAGTCTTTATTTTACTTCTTTTATATGAGTGCGCTGTTGTACACATTTTTTAGTTGCATTTATATAGCACCTTTCATGACCTCAGAACCTTAAAGCTCTCTACAGCCAGTTAAATGCTTTGAAACTATTTTTTCTAGTCACCATGGTCCCAGATGATAATAGGCTGCTTTCCCCTTTGAGGGGGAGAGCTGACTAGTGGTGATTTAACCTCAGTATCACCACACCTCAGGCGAGGGGCAAGGTTGAGAAGGCGGGGCCTTCATGAATAACCTCAACCAGTATGAGAATTGAACCCATGCTGCTGGCCTTGCTCTGCATCACAAGCCAGCTGTCCAGCCTACCAGCTCTCTTTTGAACCGTATTTACCATTGTAATGTAGGAAGCCTGACAGCCAACGTATGCGCATCTACCACAAATCGCAATGGGTTGTAAAGTCTTGTTCATCTTTTTAATCATTATATTCCAATCATTTCTCATTTTTAAAAGCTTTGCATTATAGGATGTCCAATAGTGTTTTACAGCCAATGACGTTTTACATATTAACGTATGATTTGGCGATGCCAGCGTTGGACTGGGGTGGGCACAGTAAGAAATCTTCCAACACCAGGTTGATGTCCAACAGGCTTGTTTTGAAGCACTAGCTTTCGGAGCACTGCTCCTTCCCAGGTGACACCTGAGGAAGGAGCAGTGCTCCGAAAGCTAGTTATTCGAAACAAACCTGTTGACTTTAACCTGGTTTTGGAAGACTTCTTACTATATCAAAGTATAATCACTGTTGTAATCTAGCAAAACCTATGGCAGCCAAATAGCCCACAAACCCCAATGAGATCAATGACCAAATAGTTTTCTTCTAATTTTGTTGGCTAAGGGTTAAGTGTTGACCAGAACACGTTTGCTTGTCTGCAAATAATACTATGGGACTTTTATATTAATCCGAGAGAGCATTAGTTTAACATTTCGTCCAAAAAGAATGTACCTTAGCCAGTGTGGCATTCCCTCAATTCTCTCGAGCGAGATCAATTCCAGCTCCATTTGAGCTGGAATCGCAACACAGGTGAAGTTAGATTTCTGTGTAGATACAGGATCATTTCAAATTTACAGCAAAGGTGTGCCAGGCACTTATTGGTTTTAGAACAATAAAGTAGTCTGTTCACTTCATAGATTCATAAAATTTACAGTGCAGAAAGAGGCCATTCGGCCCAGACAGTCTGCACCATCTGTTGGAAAGAGCACCCGACCCAAGCCCACTACTCCACCACATCCCGTAACCCAGTAACCCCACCTAACATTTTGGACACTAAGAGGCAAATTAGTATGGCCAAACTTCTTAACCTGCAGTTCTTTGGACAGAGGGAGGAAACCAGAGCACCCAGAGGAAAAGAGAGGGAGCAGATTCCTTCTCCTTCCGAGGTCTAATAATTTCTGCCAAGTTCTCCCAGAAAGCATCACGCAGGAACCATCAGTGGCTGTTGTCAGGCAGATGGTGCGGTTTAGCACACTGGGCTAAATAGCTGGCTTTGAAAGCCGAACAAGGCAGGCCAGCAGCACGGTTCAATTCCCGTACCAGCCTCCCCGAACAGGCACCGGAATGTGGCGACTGGGGGCTTTTCACAGTAACTTCATTGAAGCCTACTTGTGACAATAAGCGATTTTCATTTTCGGAACACTGTCCCTGGCCAACCCACCGATTGCCAGTTAGCCAATGGAACCAACTTCCTCCAAAACCGATTCCTAAGCTTCACTCAGTGCCAAAGAGCTTGACTTCTCCTTTTCAAAACAAGATCTGGGAACACAATGTCCTGACAAGCACTCTTCTGCTTCAGCTTGAGCCTTCTTCTTAAAGGCACATTCCGAATGTGACCAAAAAAAATAAAATTAATGAAATAGTAACAAAGGAAATAAACAGGAAGGACTCTTACATTATCCCGAATCAGCCCCCAAATTACGCCACAACACCCTGGGCTAGTGCAAGGTCGACTCTAGCCTCACTTGACCTGGAGACGCAAAACAGGTGAAATTATATTTTGAGCGTAATTCTCTGGTCCCTTAGCCGTGTGTTCCCCAGCAACAGGGGATGGCGTGCAATTCACTGGTGGCGGAGATCTCTGTTCCCGCCTCGGTAAATGGAATTTCCATTGAAGCCATCCTGTGCCACCGGGAAACACTCGCGTGTGGGTGTGCTGCCGACAGGATCAGAGAATCCCGCCTCCAGGAAACGGCCAGAGAAGTCCAACCTTTATTTAAAATACCCAACATCATTGGCTGAGCCCAATAAACTGCAGTTACCAAAAGGTTTGTAACTTTAACATAAGTATCCTTTTACTATGTACAGAATTCTAATTAAAATGACAGAAAATGAAACTGGCAATCTAATACCCCTTTCCCAACACCCACCCTGCCTAACTATGCCCACTCTCTACAGACACACACACACAACACACACACAACACAGAGGGGAAAGGGTGATTGAAAGGTAAAGAAAATATTAATGACATATAAGGATAAAGATTTCTGATGCACTGGGGTGATTTCTAGTTTGTGATTTTTATGAAGTTTAGGCTTCCATTTCAGTTCTTCTTCCTTCTAGGTTTGAGATGGTTTTCTCTGCAAAGGTTGTCTACATTCTTTGTAGATCCAGGGTCATTTCCACTTTACAGAAGAGATGTGCCAGGCACTCACTAGTTCTAAAACAATAGAGCAGATCATACACTTCTGTAAGCAAGAGAGAGGGCAACACAGTGACACAGTGGTTAGCACTGCTGCCTCACAGTTTGCACTTTCTCCCCATGCTTTGCTCCAGGTGCTCCAGTTTGCTCCCACAAAAGGTTAGGTGGGATTAAGAGGATAGGGTGTGGGCATGGGCCTAGGTAGGATGCTCTTTCAGAGAGTCGATGCAGGCGGGGTGGCTGAATGGCCTCCTCCTGCACTGCAGGGATTCTATGATGGTTCTATGGGAGCGCGTTCCTTCTCCTTCCAAGATCTACATACATTTGCCAAGTTCTCTCAGAAAGCATCCTACCTCAGTCCCAATCACTGACTGTTGTCAGCCAGATCACTATCCCTGGCCAACCCACCAGTTGCCAGTTAACCAATCAAATCGGCTTCCTCCAAAATCGGTTCATAGGATTCACGCATTGCCGGGGACTCTGAAACTTTTCTAAAATAAGACCTAGGAACACTGGGTGGGATTCTCTGTTCCTGAGGCTATGTGTTGACACAGTCGTAAATGCCATCGTGTTTCACGACGGTGTCAACAGGCCCCCAGGAGCAGCGAATCCTAGCCCCTCCGTATGCCAGCATGGTACTGGAGTGACCCACGCCACTCCAGCTGCCGATACCGGCATCAACTGGGCAGCACGGGTCTGCGCATGCGCACTGCGACCGACGCGATTGCGCGCATGCGCAGTGGCTTCCTTCTCCACGCCGGCCCCGACGCAACATGGCGTAGGGCTACAGGGACCGGAGCGGAGCAAAAGAGGCCCCCAGCTCGAGAGGCCGGCCCACCGATCGGTAGGCCCCGATCGCGGGCCAGGCCACAGCGGAGGCCATCCCCAGGGTCAGACCCTCCCTCCCCCCCACCACCAGGCCACCCCCGGATGGATGCATGCCGAGGTCCCGCCAGGTAAGACCACACTTGGATGGTGCCGGCGGGACTCGGAATTTCTTTGCGGCCACTCAGCCCATCCCGGGAGGAGAATCGCCGGGAGGGCCGGGTAAAAGTGGCCCCCGACCGGCGCCGCTCCGACCGCGCTGGCGCCGATTCTCCGCTCTCCGGAGATCCCGCCCACAATGTCCTGACAAGCACTCTTCTACTTCAGCTTGAGTCTTCTGCTTAAATGCACATTCCAATTATGGGTCTGCAGATCAAAAGTGATAAAATAAAATAATTGGGAGCAAAGGAAATAGGCAGGATAGACTCTTACACAATACTGAGACCAAAGTTTACTAATCTGCCCCTGTTCTGTCATTTCGATCTTGGACAGAAGGCATGTGGCTAACGTGAACAGCAAAGGTTGTTTTTTATCAGGGTGCTGCTGGATGGAGGTTACTGGCACAGAATTACACAGGCTCTTTCCCAACTGCTTCCATTCTCAATCAACTTTTTAAAGGGATAGGAGGATAGTTCCCAGAAGACAAACACTGCTCTCTGCAGACATTGTGAACAATGTTATTGTGACAATGACATAACCAGAGCACAGATACAACACGCTTTCTTCCACCACAGAGCAATTATCCAGCATAGAATTGGTGCTTTGAGAGCCTGTTAGACCAGGATACTGCAGCCTCGGTGTCTCAAGAATCTTCAATGGCCACGCGACACTGCAAAGAAGCCTCACCACAGAGAAAGATCTGAATCCAGAAGATACGACAGGACAGAAGGACAACAGTGACAATGAGGAAGTACTTGCAAGGAAATGGCATTCTCCAACGTGGCCTGCCAGTATGGTCCGACATTCCACTTGAAGCATGGAGTTCGAAGAATATAAATTCCAAATATCATGACTAGCAAATACAAAAGGGAAGCGACATTCACAGAAAACAATGAGCTTTGAATGGATTTCCTATTTGATTTATCCACTGTCCTGCTGGTTTAAATAAACTTGTGCAGAGTAATGCAGAAACACAGTAAATGATGGGCATTGATTGTACTTGAGAAAGTATAATAGACAGTGTTTGGAAAAAGATTATTTACTGAGGTGATAGTGCAGGCTTGAAGTGTTATAGCTTTGGGCGCTAATGAAAGATCTGCCCCAATAGCTGC
Source organism: Scyliorhinus canicula (assembly GCF_902713615.1). NCBI lineage: Eukaryota > Metazoa > Chordata > Chondrichthyes > Carcharhiniformes > Scyliorhinidae > Scyliorhinus > Scyliorhinus canicula. Next base: position 159,649,723 of record NC_052146.1, read on the forward strand.
CTGGGCTGATTTCTAAAACTTCCTGATCGGTATCCCAAAAATCACTTCTCCAAACACTTCCCGTTACTCTTTGAATTGAGTGAAGTTAGAGCCTTTGTCCAATCTGAGAACAAGTTCAACCAGGTGGAGAAGAGTGCTGGTGAGTGGAAACTGATTGAGCCTCCAGTCAATAAAGAAGCGAAGAGCCCTTAGACAGTCCTGGAGGGGGGGGGGGGAGTTGGAGGAATCAGGAGTGTCGATGTCCATGTTGAAAAGTAGACACTTAGGGCCAGGAAACTGTTGAAAGTCGTGGCAGGTATTGAAAGAGTTATCAATAGACTGTCAAAAGAGATTGGATAAAATGAATAAACATCAAGTCAAAATACAAACTTGGCAGACTTTTCCTGGTGGACTTGGAGTGGGCATTTTTGGAGAGTTAGGAGGATAATGGGAGCCACACCAGGATAGTTAGAACATAGAACAGTACAGCACAGAACAGGCCCTTCGGCCCTCGATGTTGTGCCGAGCATTGTCCAAAACCAAGAGAAGATGAAATATGAGTGCAAGTTAGCTAGTAATAAAAAAGAAGATAGGAAGAGTTTCTTTCAACATGTAAAAGGTAAGAGAGAGGCAAAATAGACATTGGACTACTGAGGAACGTGGCTGGAGAAGTAATAATAGGAAATAAAGAAATGGCAGATGAACTGAATAGTTACTTTTCATCACTTCCCTGGCACATTCCTGCCGCTGAGGTCCAACTATCCGCTGAACTGATGTGGGCAATCAATTTGCACATTTAAGGTCCCGATTAGACGATATTCCCTGTTCACTAGCAGTGGCAGAGAGGAATGCCTAGCCGTGTGGAGACGCTACGTGCTGAGGCCCCCTGTAACTTTCCAGGGGCCTAACGGAACTGGCGGTTCCAGTCCACAAAGAGAGGACCATGAGCAGAAAGTCCCAGAGTGATCCAGACAGGTTTCCCTCTCTGATGTGTGGGCTCTGCCTGGCCTCTCCGAAAAGTAATTTTAAACGTGGACTTCTGAGGGTGCTTCCATATTGAGGCATCCTTTCAATCCTTGATCGGCTCAGCAGTGGCCACCTCCCAAGGTAGGGCTGCCAAGACATCAATACTGTCAGCCCTGTGACCCCTAATATTGGGGCCCCGAAGTCCCTGAGAAAACCCTGCCATTGATATGCCAAGGCAGACCTGCTTGTGATCTTTCAGGAGGAGCTTAAAGTGGGCTGCCTGACGTTGAGAGAACAAGGCTGGTGGGGGGCCCCCCACAGTGGCCTGGCCCGTGATCGGGGCCTACCGATCTGCAGGCGGGCTGGTTCACTACGGGCCTTCTTTCTTCTACGCAAGGCCCCTGTAGGGCTCCACCATATTACCCGGGGGCCGGCACGGAGAAAGGAACCCCTACGCATGCGCGGAAATACGCCGGCCGGCTGGAGCTGTGGGAACCACTCCGGCATTAACCTAGCCCCCTAGAAAGAGGAGAATTCCTCACTTTCGGGGCCTGTTGACACCGGAGTGGTTGGCGCCGGTTTTCACGTGGGGACATAGCCCCATTATTGGAGAATCCCGCCCCATGAGTTTGGAGGAAGTGGAGATGACAATCTGAGAAACTATAGTTTGATGTTTGTGTCCAGGTGGAGGTGGGATAAGGTGTCAGAAATTTGCCGGAGACCCTCCACAATAATAATAATCCTTATTGTCACAAGTAGGCTTACATTACCACTGCATTGAAGCTACTGTGAAAAGCCCCTCGTGGCCACATTCCAGCACCTGTACAGGTACACAGAGGGAGAATTCAGAATGTCCAAATCACCAAACAGCACATATTTTGGGACTTGTAGGAAGAAACCAGAGCACCCGGAGGAAACCCACGCAGACATGGGAAGAACGTGCAAACTCTGCACAGACAGTGACTGTGGTGTTATGGCTAGCAGACCTTGCAGCATCTTAAGAGGTGTGCTACTATTGGGGCAGAGGACTCGCTGCCCATTGGCTCTGGCTGGTCATGTGCCTCTCTGCCAATTGGCTGACGAGAGGCTGGTGGCTCCTCCCACGGGGAGGGGTATAAGTACTATCGCACCTGGCAGTCGGCCATTCTGTGTAAGTCGACTGCAGGGTTAACATCTAGCTCATTAAAGCCAAAGTTTTGGACTCACTCTACAGCTCGTGTCTGAATTGATGGTATATCAGTGACCCAAGCTGGGAACCGAACCTGGGACCCTGACGCTGTGAAGCAACTGTGCTAACCATGAATAGTGGCAGTCCTTGTCAGCAGCTTTGATGACAATGTCAGGGATGGACCTGAGAGTGTGGTTGGTACAAATTTTAAAGAGAGGTAGGTTAGAGTGAGTGAGGAGAGCAGAGAAATTGAAATGGCCTCCGTCAGTCTACAAGTTGCTCATGGGAAGTGCCAGAGAGGGAAAGGTGCCAGAGAAAGGAGTTCAGCAGGAATGAGAATTTCAAAGGTGGGCGAAAGAGTCCATGGAGGGGGAAACTCCTGGCTGAAGAAGTGGGTATGGAAACAGAGGCAACAGAAGAAGAGCTCAAAATCTTTCCAGGCTTGAAATTCATTGATATGGGGCATGAAGGAATGAAGCTTCAGCTATCACTGAGGACTGAGTGTTTGAGGTCAGAGAAGAAGTAGCAGTTAATGAGGAAACAAGGCAAAGTGTAAGATTGGATATAGGGATAGGATCAGAGAAAAGAAAGGTGGAGAAAGATATGGAGAGGTGTTGACATCCAAGAGCTGTTAAAATTTGTGATCTTTGTTACCTGAAATGAAGATGAGAATGTTTTGTTGAAGTGTTGGGTAAAATGAAGGATGAAATTCAGCTAAAGAGCTGTGAAAGAGAGTGAAGCAATGCTGCTGAAAAGAGGGAAATGAGAGTCTGTATATGGTGAGAAAGAGTGTGGATCTCAGGAAACAGAAAGAGCAGTAGTTCTAGGACTGCTGAATATCATCGCAATAGCTGTAATCCTGGGTAGATTCAAACCATGAAGGATGGCATTTCAGTTTGGATTCATGAGATTGGTATCAGATTCGCTACTCACAATCTGGTCACTTGAACAATGGAGAGACCAAACCGAACCCTAATCCGAACTCTGGCATCTCTGTCCTCAGCCTCATTTACTGCTCTAATAAAGATCAACATGAGCGTGACGAACAGCGTATCCACTTTTTATTATGTATTTTGCAGGCTGTCAAACACAACAATTTTTAATCATAACCACTGCTCCCATTTTTTTGGGACAGCAGGTTTTGGTAATCATTTCAATGTTGCCATTTATACCTCCTGAAGATCTAGTTTTAGTTGTAATTTTCCTTGCCTCGTTACCGCCCCTTTTTTTGCCTTGCACCACCCTCACTTTTGACATTTCATCACTTCCTGCCTTTGTTCCTATCAGTGACTCTCTGTGTTTTTTTTTCCTTTCCTCCCACTCTTCTGGACTCTGTATAATTTTCAAACTGTTGATCTCTAACATTTGCCAATTCTGATTGAAGTTCATCGACCTGAAATGTTAACCCCATTTCATTTTTCACTGTTCTGTCAGACCTGCTGAGTATTTCCAGCATTTTCTGGTTTTAATTAAATAACTGCACTGTTTAACTGTATTATGTGTCTGTTGACTACAATTACTAATATGCGGTTCACATTAAGCTGAGCTGCTTTTAATGGACTGTGCCAATTTACTGGAAACATCCAGTGATGATTTGCTCACGGTCATGATCCACTCTAATTTCTTCATGTTGTTTCAACATAATATCTGCGGCAATAGATGTGCAAGCTCGAGCAGGAAGAGTGACTGAACTGAATCCTATTGTGTTCCGAAAAGATATCAGGAAGACATTAAAGAAACTCTGCACTAAATGATATACAGATCATGCCAGGTCTAAGAACATATGTTACTTGCTGCAACAGAAGTACAGTTTGTACAGTTGCTCCCTTTAATCTGAGAATAATGAATAACTCCCTCAAATTATTTTTTGACCTTTCAGTTGCAGTGCAGTGGTATGATACTGTGAGATACCTGTCTAACGTCACAATCTACACAATTCAATCCTGTCCATATGTAATTCCATTGCCCTCAACTGAACAAAGCTTTTGTTGTTGCTGTCTGCTCAATTGCAGTTTGTTTATTACCATCATTTTTTCTGTCTCTGTATTTAAGATCTATGGTAACTGTTTTGTTTCTTCTCCATTGCATCATGGTTGCTCGAGCCTTGTATTTCCTGAGGAGACGCTACAGCAGTCTATTGCTGCCATTGAAGTTCCAGCTGACACAAATTATCAGATGGGAGATCCTTTCGCTATTCCCACTGTGCTTCACAACTGAGATGAAGAAACTTTGAAGGGTCAGGTTATCCATTTCTCAGTATGTGTCTGTCCTCCACCTTCATGTAGCAAGCACAGTGTTGATGTGACTGACCCAGTACAGTTTCTGATCAATGGTGACACTCAGGATTTTGGGGGACACAGAAGGGTGGTGTCATTAAGGGTCAGGGGGAGTTGGAATTTAATTGGCATGTAGCCTGCTAGATGTCAGCCCAAGCATTGACTTTAGTGGAGCTGAACATCTGTGCAACATCAGAAAATATCGTGACTTCTAACCTTCTGATGAAGGGTTGGGCTCTCCAGGATAGCTAATCTGCATTTCTACCTGGATACAAGGATCATAACATGCATATTGCCATGAAGGTGGGCTTTGAGAGGGAAAGGATCTCAAATATCCTTAAAACTCAGAAACAATGTTAGTATCTTAGAGTGGAAGAAGAGTTTTCTGCAGCAAGATACTATGGCTGATCATGCAGGAATACAGGTGGGAGCGTTCAAACTGAAAAATTAAGGATGAGTTAAAATTAGGCTGGATAATTGCCTAGCTTGTACTCGTGGAAGAGTCTACAGGGGGAAAAAACCTTACTCTGGAAGACAGTTCAGAAGTTAAAAGTTCCAAAGTTGAGAAAGGAGAAGGAAATGCTCAGATGTCAGAAATCACTTTGGATTGATTCTGGAGGATTTCATGTCCAATTAAAGAACAGTGTAATGCCTAATTGTGAAGCGTGTTTTTGGTTCAGCTAAAAGACAAAGAGGAATATCTGTTGTTGAAATTATAAGTTGTCTACAAGAATAATGTTCTAGGTCAGGGGAGTGGGGCTGGGTGGGGTACTCTTTCGGAGAGTCGGCACAGACTCAATGGGTCAAATGGTCTCCTTCTGTACTTTAGGGATTCTATGATTTTATGATTCTATGAATACTGCTTTTAGCATTTTGTTTACAGTAAAAGTCTTGTCATGTCATTCTTTCAGCCACTAACTGGTAGTTCAAATTTCAAGTTATCATTCTCTACAGAGATCCCAACAGTGGCCTATTTAATTTGGTTTGGAGTTTGAGGGCACATAGCTATTCTCTAATTCATGAGTCTACTTAGTTCTGTCTATAGTTTGTTGCTTAGCTTCACTAGTTAATTGCTAAGATATACCTGGTGTTGCTTCTGATGTTCTTTTTGATCCATGATCAGTCGCTCATCTTGATGATGAGCAAGGAATGAATGATATGTTAGGCTACAGAAAATATCGGTATACCATTTTACTATAGTTGATAGCCCCATAGAGAAGCCATTATCTGCAGTCCTATATCTTTGGTCACCCGATCCAGGCTTGATTGCCCAACTAATGATCCCATCCCTCTCCTTTGGAACTGGCTGAGACCAAACCAGATTGCAACTTTGGCTTTATATTTGGTATCATATTTGACCGCGTGATGAGGTTCCGACCACATATCCGCTATTTCCCCCTCCTTAACACTGCCTGGCTTCACTCTTGCCTCAAATCACCTGCTGCTGCAACCTTCATTCATATCTTTGCTGCCTCTAGACTCTCTGATCACCAATTCCTGCTGTCTCATGAAAGCAATTTCCACACCTTTCTGAAGATAAATCTACATGGACATTAATTTATGAGAGCCATAATTTTACTGCCGGCGCTTATTATATGCAGGTAAGTTGGCCACTGCCCGACACAAAATAGAGAATTGAAATGCATGCAGGGAAAACAGGACACTGTAAGGAAAACAGGCAGGCTGCAGAATCTCCCTGTGTATTCTATCTGCAAAGAAACCAGACAGCACTGAAACTAACAGTTGCGCATATTAATTGAGCGATTCCCGGTGATTCCCGGGCACAATGGACACAATCGAGAATAACAAAGGTCAAGCCAGACTCTTCGGCGCCAGCAGGAGTCCCGGACAATAAGTTACAAACAGCCCCAAGAACCGCCCAGCGATCGGGAAACAGCCCCAGTATTGGGGAATTCAAACCAATTGATTGGTATGAGGTCCAATCGATTGCAAGCAGGTATAGGGTCCGCCCAGATGGGTGCGAAGCCCCTGTGACCTATAAAGGACAGATCCCAAGTCCAGCTCTCTCTCTTAGCCGGCCCTCCCAGCAGAACACCTTTGCAGCAGCTCTCTAAGAACTTGAACATGAGAAGGAGAGGCCTGGCCAGCAGCTACACCGACAAGTAAGTGTCAACCAACGCACGCTACGAGAATAGACACTCCTGACCCCTTAGCCCATATCAACTGGGAAGCTTGCAGTCTCAGGACTGAACAAGAGGCCATTGTTCCCTGATCCAGTGGGTTCCCTTATCGAAGATAAGTATTGGCTTATAGTGGAAGGAATAGTTTAGTCTGTTAGTATTAGTTGCATGAGTATCGATTTACTGTGTAAATAATAAATGTGTTTGATTGAACCTTACTAACTGGGGTATTGAGTCATTGATCTGAACTTGAACTTGAACCTCGTGGCAGTATCATAAAGATACCTGGCGACTCTAGAGCTAAGGAATAAAACAGAGCCAATTGAGTGTACAGCACACTCACCCAGAACGAGCAACAGGGCATGCCTAGTACTTCCTACTGAGCTTGCTGTTGGTGTCAGTTTGTGATATGTGAACTCTGAACCCTAATCTCATGGTTCACCATGGTGCTGCCTGTGTGGCAGGAATGTGTGAAATAATTGGCTTCTGCAAGACAATATACCTCCTCTTCAGTAACAGATCAGTCCTGGGAAAAAGCTGCTTTTTTTTAGAAATATGGTTTTCAGCTTTTTCAAATTTTTTATCATAAGTTGCCATAATATACACATAAGTAGATAATGGTGCAGACACACACGACTGACACACTGCAAGACCAATCAACACACACAATACAACAGCCAATCACCAGATAGGACACAGTCACTATAAAGCCAGAGGGCACTAGTTTTCCCGCTCATTCGGGATGCAGCCTCTAGGACAGACAGAGCCCGCAGTCAGTAGCACAAACCGCTTCCATGTGCAGCAGTATAGGCTGGTCAGATAAGGCATAGGTCTTCAGTCAACCTAACATAATGTCGACCCACAGTGCAAGTATGTTTAACAGCTCGTAGTTAAGTAAAATAGAGTTGTACTTCTACAAGTGTTGGTAGCCTGTCTATATTACTGCTCGGGTAAACGCAGTCTTCACAGATCCAGAGTACCCAACACATCATGGTACCAGGACGTGATGTTAGAGTTTGATGGACCTACCCTCAAGTAATCTGCCTTCGACCAGCGATCAGCCAGCCGGTAGTATGGACAGCGGCCGCCCTCCCCAGCCGTTCCACATCACCGGCAACCTCAGTGCAAAGTGGAAAATCTTTAAACAAAGATTTCAACTGTACCTCAAAGCTACAGACCTGGAAGCTGTTTCAGACACCAGGAAGATTGCTCTCTTCCTTTCCACGGCCGGGGACCACGCTATCCATATCTTCAACTCCATCACATTCGCTGAAGGTGAGGACAAGTCCAGGTTCAAGACAGTCCTGCTCAAATTCGACAGGCACTGTGACAGCGAGGTAAATGAAAGTTTTGAGCGCTACGTCTTTCAACAGCGTCTGCAGGGTAAGAATAAACGTTTTCAATCTTTCCTCACCCACCTTCGCATCCTCGCGCAGTCCTGCAATTACGACTCCACCTCCAATTCAGTGATCCGTGACCAGATCGTTTTCGGACCCCCAATCGAACCCCCTACGCCAGCAGCTCCTCAAAGTTAAACAGCTCACCCTTGCTATAGCCATCAAGACCTGCGTTCTGCATGAACACGCCACTAACCGATACTCGCACGTATTCAAGCGGCTGAAACGGAACACATCATAAGTTACATTAGACATTTTTAGCTAACGTTTAGCAATCCCTTCCTCAACCTGAAAACCATTAATTAACTAACTATCCCTCGCACTTTAGCTGCTGACAGAAGCCAATCCTTAAAGTGAGATATTCATAGAATTTACAGTGCAGAAGGAGGCCATTCGGCCCATCGAGTCTGCACCGGCTCCTGGAAAGAGCACCCTACCCAAGGTTAACACCTCCACCCTATCCCTATAACCCAGTAACCCCACCCAACACTAAGGGCAATTTTGGACACTAAGGGCAATTTATCATGTCCAATCCACCTAACTTGCACATCTTTGGACTGTGGGAGGAAACCGGAGCACCCGGAGGAAACCCACGCACACATGGGGAGGATGTGCAGACTCCGCACAGACAGTGACCCAAGCCGGAATCAAACCTGGGACCCTGGAGCTGTGAAGCGATTGTGCTATCCACAATGCTACCGTGCTGCCCTGATTTGAATGGAAGCCATCTCTTGTGAAAGCCCTCCTAATTCCCAATTTAAATTTTAACCTTTTCTAGGCTCAGAAACCCCATTGAGTCTCCCAGTCATGCTGAGGCACAGGATGAGCAACAGAACTCTAACCCAATAGGATCCACCTCATCGCCACCAGCGAGGTGAAGGCTATGACATCTGCCCCCCACTCCGACATCCCAAATATGGCCGCCAGGGGACTTGGTTCATAGTGCGAAAGAAGATGTTCCAGAATTTCCTCAGTTTCAGGCATGACCAAAACATGTGTACATAATTGACCGGCCCCCTCCCACATCTGTCGCAAATGTCCTCAACTCCTTCAAACATGCGACTCATTCGTGACCTCGACAAATGTGTTCTGAGAACTACCTTCAATTGTGTTAGTGCCAACCTCGTGCACAATGTCGATGCATTTACCCTCCATAATATTTTGCACCAAACCCTTCTTCCAACATCGCGCCCAATTCTTCCTCCCATTTGGCCTTAAACCTATCCAGGGATTTTGATCCTGCTTCCATAATGTTTCTGTAATAGCAGAGGTAATTTCTGCCTGGTTGGCCTGACCTGCCACCTTCCTGCTGCTTGTCCAAGCAGTGTGCACATGTGGCCATTATCAAACGCAACAAATACCATTTGAATGGATTCATACAACGTCACCACAATAGAGAACTAGCTCTGCATGGATGTTTTTCTGTGGAGAAGCAGCCTGAACAAAACCATGGGGATCAATGAAGCCCCATGTGATGTTTGTTGTGTTATGTTCCCGGTGCAGACTGCTAACATCAAAGAATCAAACTTCTCCAATGACCCCAATTTTAGAAATCGATGGACAAGATTTCACTTTTCAAAACCTTTTGCTATACCAATATTACTAAAATCAACATAGATTAACCATGAACTAACAGACAACTGTATTCAGCTATAAATTCTACTTTAAATAACTGCTACACATTTTTCTCAAGCAGCACACTTAGCACATACTGGCATCATGTGCGGCCCCAAAGTCCTTCCCAGCTCTCCAGCAGGGTTTAACCACTCTTTGTCACTCAAGATCCAATCCTCAAGTATCCTCCGACAACAGCTTTACCCTTTCTGAGACCCACAGGTGCAGTTTTCCCCATCGATATAGTTACCACCATGGATACGTTATCACCAGCATGGCCTATTTCCTCCCCTCGCATCAAAGCAGTCCTGATGGTGTAGCTTTCCAGAGTCCCCTTCATTCGTCCATGCAAGGATAGCCCGGTACATTCGATGATCGGCTCTGATAAAATCCACCCAGTCCTTCAACCTGCCTGGTCAGTCCTCAAATCTTTCAGGTTTCAGTTTTTTTCTAATGGCTTCCACACTCAGCTTTAACGGGAGTTCCTGTGCCTCTTCACTGTCAGTCACCGAGGACATTATAATTATAGGGGACAGCTCTCTCCAATCTGGTTTACCAGTCATCTAAAGAGACAGTCTGAACATCCACAGAGGAGGTACTGGCTACCTTTTAAGTATCATAGATGAGAATACAATAATCGAATCCCCTGCATGGCAGAAGAAGGCCATTTGGCCCATCGAGTTTGCACCGACCCTCCAAAAGAACACCCCAAACTCGGCCTACTCCCCTGCCCTATCCCCATTGATGTGTTGGGTAAGCTGTGTCTACGTGGACTGCTTTTGATGCAGTAGAAAGAGACACAGGCTTCCAACACTTGAAAAGATGCAACATGATTTTATTGAACAGCTAACTATAATACATGCTTAACTGTGGGTTGACACTATGCTGACTTGACTGGAGACCTGAGGCTAACCTGACCAGACTAACTGACTACCACATGGTGTTTGTTCTAGCTGCTGTTCACGAGCTCTGACTGTCTCAGAGGCTGGATCCCGAGACAGCGGGAAAACTAGTGCCCTCTGGCTTTATAGTGTTCGTGTCCTGTCTGGTGATTGACTGCTGTGTTCTGTGTGCTCACTGGTCATCCTGTGTGTCAATCACTGCCTGTCTGCACTCCATCATATACCTGGATGTATATTATGACACCCATAACTGCAACTAACCTTTAGACACTTAGGAGCAATTTAACATCGCCAATCCGCTTAACATGCACGTTTTTGGACTGCAGTAGGAGACCAGATCACCCGGGGGAAGTGCACACTGACACAGGGATAAATGCAAGTTCCACCAAGCAGCCACCCAAGGCCGGAATCGAACCTAGGTCCCTCACACTGTGAGTAACTGTAAGGTTCTCTATTGATTACTACAGTGTACTTGAGATATACTCGAGGGGGATGGGAACCTAAATTGTAGTCCCAGTGTACAGGATGTTGAGAGTAGTGAGGTCAGGGATAGGGTTAAAAGTTCGAAAGAGGGCACCGGCAAGCAGGACGCTGGTTTGAAGTGTGTCTACTTCAACGCCAGGAGCATCCGGAATAAGGTGGGTGAGCTTGCAGCATGGGTTGGTACCTGGGATCTCGATGTTGTGGCGATTTCGGAGACATGGGTAGAGCAGGGACAGGAATGGTTGTTGCAGGTTCCAGGATTTAGATGTTTCTGTAAGAACAGAGAAGATGGTAAAAGAGAGGGGGGGTGTGGCATTGTTAATCAAGGAAAGTATTACGGCGGTAGAAAGGACGCTTGAGGACCCGTCTACTGAGGTAGTATGGGCCGAGGTTAGGAACAGTAGAGGAGAGGTCACCCTGTTGGGAGTTGTCTATAGACCTCCGAATAGTTCCAGAGATGTAGAGGAAAGGATTGCAAAGATGATTCTCGACAGGAGCGAGAGTAACAGGGTAGTTGTTATGGGGGACTTTAACTTTCCAAATATTGACTGGAAAAACTATAGTTCGAGTACTATAGATGGGTCAGTTTTTGTGCAGTTTGTGCAGGAGGGTTTTCTGACACAGTATGTAGACAGGCCAACAAGGGGCGAGGCCACATTGGATTTGGTACTGGGTAATGAACCCGGCCAGGTGTTAGATTTAGATGTAGGTGAGCACTTTGGTGATAGTGATCACAATTCGGTTATGTTTACTTTAGCAATGGGCAGGGATAGGTATATACCGCAAGGCAAGAATTATAGCTGGGGGAAAGACAATTATGATGCTATTCGGCAAGATTTAGGATGGATAGGATGGGGAAGGAAACTGCAGGGGATGGGTACAATCGAAATGTGGAGCTTTTTCAAGGAACAGCTACTGCGTGTCCTTGATAAGTACTGGAGAAAGACAATGTTGTCGAGGAGAACACTCAGGTTCAGTCGACCAGGCTAGATGGAATTGAGGTTCAAAGGGAGGAGGTGTTAGCAATTTTGGAAAATGTCAAAATAGATAAGTCCCCTGGGCCAGATGGGATTTATCCTAGGATTCTCTGGGAAGCCAGGGAGGAGATTGCAGAGCCTTTGTCCTTGATCTTTATGTCGTCTTTGTCGACAGGAATAGTGCCGGAAGACTGGAGGATAGCAAATGTTGTCCCATTGTTCAAGAAGGGGAGTAGAGACAACCCTGGTAATTATAGACCTGTGAGTCTTACTTCGGTTGTGGGTAAAATGTTGGAAAAGGTTATAAGAGATAGGGTTTATCATCATCTTGAAAAGAACAAGTTGATTAGCGATAGTCAACACGGTTTTGTGAAGGGTAGGTCATGCCTCACAAACCTTATTGAGTTTTTTGAGAAGGTGACCAAACAGGTGGATCAGGGTAAAGCTGTTGATGTGGTGTATATGGATTTCAGTAAGGCGTTTGATAAGGTTCCCCACGGTAGGCTATTGCAGAAAATAAGGAAGTATGGAATTGAAGGTGATTTAGCGGTTTGGATCAGTAATTGGCTAGCTGAAAGAAAATAGAGGGTGGTGGTTGATGGCAAATGTTCATCCTGGAGTTCAGTTACTAGTGGTGTACCGCAAGGATCTGTTTTGGGGCCACTGCTGTTTGTTATTTTTATAAATGACCTGGAAGAGGGTGTAGAAGGATGGGTTAGTAAATTTGCAGATGACACGAAGGTCGGTGGAGTTGTGGCTAGTGCTGAAGGATGTTATAGGATACAGAGGGACATAGATAAGCTGCAGAGCTGGGCTGAGAGGTGGCAGATGGAGTTTAATGCGGAAAAGTGTGAGGTGGTTCACTTTGGAAGGAGTAACAGGAATGCAGAGTACTGGGCTAATGGCAAGATTCTTGGTAGTGTAGATGAACAGAGAGATCTCGGCATCCAGGTACATAAATCCCTGAAAGTTGCCACCCAGGTTAATAGGGTTGTTAAGAAGGCATATGGTGTGCTAGCCTTTATAAGCAGGGGGATTGAGTTTCGGAACCACAAGGTCATGCTGCAGCTGTACATAACTCTGGTCCGGCCGCACCTGGAGTACTGCGTGCAGTTCTGGTCACCACATTATAGGAAGGATGTGGAAGCTTTGGAAAGGGTTCAGAGGAGATTTACTAGGATGTTGCCTGGTATGGAGGGAAGGTCTTACGAGGAAAGGCTCAGGGAATTGAGGTTGTTTTCGTTAGAGAGGAGAAGGCTGAGAGGTGACTTAATAGAGACATATAAGATAGTCAGAGGGTTAGATAGGGTGGACAGTGAGAGTCTTTTTCCTCGGATGGTGATGACCAACACGAGGGGACATAGCTTTAAATTGAGGGGTGATAGATATAGGACAGATGTCAGAGGCAGTTTCTTTACTCAGAGAGTAGTAGGGGTGTGGAACGCCCTGCCTGCAACAGTAGTAGACTCGCCAACTTTAAGGGCATTTAAGTGGTCACTGGATAGACATATGGATGAAAATGGAATAGTGTAGGTCAGATAGGCTTCAGATGGTTTCACAGGTCGGCGCAACATCGAGGGCCGAAGGGCCCGTACTGCGCTGTAGTGTTCTATGTTCTATGTTCTATATCAGGCACAATGTTCTGGGAGAATCCACATCAATGATGTCACTCATAGTCTAGGTCAGGACACATTGCAAGTATTCCCTGGAGTTGAAGTACCTCTTCTGTTTCCAGAATTTTACCTATTCGTCTGCAAAGAATTCTATTTAATTCTTACTTTTTAAAATACATTTAGAATGCCCAATTCATTTGTTTTTTAAATTAAGGGCCAGCTTAGCATGGCCAATTCACCTACCCTGCAAATCTTTGGGTTGTGGGGGTGAAACCCAGGCAGACAAAGGGAGAATGTGCAAACTCCGCACGGACAGTGACCCGGAGCCGGGATCGAATCTGGGTCCTCAGCGTCGCAAGGCGGCAGTGATAACCATCGTGCCACCGTGTTGCCCTTTTAATTCACATTATAATTCACATTATAACGTTATTCTCGAAGTAAAATTCAATCTGCAAAGAGTTAATCTCCTGCAGCACAAGATATTCAGGATGCTGATTATGACGATTAACTGATGTATCAGAGCTGTCAGCAATTGAGCATTCTCAGAAACCAGATTAGTTTGAGAAAATGGGGCAAGTACTTCCCAGAGATATTTGCATCACCAGAGTTGGAAAGCTTCCATTCATTGTACCAACAGGGAATTCATCTGATGCAGCAAAGTAGTTTCATGATTCCACTTAACAATGTGAGTTGGCGGTGAGGGGAGCTGGTGGAGAAAGTTAGAGATCTTTTACGCAGCAGGGTAGCATTGATCGGCAGTTCCTCAAGCCAATGTTCAACATACAAAGCTGAAGGTCAGTTCAGAGTTTTTCTATATTCTCTGGAAGAGGGAGCCTGCAGCTAAGTTTGAGTCTGGAGCCATGGGATATCAATACGTTTTTTCATTACTTTCATTTTTAACAAAAGGCAAAACATTATGCATCCAGAATTCAAATCATCTTCTTGGAAATCCTGTCTTTTTATCCCAGCAGTGGGTAGTGTAATGACATTAAATATTTTCAGAAAAGTTTTGGCTCAAAGAAAAGCAGTACTGGAACGAACAATGTGGCATGAAAAGGTATGGAGGTCTCTCATCTCTCGTTCAAAGAACTGGGCGGTCCTGAAACATCAAAGAGTGCTACATCATAAAATCATAAGAAATAAGACTGCAGCAGCCATTCTGCCCATCAAAATTGCTCCATCATTCAATCAGATCATGACTGACCTGATTATTGCATTAACTCCACTCTCCTGAATGCCACCATAATTCCTGCCTCCCTTATAGATCAAAATACAGGCCAACTTAACCTTCAATATGACTAAGGCTCTGCTGCTCTCTGTGGAAAAAATTCCAAAGATTAACGACCTGTGAGAAGACATTCCATCTCAAATCTGCCCTAAATGGGAGATCCCTTGTTTTTAAACAGTCCCCCAGGTCTGGATTCCCATAAGAGGGGATACCATCCTTTCAAGCTTTCCTCAGAATCAGGGGCGGGATTCTCCGACCGCCCCCCCCCCCCCCCCCCCCCCCCCCCGGGCCGGGTCGGAGAATCGCCGGGAAGGTGGCGTGAATCCCGTCTCTGCTGGCTGCCAAATTCTCCTGTGCCGGGTTTTGACGGGGGCGGGATATGCGCTGCGCTGGTCAGCAGCCCCACCCCGGCGATTCTCCGGCCGCGATGGGTCGAGTGGCCGACCGTTTTCGGCGGGTCCCGCCAGCGTAAATCACAACAGGTCCTTACTGGTGGGACCTGGCTCCACAGGCAGCCTGCAGAGTCCTCGGGAGGTTCGGGGGAATCTGGCCCTGGGGGGGTGCCCCCACGGTGACCTGGCCTGCGATCATGGCCCACCAATCCGCAGGCGGGCCTGTGCCGTGGGGGCACTCTTTCCCTCCGCACCGGCCGCTGTCAACCTCTACCATAGCCGGTGCGGAGAAGACCCTCTTGCGCATGTGCTGGGATGATGCCAGCACACGCTGGCACTTCCCCACATGTGCCAACTCGCGCAGGCCGGTGGAGGCCCTTCGGTGCCGGTTGGCATGGCGCAAAGCCCTTCCATGCCGGCTGGCACAGCGCCAAGCACTCCAGTGCCGGCCTAGCCCCTGAAGGTGCAGAGGATTCCGCACCTTCAGGGCGGCCTGACGCTGGAGTGGTTCACGCCACCCCTCGGCGCCGGAGTGGCCCGTCCCGCCGGTTCTCAGACAATCCCGCCCCTTATATTTCAACAAAACACAGAAAAAACTGGATCAGGAGGGGCCATTCAGCCCTTCAAGAACACTCCGCCATTCATTATGATCATGCCTGATCATCCAAATTAATAGTCTTATCCCGCTGTCCCCATGTCCTTTGATCCCCTTCGCCCTAATTGCTACATCTAACTGCTTCTTGAAACCATACAATGTTTTGGACTCAACTCATTCCTGTGGTAACAAATTCCACAGGCTCACCACTCTGTCTGAAGAAATTTCTCCTCATCTCTGTACCACATTGTCTATCCCGTATCCTCAGACTGTGACCCCAGGTTCTGGACACACCTACCATCGGGAACATCCTTCCAGCATTAACCCTGTCCAGTCATGTAGGAATTTTATAATTTTCTCTGAGATCTCTCCTCATTCTGCTGAACTCCAGTTATACAGTCCGAACCGATTCAATCTCCCTTCGTCGCTCAGTACTGTCAACCCAGGAATCAGCCTGGTCAACCTTGGCTGCACTCCCTCTACAGCTAGAACATCCTTCCTCAGATAAGGAGACCATAACTGCACACAATATTCCAGCTGTGGCCTCATCAAGGCCCTGTGTAATTTCAGCAAGACTTCCCTTGCTCCTGCACTCGAATCCTCTCGCAATGAAGACCAGCATACCATTTGCCTTCTTTACCACTTGCCTCACCTGGATGCTTATCTTCAGTGATTGGAGTATGAGGACACTCAGATCCCGTTGCACGTTCCCCTCTCCAAATCTATGGCCATTCAGATAATAGTCTGATTCTTATTTTTGCTTCCAAAGTGGATAACCTTGCATTTATCCAAATAATTTAGTTATTTATTTTTTATAAATTTAGTGTACCCAATTCATTTTTTCCAACGAAGGGGCAATTTAGTGTGGCCAATCCACCGACCCTGCTCATCTTTGGGTTGTGGGGGCGAAAATCACGCAAACACAGGGGGAATATGCAAACTCCACACGGACAGTGACCCTGAGCCAGGATCAACCTGGGACCTCGAATCCATGAGGCAGCAATGCTAACCACTGTGCCACCGTGCTGACCTATTTATACAAATTATATTTCATCTGCCACTCATTTGCCCACTCACTCAACTTGTCCAAATCACACTGAAGGATCTCTGCATCCTCCTCACAGCTCACCCTCCCACCCAAATTGGTGTCATCTGGAAATTTAGAGATATGACATTTTGTTCCCTCATCTAAATCATTAATATATATTGTGAATATATGGGGTCCCAGCACCAATTGCTGGGGGACTCCACTAGCCACTGCCTGCCAATTTGAAAAAGACCCATTAATTCCTACTCTTTGATTCCTGTCTGCCAACCAGTTTTCTATCCCTCTCAATACACTACACCCGGTCCCAGATGCTTTAATTTTACACTCTAATCTTTTATGTGGGACTTTGTCAGAAGCCTTTTGGAAGTCCAAATACACAAGATCTATTGGTTCCCCTTCATCAATTCTACCAGTTATATCCTTGAAGAATTCCAGTAGATTTGTCAAGCATGATTTCCCCTTCACAAATCCACGCTGACTCTGTCTGATCCTGTCACTGTTTTCTAAGTGCTCTGCTGCAAAATTACCGCTTATTCTTCTAAATTCCGCTGAGTATAGAACATAGAACATAGAACAGTACAGCACAGAACAGGCCCTTCGGCCCTCGATGTTGTGCCGAGCAATGATCACCCTACTCAAACCCACGTATCCACCCTATACCCGTAACCCAACAACCCCCCCCTTAACCTTACTTTTTTTTCGGACACTACGGGCAATTTAGCATGGCCAATCCACCTAACCCGCACATCTTTGGACTGTGGGAGGAAACCGGAGCACCCGGAGGAAACCCACGCACACACGGGGAGGACATGCAGACTCCACACAGACAGTGATCCAGCCGGGAATCGAACCTGGGACCCTGGAGCTGTGAAGCATTTATGCTAACCACCATGCGACCGTGCTGCCCTTTATACGCTCAACCTTTCCACATAAGACAATCCTTTCTCCCAGGAATCAGCCGAGTGAACCTGCTTTGAGCTACTTCCAGTGTAATTATATCCCTACTTAAGTAAGGGGTACAAAATACTCCAGGTGCAGGGTCACCAATGTCCACTACAGTTTGAGCAAGACTTCCCTAATTTTATACTCAATCCTTCCTTGCAACCAAGGTCAACAGGAACTATGGGCATGATTCAATGAGACAAAAACAGAGTCCCATTGTGAGTATGCTTAGCGCCGAGATACATTGCACTATTTAATGGCACTTTACATTTTTTGGGGCCACGGCGAGGAATGTCCAGTCAAGGCCGCACTTACCTAATTTCCTGCACTATCAATCTCAGCTCGACTCGATTGGGGTGCCATTTTCCGATCTTTCGACCCCTTCCCTCAGCCACCCTGCCGCGTCCTCAGGACACCCCCACTTCACACAACTTCCCTCTTCTGGGGTAATCGAGACCCGCCTCACCCCACTTCTTAAGGGCAAGGCACCCCTGGGCCCAATCCCTGGCATGGGCAACCTGGTAGTGGTGCCTGAGTGACAGTGCCAAGAGGACAGAATGGCAGTTCCAAGTTGCTTGGGTGCCAGAGGGAATGCCAGGGTGCCACCATGCCCAGAACCCGACCACTAATGGCCTGGGAGAACCTCCCTCCCAGGTGCCGTTACTCCTCGCCTACGTTTGTGTGCCCCAGTGCCAAATGGCGCCCTGGTAAGGCTTCCCAGGTGAGGTTATTAGTTTCTGAGGCATGAGAGAATACGGCGCAGACATATTTGAATGAACCTAATGGCTCATTTAGATATGTTAATTTTGATCTTGCCCAACAAGGGCAAAATCAAGATTGCGACATCTCACGAGGGCTCATTGAAGCTCGCCGAGCATCACAAATCCCGTGAGAAGCCTCTCATGAACAAAGAACAACACAGCACAGGAACAGGCCCTTCGGCCCTCCAAGCCTGCGCCGACCATGGCCGGTGCCTCAACTAAAATTGTATGCACTTACGGAGTCCGTATCCTTCCATTCCCACCCTATTCATATATTTGTCTGGATACCCTTTAAATACCGCTATGGTACCTGCTCCCACCACCTCCCCAGGTAGCGTGTTCCATATATTTACAAAAGTTGCCTCGCACATCTGTTCTAAACTTTTATTCACGCACTTTAAACCTATGTCCCCGAGTACTTGACTCTCCTACCCTGGGAAAGAGCATCTGACTAGCCACTCTCTCCGTGCCACTCATAATCTTGTCGACCTCTATCAGGTCGCCCCTCAACCTCCATAGTTCCAGTGAGAACAGACCAAATTGAGCTAACATCTCCTCATAGCTAATGCCCTCCATTCCAGGCAACATCCTAGTAAACTGCTTCTACACCCTTTCCAATGCACCTTATGGTCCTTATGGTATCCTTATGGTAGCATGGCAACTAGAATTGTACACAATATTCCAAATGTGGCCTAACTAAGGTCCTGTACAGCTGCAACATGACTTGACAATTTTTATATTCAGTGCCTCGACCGATGAAGACCAGCATGCTGTATGCCTTCTTGACCACATTATCCACATGCGTTGCCACTTTCAGTGATCAGTGGACATACACGCCCAGCTCTCTCTGCCTGTCAGTACTCGCAAGAGTTCTACCATTTAATGAAAATGAAATAAAAATCGCTTATTGTCACGAGTAGTCTTCAATGAAGTTACTGTGAAAAGCCCCTAGTCGCCACATTCCGGTGCCTATCCGGGGAGTCTGGTACGGGAATTGAACCGTGCTGCTGGCCTGCTTGGTCTGCTTTAAAAGCCAGCGATTTAGCCCAGTGAGCTAAACCAGCCCCTATGAGCTAAACCAGCCCCTGGTTACAGTGTAATTCCTACATGCATTGGACCTTCCAAAGTGCATTACCTCACACTTGTCCAGATTAAACTCCATCTGCCATTTCTCCCCCCAAGTCTCCAACCAGTTTATATCCTGCTGTATCCTCTGACAATCCTCTTCACTATCCGCAACTCCACCAATTTTTGTGTCATCTGCAAACTTACTAATTAGACTAGCTACTTTTTCTTCCAAATCATTTACACCATGATCAACAAAGGCCCCAGAACTGATCCCTGTGGAATGCCGCTAGTCACAGCCTTCCATTCAGAAAAACACCCTTCTACTGCTACCCTCTGTCTTCTGTGCCCAAGCCAGTTCTGTATCCAACTTGCCAGCTCTCCTCTGATCCCATGTGACTTTGCCTTTTGTACCAGTCCACCATGAGGTACCTTGTCAAAGGTTACACTGAAGTCCATGTGTACAAAATCTACTGCCTTTCCCTCCTCTATCACCTTTGTCACTTCCTCAAAAAACTTGATCAAATTAGTGAGGCATGACCTCCCCTTCACAAAACCAATCACTATTAAGTCCATTTGTTCCCAAATGTGAGTAAATCCTATCTCTAAGAATCTTTTCCAATAATTTCCCTTCCACTGACGTAAAATTCAATGGCCTATAATTTCCTGGATTATTCCTGCTGCAGTTCTTAAACAATGGAACAACATTGGCTACTCTCCAGTCCTCTGAAACTTCACCTGTAGCGAATGAGGATAAAGATTACTGTCAAGGCCCCAACAATTTCCTCCCTTGCCTCCCTTAGTAGTCCGCTGTAGATCCCATCAGGCCCTTGGGACTTACCTCGTTTAATGCTTTTTAAAATGCCCAAAACTTCTTTATGAGATTCAGCGGCCTTGTCGTGTCACCAAGTTGGGTGGGAAGATGCCATTGAAATGCACCCTACAATCAAGAGATGGAAGGGAGGGAGGAACTCAGGAAAATTGCAATAACCAGAGAAATGGTAATGAGTAAATTGCTGGAGCTGCAGGCTGACAAGTGCCCCGGTCCTGGTGAACTTCATTCTGGGGTCTTAAAAGAAGTTTTCATTGAGATAATTGATGCATTGGTTTTAATGATCTGAAACTCCCCAGGCTGGATTCTCCAAAAATGGGCTCCGTCCCCCTGGCAGCGTAAAAATGCTGGCGTTTCACTCCTGATTTTCCTTAAGAAAGTCCTGAGAGATTCTCCGACTTTACAGGGGGCTGGCAGGGCCCCAGAGTGCTCCTCGCAGCTCTGGCTGTGGATACAGGGCCGTGCACCTCCGGTCGGGAGTCTGCGCACGGGCACGGCGGCAGACTGCAGCGGACTCGGACCACGGACCGTCATCCAAAATGTAGACCCCCCCTGAGATCGCGCACGGCAGTGGATCGTGCCATCCGATCGCTCCCCTGGCCGTCCATCAGACACCCCCCCCCCCCCCCCCCCCCCCCCCCGCTGATCGATCCCCCCGCCCCCCACTAGGGCGGTGGCAGACTGAGTCCATAGTCGCCACCCGAGGTTCCCGATGGCCGATATGTGGTTAGAACCATGCCATCAGGAACTGGGCAGTTTTGCGCGGAGAATCGCCGGGGGGGGGGGGTGCCTCTGTTAATGGCGTCCGAGCCGTGCCGCGTAGATCACGCGCAAATAATTCCTGAGCGATTCTCCGGGGACTGGAGAATCACTTCAGTGGCGCCGGTCTCCGCCCCCATGCTTATTTACAAGTGGAGCTAGATCCAGTGTCCAGAAAATTTGCAATCATAAACACCCATAGAGGGTTACTTGAATACACCTGCCTACAGTTTGGGGTCCCATCTGTCCCAGCGATTTTCCAGTGAGTAATGGAAAGAATCCTGCAGGGTCTGCGGAAGGTGGGGCCATCTATCTAGCTCAGGGCTTTTCAAGATCAGGGTCGCCACCCGCAGGTGGGTCACAGGCAGTGTCAGGAGTGTCGTGGAGTGATGGGTCCCACCATTCCTGCAGTGGTCCTAATCATGGGAGAAGTGGCCAAACAGCTGCAACTGGATTTTACATGGAAAATTGAGGCCCCTGCCATCTTTTAAATGGAGATACAGATTAGGCTGCCTGAAGTCTTCTGGCCAGAAGCGGCAGCAGAGAGAAGATCAAATAGAGCTGATGTGAAACACCATCCAGGTTCTGGCTTTTAGCACCAACCCAGGGAGTAAAGTAGCTTTGATTTTGCAGCTGCTGGCAAGCAAGGCAAGTGAACTGTGAAGATCAATTTGTTTATAAATAAGAGACAGTCAGAGACCCAAATAGGTCGGCAGTTTACCTATCGGAGAGGTTTTCATATCTCACAACAGAATCTGCTGGAGAGAGCTGCCCAGGAGAGTCCTGTGGTTGTGTTAGAGCTCCAAGGCCTCTGGTTAACAGCCCTGAAAAAATACACTTAACTCAGAAGAAAAAAGTGTAAAGATGATTTCTTGAGGTATGGTTTTGTCAATTCTGACAATGCAATAAGGAGGCAAAACCCATGTGTGTTATATGCAGGGAAGTACTTGCAAATGAGAGAAGTTTCAGATTGTGAAAGAGAAGTGGAGTGTGAAAAATTCCTTTTCAGGTTGAGACCGCCGAGTCAGTTATTAACTTAGAGCTGACTCCAAATGAGTAAGCTGCAGCTTACCCGTGAGACCACATTAAAAACTCGCCTGAAGCCCTTGAGGCTGTCAGCATTCTAGTGTAGCATCTCGCAGGAGTATCCAGTGTGAGCAAAACATGCATTTTGTTGCTATTGCCATTCGCGATGACCTACATGTGTGAGGTTAGATTATCCGTTTTCATAAAGATGAAGACAGCACAAAGGAACTGGCTGAAGTCAGCACCTGATATGTGAAAAAAATGAAATGAAAATCGCTTATTGTCACGAGTAGGCTTCAATGAAGTTACTGTGAAAAGCACCTAGTCGCCTCATTCCGGCGCCTGTCCAGGGAGGCTGGTACGGGAATCGAACCGTGCTGCTGGCCTGCTTGGTCTGCTTTAAAAGCCAGCGATTTAGCCGAGTGAGCTAAACCAGCCCATATGTGCATTGCCCTCTCCACCTTTGAACCTAATTGATGTGAGATTGTGAAGACAAAGCAGGCATCCCTTTCACATTAAAAAGTAAGCGAACATGGGATGTGTTGCAAAGGTTGTTGGCGTGTGTCGCGAAGGTGGGACAGTTGCCAAAAATGGGCCCCGGAAAAAAAGTATGAAAACCACTGAATGATCTAGATGACGTTCTGTTCACGGGCACCACAGAGAAGGAGCACATGGACAACCTGCAAGAAGTAATCAGGCCGTTTTCCCAAGTGCGGCCCAGCTGAAGAGGAGAAAGTGTGTGTTCCGTGCTAGAGCAGTGACTTACTTAGGTTACATGGTGGACAGGGATGGTCTACGCCCAATGGAGGACAAGGTTCGGACCATAAAAGGGGCCCTGACCCCGAAGCACACCACTGAACTCCAGTCGTTTCCAGGCCTGGTACATTATTACGGAAAGTCCATCACCAACCTGGCCACCTTAATGGCTCCATGCCTCATACTACTGAAGAAGGACCAAAAGTGGTGCTGGGGTGCCGATCAAGACAAAGTGTCCCCCGGAGTAAAAGAGTATCTGCCATCCTCCCAGCTCCTCACTCTCTATGATCCACCTTGGCTGCTAATCCTAACATTCAATGCCTCCCTCTCTGGCATTGGGATGGTGCTGGCCCACAGATGGGATGACAGTACGGAACGCCCCATCTGTTTTGCCTCAAGGACTCTGGCAGATGCTGAGCGACGATTTGCTGAAATCCAGAAGGAGGGCTTGGGTGATATTTGGATTCAAGAAATTCCACAATTATGTTTCCGGGAGGCACTTCTCTGTTGTGACTGACCATAAGACCCTGTTCAGACTTTTTTAGGGAGGATAAGGGAATCTCACCCATCACATCAGCCAGAATTCAGCTTCTACCCGCTGCGTATGAATATTCGCTTTAACACCGCCCAGGTACGCAGATTGCCCATGCCGACTCTCTCAGTCGTCTACCATTGCCCATGAGTTCACCATCCCCACCAGTGGCGGATGAAGTGGTTGCAACTCTTAACTTTATGGATACCTTAGGATGGCACGGTGGCGCAATTGTTAGCACTGCTGCCTACCACACTGAGGACCTGGGTGCAATCCAGTCTCTGTGTCACTCTGTGTGGAGTTTGCACATTCTCCCCATGTCTGTGTGGGTTTCACCCCCACAACTCAAAGATGTGCAGGTTAGGTGGATTGGCCGTGCTAAAATTGCCCCTTAATTGGAAAAGAATAATTTGGTACTCTAAATTTATTTTAAAATACTTTATGGATACCTTATAAGTTACGCATGGACGCAGTGGGATCCGAGACTGGCAAACCTCCGCCACCTGCTTTTGAGTGGCGGAGCACAGGACTACAGATTGTCCTGTTCTGTCCCACAGCCTTTTGCCCAGAAGATTTTAGAGCTCAGTGTGGAGGATGGTGTCATACTGTGGGGAACTTGCATGGTAATCCCGACACAGGGGGAGGAGTCCCTGTTGAATGACCTTAACAGTGGACATCCGGATGCCTCTAAGATGATGTATGGTGGTCCGGCATCAATGGAGATATTGAGAGAGTCATTCGTAGCTGCCTGGCATGCCAGGAGCACAGAAGCTCCTTCCAGCTGCCTCCCTTCATCCATGGGAATGTGCGGGATGCCCATGGTTGCACCATGGGCCTTTCATGGGGCCCATGTTCCTCGTCATTGTGGACACCCACTCGAAGTGCCTTGACATATACAAGATGGTCCCGACAACGTCCAGGGTCATGGTAGAAAAACTCAGGTGCTTGTTCAGCACCATGGGATCCCTGAGGTCCTAGTGATGGATAATGGGACGCCCTTCATGAGTGAGGAGTTTTCCACGTTTGTGAAACGGAATGACGTCCGACATATTAGAACTGCCTCTTACCATCCCTTATCTAATGGATTGGCAGAAAGGGCAGTCCAAACTTTTGGAAGGGGCATAAAAAAGCAAACCACGGGCTCTATGGACACGCGACTGGCGTGGTTCCTTTATAACTACTGCACAACACCACAGGTGACGTCAGGGATAGACCCTGCAGAGCTGCTGATGGGCCGAAGGCTCAGAACCCGGTTGAACATCACATTTCTGAAGCTCAGCAGGAAAGTAGAGGTGCAGCAGGAGGCGGCACAATGACCGGAGAACGCCAGGGCGGCAATTTCACTCGGGGGACATGGTCAATGCCCACAAATTTGGAGATGGGGCACTTTGGCTCCTAGGTGTTGTGCTGGACAGGACAGGACGATCTCCTACAAATTTAGGATTCGGGGAGAGTTCAGCAAAGCATTTAACTACCTCAAGAAGCAGGAACTTGCACGATATGTCAACACTTTGGGCTGGATTCTCCAATACTGCGGCTATGTCCGCAGGATCCGAAAACGTCGGCGGCGCCCCTGCACCGATCCTCGCACCAGTGGGGGACTAGCGGCCTCGCTGCGTTAACTGCGGATATGGCCACAGAATGGGCGTGTCCGTGGCCGCGCATGCGCACAGCGGCTGCCTGCGTCGGTCGCGCCGTACAACATGGTGCCGGCCGCACGCGGACCCAGCCTGCAAAAACTGTCCCCCTGTCAACAATCTCGCCATCCCAGACCACCCCAGACCAGTCCCCCCAGCTGCAGCCATAACCCCCCTGCAAGCGAAAGGGCTCCCCCCCCCCCCCCCCCCCCACCGCCCCCCACCCCCGATTGTGTCGGTGCAGGACACAGTCTGCAGCCGCCACACAAAGTCCCTGAAAGTTCTGAGGACACGTGTCACATGCCCTCGGGGACTCGGTCCATCGGCGGCAGAGCATCGGGGGCGTGCCTCAGGTAACGTCCTGCTCCCGGCTCTGAGGCCGACAGCTTGCAACGTAATCTTCATGCACGCCGTTTTTGAGGGGGCAGAGCATCAGAAAAACTACGCCGCCCAGATTCCAGCGTTAAAGTGTATTCTCCTGCCGATCGCCGAATGCGATTTTGGCATCGCGATCGGAGAATCCAGCCCTTAGTCTCAGAAACAGAGAATCCAGCCCCACATTTATGGTTTTCCAACCTGTAGGCACTTTTCCAGAATCCAGGTAATTTTGGAACAATACAACCAATGCACCCGTTCAGCCACTTCTTTTCAGATCCCAGGAATCAGGCATCATGGTTCATGGTATTTATTCCCTTGTTGTCATGATTGTTTTAAGTTCCTACCTCCCTTTTGTTCTTGATTTTGGGATGCAATTTCATATCTCCCACTGTGAAGACAGATACGGGGGGCTGGAATTTCCCTGCCGGCAGGATTCCCCTCGCACCAGCAGCGCACCCACGCTGATGGGTTTCCTGGTGGCGTGGGGTGGCAACAATGGGAAATCTCATTGGCAGGTGGCAGGAACGGAGAATCCCTCTGTTGGTGAGGACACGCCGCCCAGGGAATCATGGCCGGGGGACCGGAGAATCCAAACCAAAATCTGATTCAAAATCTGTCATTTCCTTGTTCCCTATTATTAGGCGACCTGTCTCACCCTCAAATGTTAACATTAAATACTCTTTTTTATTTAAGGGCAGCACAGTGGGCGGCACAGTGGTTAGCACTGCTCCTCACGGCACCGAGGTCCCAGATTCGATCCCGGCTCTGGGTCACTGTTCGTGTGGAGTTTGCGCATTCTCCCCGTGTTTGCAAAAGAAAAAAAACTATTTAAAAAAAATAATTGTGGAGGAAGAAGGCCATTAAGGTGATGCCTTTTAACTTCAAAAGGAGGGGAACCAGAGCCGCTTCCATAACCTGTCTTGAGAAGCCAACTTCACTTTTACACATACTCAGTAATGAATATTAATTGGACTAAATTACAATGTGTATTGGTCTGTACGGTTGGTTAGGGTATTGTTTTAAGATTAATATTTTGACAATAACAAATGAAGTGAATGATCAAAAATATTGCTGTATCTAGTTGTACAAATCTGTTTAATGGACAAAGCATTTAGCAAAATAAGGAAGGCCAGGGAGCATTTGCGTTCTTCTGAACCAAAGGGAGCTGCTGAGTTTCTTGGCTAAGATATGAATATTAATGCCGTGTCAGAGAAAGGTACTGGCTGCTTTCAAGGATTGATGCTGTATAAAATGAGTTAAACCCTGTTAACTGCAGTACAGTGTGATGCCGTCTGTGGCTTTCCACAGAACAAGGAATATGATAAAATGAATCCATTTCTAGACATCTGCATTCGTGTATTTAGTGGCGGACAATCATATGTCATCTCTTTTGAGCGTTATCACCCTGCTTCATGAAAGGTAGGGATAATGCTTGTGTCGGAAACTGGCTGTGATGATTCTAACTCAATAAATTCACAGTTAACTCTGATTGGTTACCGTAATAGTTTGTTTTTGCGAGGTAATTTGAATGATTGGTATTTGCAAGAAGCTAAAAAGTAATTTTAAAAAATGGAACGAGATTATATTAGAATAGTGCCTCTAACTTGTGGATGCCTGCTGCTTTTTTCTCGCTATGATTATTTAGCCTGAAAATTACCTCTTATATTAACGACAACCCAATTTCCCCATACTATACCCAAACAACAGAAATATAGAAAAATAATAATCTTTATTAGTGTCACAAGTAGGCTGACATTTACACTGCAATGAATTTACGGTGAAAACCCCTAGTTGCCACGTTCCGGCGCATGTTCGGGTCCACGGAGGGTGAATTCAGAATGTCCAATTCACCTAACAAGCACGTCTTTCGGGACTTGTGGGAGGAAACCAGAGCACCCGGAGGGAACCCACGCAAACACGGGGGAGAACGTGCAGACTCCGCACAGACAGTGACCCAAGCCGGGAATCAAACCCGGGTCCCTGGCGCTGTGAAGCAACAGTGCTACCCACTGCTACCGTGTTGCCCTATAGGTCAACTCATGTATCTGCCCCTGTACCTCAATTGTTCAATCTAATTATAACGGGGCCATGTACGCGTCCAGGTGCAGTTGGCATCTCATGACCATGCTCCAGAACTCAGTTCCAACTCTCACCCCAATGCTAAGAGGGCAGCTTTCCTCAGACACTTTAGATGTGAAAGAGGCTCCAATGGGTCAAGATGGGGTTTTAAACCAAAATGCCAGTTTAGCCCGTGTCTAGTGCAAGCTGGCAGCTTGGTAAAGGAGTTGAAACCCGCACCGGAATGCTGCATGGAGGCTCATTGAACAGAAAATTGCCGCGTGGTCATTAGAAAGGCTGCATGGTATTTTGGTGGTTAGTGTCCTTCACTGATTGGGAGTAGATATGATATTGAGGATTTCGAGCACTACTTAAAGGCATATCAATTTATGCCATTTACTTGCTCCTGGAGGTTTGAAGAGAGGTTTTGAAACATATTGGAAAACTTTCTAAGTCACTTTGTCAAGATATTGCCAGTACTAGAGCAACATTTATTCTGAAAATTCTCTGAGGACTTCACCTAAAAAGATTAAATGCTGTGTTACTCTATCTCATTGAACACCTTCTAAGAGTCACCAGGAGAAAAGTTCTCTTGCCAGGTTTCTCCCCGTGCTCTTTCGTAGTAATGGGGACAGGATTTGAGATCTGGTATGGTAGCAGCAGCTGCTTCAGGAGAGAGGAACGGGGAGGCAGAGATGGCTTCCTTCCCCGGCTGTAGTTAAAGGACATTCCCAGATTCCCCTCTGGACCAGTCCCAGCAGTATTTCCAGTGCCTCATCCAAGAACTTCTGTGCCCTCTCCCTTCGTGTAACGTGCTGGGTCAGGCAGAGCATCCCACCTTCGGTGGACGTGGGTGCAAAGAGCCCCCATACTGCTCCACAGGTCTTGCAGTGGTCGGGTGACACACCCAGCCACCAACCAGCTTCTCAGTCTGTTGGCTGTCGGTGGTCAGTGGAGGCAAAAAGTGTTAATTAGGTCTTGCTGTTAAATTTAGCTGGACCACAAATGCGAAACCGATACACAACCAACATCTCAGAGTCGCACTTGTGGTCGGAATGAAGGTGTGCACCCAATCTGTATTCAGTCTCTCCATTGTAGAGGTCACTGCAATGTGTACACTGAGGCAGTCACGTCTACATTGGTGAAACGGGAGCCCGATTTAATGGAAAAGCTTCTAAGTATGGTAGGAAGCAGGAACTGCCGCGAGCTTCCCGATGCTCCACACGGCGAGGCCACTGCTGCTATAAAACATTAATTGGACCACTTAACGAGGCCCCACAAGCATCGCACCGCAAAAAAGGGAGAGAAGCAAATAAACCACTCCTGCACAGCCAACGCCACACAGCTCACAGTCATACCATTCGCCCCATGATTCAGGGAGGTCAACCTGGCCAGACTGTTGGACGCGGCAGAGGTTCCCTGAGGGTATCAGAATGTCAGCCACAGGGCAGCCAGTGGCACCTGGGAGGAGGTAGCAGCGGCCGTCAGATCGGGAAGCATCACTGAAGACTGGCACCCAGTCCCATAAGAAGGTCAAAGACCTCTACCGGGCCACAAGGATGTTTTGGTGTTGACCCCCAACCTCCCTTCGTCCCCCTATGACATTTTGCCTCGCACGGCTTCGCCCAGCACCATTCCATACCCCGACCGCCATGTCCAGTATGCCGTCACACCTCACCCATTCCCCCCAAACTCCCCACACTCCCCCCACTACTCCCCACCCCCCACTGCTCCCCATTCCCTCCAAACCCCACACTCCCCCCACTACTCCCCACCCCCCCACTGCTCTCCATTCCCCCCAAACTCCCCACACTCCCCCCACTACTCCCCACCCCCCCACTGCTCCCCATTCCCTCCAAACCCCACACTCCCCCCACTACTCCCCACCCCCCCACTGCTCCCCATTCCCTCCAAACCCCACACTCCCCCCACTACTCCCCACCCCCCCACTGCTCTCCATTCCCCCCCACACTCCCCCACTACTCCCCACCCCCCCCACTGCTCCCCATTCCCTCCAAACCCCACACTCCCCCCACTACACCCCACCCCCCCACTGCTCTCCATTCACCCCAAACGCGACACTCCCCCCACTACTCCCCACCCCCCCCACTGCTCCCCATTCCCTCCAAACCCCACACTCCCCCCACTACTCCCCACCCCCCACTGCTCCCCATTCCCTCCAAACCCCACACGCCCCCCACTACACCCCACCCCCCCACTGCTCTCCATTCCCCCCCAAACTCCCCCACTACTCCCCACCCCCCCCACTGCTCCCCATTCCCTCCAAACCCCACACTCCCCCCACTACACCCCCCCCCCCCCCCCACTGCTCTCCATTCACCCCCCAAACTCCCCCCACTATTCCCCACCCCCCATGACTCCCCACCCCCCACTGCTCCCCATTCCCCCAAACCCCACACTCCCCCCACTACTCCCCACCCCCCCACTGCTCTCCATTCCCCCCCAAACTCCCCCATTCCCCCCAAACTCCCCACACTCCCCCCACTACACCCCACCCCCCCACTGCTCTCCATTCCCCCCCAAAATTCCCCACTACTCCCCACCCCCCACTGCTCCCCATTCCCTCCAAACCCCACACTCCCCCCACTACTCCCCACCCTCCACTGCTCCCCATTCCCCCCAAAATCCCCACACTCCCCCCACTACTCCCCACACCCCACTGCTCCCCATTCCCCCCAAACTCCCCACACTCCCCCACGACTCCCCCCCCACTGCTCCCCATTCCCCCCAAACTCCCCACACTCCCCCCACTACTCCCCACCCCCCACTGCTCCCCATTCCCCCCAAGCTCCCCACATTCCCCCCACTATTCCCCACCCCCCCCCCACTGCTCTCCATTCCCCACATACTCCCCACACTCCCCCCACTACTCCCCACCCCCCCCCCACTGCTCCCCATTCCCCCCAAACTCCCCACACTCCCCCCACTACTCCCAACCCCCCCACTGCTCCCCATTCCCCCCAGACTCCCCACACTCCCCCCACGACTCCCCACCCCCCACTGCTCTCCATTCCCCCCCAAACTCCCCCACTACTCCCCACCCCCCCACTGCTCCCCATTCCCTCCAAACCCCACACTCCCCCCACTACTCCCCACCCCCCACTGCTCCCCATTCCCTCCAAACCCCACACTCCCCCCACTACTCCCCACCCCCCCCCCCCACTGCTCCCCATTCCCCCCAAACTCCCCACACTCCCCCCACTACTCCCCACCCCCCCCACTGCTCCCCATTCCCCCCAAACTCCCCACACTCCCCCCACTACTCCCCACCCCCCCCCACTGCTCCCCATTCCCCCCAAACTTCCACACTACTTCCCCCACTACTCCCCACCCCCCCCACTGCTCCCCATTCCCCACATACTCCCCCCACGACTCCCCACCCCCCGCTGCTCCCCATTCCCTCCAAACCCCACACTCCCCCCACTACTCCCCACCCCCCCACTGCTCTCCATCCCCCCCAAACTCCCCCACTACTCCCCACCCCCCCCCCCCACTGCCCCCCATTCCCTCCAAATCCCACACTCCCCCACTGCTCCACACCCCCCACTGCTCCCCATTCCCCCCAAACCCCACACTCCTCCCACTACTCCCCACCCCCCACTGCTCCCCATTCCCCACATACTCCCCACACTCCCCCCACTGCATCCCACCCCTCCCCACTGCTCCCCATTCCCCCCAAACTCCCCATACACCCCCCACTACTCCCCACCCCCCCACTGCTCTCCATCCCCCCCAAACTCCCCCGCTACTCCCCACCCCCCCACTGCTCCCCATTCCCTCCAAACCCCACACTTCCCCACTCCTCCACACCCCCCACTGCTCCCCATTCCGCCCAAACTCCCCCCACTACTCCCCACCCCCCACTGCTCCCCATTCCCTCCAAACCCCACACTCCCCCCACTACTCCCAACCCCCCACACTGCTCCCCATTCCCCCCAAACTCCCCATACACCCCCCACTACTCCCCACCCCCCCACTGCTCCCCATTCCCCACATACTCCCCACACTCCCCCCACTACTCCCCCCCCCACTATTCTCCATTCCCCCAAACTCCCCACACTTCCCCCACTACTCCCCACCCCCCCCACTGCTCCCCATTCCCCACATACTCCCCACACTCCCCCCACTCCTCCCCCCCCCCCCCCCACTGCTCCCCATTCCCCCCAAACTCCCCACACTCCCCCACTACTCCCCCCCCTCCATTGCTCCCCAATCCCCCCATACTCCTATGCGTTCATCTCACGGTGCCCCCTTTGTGCACAAGCAGGAGAAATTGGCCTACAACAGATGAAGGCCCGGACGGGCAGCTGTATGCCGTCCCTCGGAGTCCTCATCACCTGCGAGGAACGGGCCCTGGAGGTCGGGGCGGGGGTTTGCCGAGGGCAGATATGTCTCTGACATAGAGATTGGCCTATGGTGCAGAGGTGTTGTTCCACCAGCCCCCAACCAGATGACCGGTCACACATGAGTTGTCAATGCCATACCGAATGGCCCATCCCTCCCAACTAACCACATGCCCATTCTCCTGCTGGATTCTCATCTGACGGTGCCAGCCCATCCGGGGTGGTCTGCTCCTGCCTCCCATGGGAACACACCGGAGGGGAGCTCCGAGGACACCACCATCCCCATCCTCCATCAGCGCAGAGACATATACCTAGGTCGACGACAGTAGTGGTCAGGTTTCTGGGGCACAGCCACACAGTTGCTTATGTGCATCACCTGGAGGCAGGAACACCCAGGTGAGACAGCAGTCGGAGATCTGCTGGATCCCAGTCAGATGCTGAGCCTCTGAGCCAGGTTTACCTGGAGCTGATGCAGAAGCCAGGGTGCGGCCACGAGGGGGATGACAGCAACATTCCAGCAGGTCCATGGCTGACTGGAGGAGTCCCAAAGGTTATGGATGAAGGAGATGGCACCAGCAATACATGACACCGAGGCTAACACTGGTAGGGTGGCGACTGCAGCGGAGAGTCTGGTGCACGACGTCGGCAGCATGAAAGGAGGTGTCCAAGGTGGGCTCAGTCAGTGACGGCCATGGCTGAGCACCTCGACTGCATGTCCCAAAGAGTGGGGGACGGACCCAGTATCATGTGGGCATTGTTGAGGCGCTGTGGTGCATGGCCCAGTCACTAAGGAGCATTGCCAAGTGCGTCGATACTGTGCTGCAGACAGGGGCTGGAAGAGCTAAATTACACTGGGGCAGCCAGTGCTCGATACAGCTTCCCCTCCATTCCGAGGTGAACCCCAAGGACCTTTGGGCACCAACCAGGAGGAGGGGGCACTGGGTGCCAACCCGGAACCACACTATGGAGTAGTGACGGTGCTCACCAGCTCTTCTGCGACCTACCCTGCTGACAGCGGCGCGTCTTGGAGTCAGCACCCGGAACAGGGCAGCATGCCAGTTCAGGTGAGACCGGCAAGTACCACAGCCCCAGAGAAGGCCTTTCAGGGGTTCGATGGCCACGGGATGTGGTAAGTAGCAGGCTGCCTCCACGTCTATTGTGAGTCAGTTGTAGAGCAAGGAAGGTGAAGCACATCGAGGATCACTGAGAGGGCATGGCGGGAAGAGGATAAGGGGAAGGAGGGTGCAATTGGGGGAAGGTGTAAGGAGAGTGGGGCAGCAACATTGGATGATTAGGGCAGTAGAGGACATATACGTATAGCATTAAATAAAGTTGCGCTCAAGAAATACGACGCCTCTGGCACTTTCTTCCACAATGTGCGCTGAGCACTAACCCCTGACACAGCCCCCTGGGCCTGGAGGTCCTGGAAGGTTCATCGCCACCCACCCCCCACCCCCGCCCCACCCACCCCCGCCTCACCCACACCGGTTTGCACTGGAGTGCTGAGTTTGTGGCATTTGAGTGCTACAGTGAGAGTTTGGTGACTGAGGGACTGCTGAGTTTGTGGCATTTGAGTGCTACAGTGAGAGTTTGGTGACTGAGGGAGTTAGGTGAGGAGTGAGTAAGGTGCTCCTTACATTTCATTTTCTATATTTATCAAAGAGCGTGAAGGGAGCCAGGAGTTTATAGTACAGCCGACTGGAAGTAGTCGGAGGGCGGAGGTCCAGTTGTCCAAGGGGCAGCTAATTCTGTAAAGTAAGAGGGGATGGAGGCTAGGGCAGTTGCATGCTCCTCCTGTAGGATGTGGGTGGTGAGGGAAACCACTGGTGTCCCCGCTGACTATACCTGCGGGAAGTGCACCCAACTCCAGCTCCTCAGAGACCGTGTTAAGGTACTGGAGCTGGAGCTGGATGAACTTCGGATCATCTGGGAGGCAGAGGGGGTTATAGAGAAGAGTTACAGGGAGGTAGCCACACCAAAGGTACTGTACAAGAGTAGCTGGGTTACAGTCAGGGGAAAGAAAACTAACAGGCAGACAGTGCAGGGATCCCTCGTGGCCGTTCCCCTCCAAAACAAGTATACCGTTTTGGATGCTGTTGGGGGGATGACCTACCGGGGGAAGGCCCCAGCGGCCATGTCTCTGGCACTGAGTCTGGCTCTGGGGCTCAGAAGGGAAGGGGGAGGCATAGAAAAGCAATAGTAATAGGAGATTCAATGGTTAGGGGAATAGATAGGAGATTCTGTGGTCGCGAGCGAGACTCCCGAAAGGTATGTTGCCTCCCGGGTGCCAGGGCCAGGGATGTCTCGGATCGTGTCTTCAGGATCCTGAAGGGGGAGGGTGAGCAGCCAGAAGTCGTGGTGCACATTGGTACCACGATGTAGGTAGGAAAAAGGGTGTGGAGGTAATAAACACGTTTAGGGAGTTAGGCTGGAAGATAAAGGCCAGGACAGACAGAGTTGTCATCTCTGGTTTGTTGCCGGTGCCACATGATAGCGAGGCTAGGAATAGGGAGAGAGTGCAGTTGAACACGTGGCTGCAGGAATGGTGTAGGAGGGAGGGCTTCAGGTATTTGGATAATTGGAGCGCATTCTGGGGAAGATGGGACCTGTACAAGCAGGACGGGTTGCATCTGAACCAGAGGGGCACCAATATCCTGGGGGGGAGGTTTTCTAGTACTCTTCGGGAGTGTTTAAACTAATTTGGCAGGGGAATGGGAACCGGATCTGTAGTCCAGCAACTAAGGAAGACGATAGTCAGGACGCCAAAGCACGTAGTGATGCAGTGGGGAAGGTAACAATGACAAAGGAGAGTACTTGCAGGCAAGGAGATGGGTTGAAGTGTGTATACTTTAATGCAAGAAGCATCAGGAATAAGGTGGGTGAACTTAAGGCATGGATCAGTACTTGGGACTACGATGTGGTGGCCATCACGGAAACTTGGATAGAAGAGGGGCAGAAATGGTTGTTGGAGGTCCCTGGTTATAGATGTTTCAACAAGATTAGGGAGGATGGTAAAAGAGATGGGGGGGGGGGGGGGGTGGCATTGTTAATTAGAGATAGTATAACAGCTGCAGAAAGGCAGTTCGAGGGGGATCTGCCTACTGAGGTAATATGGGTTGAAGTCAGAAATAGGAAAGGAGCAGTCACCTTGTTGGGAGTTTTCTATAGGCCCCCCAATAGCAGCAGAGATGTGGAGGAACAGATTGGGAAACAGATTTTGGAAAGGTGCAGAAGTCACAGGGTAGTAGTCATGGGTGACTTCAACTTCCCAAACATTGAGTGGAAACTCTTTAGATCAAATAGTTTGGATGGGGCAGTGTTTGTGCAGTGTGTCCAGGAAGCTTTTCTAACACAGTATGTAGATTGTCCGACCAGAGGGGAGGCCATATTGGATTTAGTACTTGGTAATGAACCAGGGCAGGTGATAGATTTGTTAGTGGGGGAGCATTTTGGAGGTAGTGACCACAATTCTGTGACTTTCACTTTAGTTATGGAGAGGGATAGGTGCGTGCAACAGGGCAAGGTTTATAATTGGGAGAAGGGTAAATACAATGCTGTCAGACAAGAATTGAAGTGCAGAAGTTGGGAACATAGGCTGTCAGGGAAGGACACAAGTGAAATGTGGAACTTGTTCAAGGAACAGGTACTGCGTGTCTTTGATATGTATGTCCCTGTCAGGCAGGGAAGAGATGGTCAAGTGAGGGAACCATGGTTGACAAGAGAGGTTGAATGTCTTGTTAAGAGGAAGAAGGAGACTTATGTAAGGCTGAAGAAACAAGGTTCAGACAGGGCGCTGGAGGGATACAAGATAGCCAAGAGGGAACTGAAGAAAGGGATTAGGAGAGCTAAGAGAGGGCATGAAAAATCTTTGGCGGGTAGGATCAAGGAAACCTCAAGGCCTTTTACACATATGTGAGAAATATGAGAATGACTAGAGCGAGGGTAGGTCCGATTAAGGACAGAAGTGGGAGATTGTGTATTGAGTCTGAAGAGATAGGAGAGGTCTTGAACAAGTATTTTTCTTCAGTATTTACAAACGAGAGGGGCCATATTGTTGGAGAGGACAGCATGAAGCAGACTGATAAGCTTGAGGAGATACTTGTCAGGAAGGAAGATGTGTTGCGCGTTTTGAAAAACTTGAGGATAGACAAGTCCCCTGGGCCTGACGGGATATATCCAAGGATTCTATGGGAAGCAAGAAATGAAATTGCAGAGCCGTTGGCAATGATCTTTTCGTCCTCGCTGTCAACAGGGGTGGTACCAGTGGATTGGAGAGTGGCGAATGTCGTGCCCCTGTTCAAAAAAGGGAATAGGGATAACCGTGGGAATTACAGGCCAGTTAGTCTTACTTCGGTGGTAGGCAAAGTAATGGAAAGGGTACTGAGGGATAGGATTTCTGAGCATCTGGAAAGGCATTGCTTGATTTGGGATAGTCAGCACGGATTTGTGAGGGGTAGGTCTTGCCTGACAAGTCTTATTGACTTCTTTGAGGAGGTGACCAAGCATGTGGATGAAGGTAAAGCAGTGGATGTAGTGTACATGGATTTTAGTAAGGCATTTGATAAGGTTCCCCATGGTAGGCTTATGCAGAAAGTAAGGAGGCATGGGATAGTGGGAAATTTGGCCAGTTGGATAACAAACTGGCTAACCGATAGAAGACAGAGAGTGGTGGTGGATGGCAAATATTCAGCCTGGAGCCCAGTTATCAGTGGCGTACCGCAGGGATCAGTTCTGGGTCCACTTCTGTTTGTGATTTTCATTAACGACTTGGATGAGGGAGTT
Organism: Scyliorhinus canicula; assembly: GCF_902713615.1. Taxonomy (NCBI): domain Eukaryota; kingdom Metazoa; phylum Chordata; class Chondrichthyes; order Carcharhiniformes; family Scyliorhinidae; genus Scyliorhinus; species Scyliorhinus canicula. The sequence continues at coordinate 159,686,394 of NC_052146.1, forward strand.
GAAGGGTGGGTCAGTAAATTTGCAGATGATACGAAGATTGGTGGAGTTGTGGATAGTGAGGAGGGCTGTTGTCGGCTTCAAAGAGACATAGATAGAATGCAGAGCTGGGCTGAGAAGTGGCAGATGGAGTTTAACCCTGACAAGTGTGAGGTTGTCCATTTTGGAAGGACAAATATGAATGCGGAATACAGGGTTAATGGTAGGGTTCTTGGCAATGTGGAGGAGCAGAGAGATCTTGGGGTCTATGTTCATAGATCTTTGAAAGTTGCCACTCAAGTGGATAGAGCTGTGAAGAAGGCCTATGGTGTGCTAGCGTTCATTAGCAGAGGGATTGAATTTAAGAGCCGTGAGGTGATGATGCAGCTGTACAAAACCTTGGTCAGGCCACATTTGGAGTACTGTGTGCAGTTCTGGTCACCTCGTTTTAGGAAGGATGTGGAAGCTTTGGAAAAGGTGCAAAGGAGATTTACCAGGATGTTGCCTGGAATGGAGAGTAGGTCATACGAGGAAAGGTTGAGGGTGCTAGGCCTTTTCTCATTAGAACGGAGAAGGATGAGGGGCGACTTGATAGAGGTTTATAAGATGATTAGGGGAATAGATAGAGTAGGCAGTCAGAGACTTTTTCCCCGGGTGGAACACACCATTACAAGGGGACATAAATTTAAGATAAATGGTGGAAGATATAGAGGGGATGTCAGAGGTAGGTTCTTTACCCAGAGAGTAGTGGGGGCATGGAATGCACTGCCTGTGAAAGTAGTTGAGTCGGAAAAGTTAGGGACCTTCAAGCGACTATTGGATAGGTACATGGATTAGAGTAGAATAATGGAGTGTAGGTTAACTTCTTAAGGGCAGCACGGTAGCATTGTGGATAGCACAATTGCTTCACAGCTCCAGGGTCCCAAGTTCGATTTCGACTTGGGTCGCTGTCTGTGTGGAGTCTGCACATCCTCCCCGTGACTGCGTGGGTTTCCTCCGGGTACTCCGGTTTCCTCCCACAGTCCAAAGATGTGCAGGTTGGGTGGATTGGCCATGAAAAATTATCCAAAATTCTATGATTAACCTAGGACAAAAGTTCGGCGCAACATCGTGGACCGAAGGGCCTGTTCTGTGCTGTATTTCTCTATCTCTATCTATCTGCCTCACCCCACTACCCAGGCACACCACATGCAGGTGATGGGTGCGAACGAGCACTCAAGCGGACAGGCTGGAGTCAGACTGTGATATAGATTGAGGAGTGCCGATGCTCAGCTCTCAGCGTGTTAACATCATCCCCCCGCCCTTGACAGTGACCCAATCACAGTGCCAACGCAGTCCTAGCACCCTGGAGTTATGTAACACATACCCTGGGAGGGGGGACCAGAGGAGGTGGGGAGGAGGGAATGACAGATGTAGCCACATCCTATGTGAAGCAGATGAGGATGAGGGCCTCCCTGGCCCTCTAGGCATGGCGGACTGCAGCGTGTCCTCCATGCTAGTCTTCCAGCTAGTCCTGCGGTCCTCCCCAGGCTGGTCCTCCAGTCCTCCTGGCCCGGTGCCTCCTCATCCTCGTCCTCCTCGGAGGTGGCCACATGTTCCTCCCCCTGCACCTCCAGCACATTGCCCCGCAGCTGTGCCAAGTTGTGAAGGGTACAGCAGAAAACCACAAACGGGTGACCCTCCGGAGGATGTACTGCAATGCATCACCAGGGCGGTTGAGGCATCAGAACCATATTTTAAGCAATCCAATACATCACTCAATGACAGTCTAAGTGGCCAGATGGGCCTCGTTATAGCGGGTCTCTGAATCAGTCTGCGTTTTGTCATTTGCCAGGGTCTCAGTGGGTACTCCTTATCTCCCAAGAGTCAAACGGCCATCTTGGGGTGGTCCTTAAAGAGGCCAGGGATTTCCTCTTTTTTAAAATTCATTTTTTACAGGATGTGGGTGTCGCTGGTTCGGCCAGTTTTTATTGCCCTACACTAGTTGCCCTTCATAAGTTGGTGGAGCTACCTTCTTGAACCACCGTAGTTCCTGAGGTGTAGGTACACTCACTGCTGTTAGGGAGGGAATTCGAGGATTACCCCCCAGCGACAGGGGAGGAACGGCAATATATTTACAAATCAGCGTGGTGAGTGACCCCAGGTGATGGGGTTCCCAGGTGGCTGTGCTCTTGTCATTCTAGATGATAGTCGTCGTGAGTTTTGAAGGTGCTGCCGAAGGAACCTTGGCGAGTTACTGCAGTGTATCTTGTAGATGGTACACATGGCTACCATTGTTCGTCAGTGGTGGAGAATTTGAATGTTTGTGGAAGGGGGAGCAATCAAGATGGCTGCTTTGTCCTGAATGGAGCCTCTTGAGTGTTGTTGGAGCTGCACTCACCCAGGCAAGTGGAGAGTATTCCATTACACTCCTTAGTTGTGCTGATATTTCACTCATCCCCATTCTCCTGACTTCTCCCCATAAACCTTGATCCCTTATGAATCAAGAACCTATCTATCTCTGTCTTAAATGCACTCAGTGACTTGGCAGCCATAGCCTTCTGCGACAAAGAGTTCCACAGATTCACCACCCTCTAGCTGAAGAAATGCCTCCACATCTCTTTTAAAGGATCATCGCTTTAGTCTGATATTGTGTCTTCTGCTTCTAGTTTTTCTGACAAATCCACTCTATCTAGTTTTTCCTTTCCATGTCCACTCAATCCAGGCCTCGCAATATCCTGTAAGTTTCAATAAGAACCGCCCTCATCCTTTTAAACTCCAACGAGTACAGACCCAGAGTCCTCAACCGTTCCTCATACAACAAGCTCTTCATTCCAGGGATCATTCTTGTGTACCTCCTCTGGACCCTTTCCAAGTCCAGCACATCCTTCCTTAGATACGGGGCCCAAAAGTGCTCACAATACTCCAAATGGCGTCTGACCAGAGCCTTATACAGCCACAGAAGTGCATCCCTGGCCTTGTATTCTCGCCCTCTCGACATGAATGCTGACATTGCATTTGCTTTCGTAACTGTCGACTAAACCTGCACATTGACCTGAAGAGAATCATGAACAGGGACTCCCAAGTCTCTTTGTGCTTCTGATTTCCTCAGCGTTTCCCCATTTAGAAAATAGTCTATGCCTCCATTCCTCCTTCCAAAGTGCATAACCCCACACTTTCCACATTGTATTCCACCTGCCACTTCTTTGCCCACTCTCCTAGCCTGTCCAAGTCCTTCTGCAGCCCCCCGTTTCCTCAATACTACCTGTCCCGCTGCATATCTTTTTTTTTTATAAATTTAGATTACCCAATTATTTTTTCCAATTAAGGGGCAATTTAGCGTGGCCAATCCACCTACTCTGCACATTTTTGAGTTGTGGGGGCGAAACCCACGCAGACACGGGGAGAATGTGCAAACTCCACACGGACAGTGACCCAGAGCCGGGATCGAACCTGGGACCTCAGCGCCGTGAGGCGGTTGTGCTAACCACTAGGCCACCGTGCTGCCCTACCGCTGCATATCTTTGCATCACCTGCAAACTTCATAACAGTGCCTTCAGTTCCTTCTTCCAGATCATTTATGTATATTGTGAAAATTTGTGGTCCCAGCGCAGACCCCTGAGGCTCACCACTAGTCACCGGCTGCTATCCTGAAAAAGACCCCTTTACCCCCACTCTCTACCTTCTTCCAGTCAGCTAATCCTCTATCCATGCCATCATAGACTCTTAATTTATTTAACAGTCTCCTATGCGGCATCTCATCAAAGGTCTTCTGGCAACCTAAATAAATAATGTCCACTAGTTCTCCTTTGTCTAACTTCCTTGCTAATTCCTCAAAGAATTCTGACACATTTGTCAGACATGACCTCCTCTTGATGTAGCCGTGCTGACTCAGTCCTATTTTATCATGCACTTCCAAGTACTCCGCGATCTTATCCTTAATAATGGACTCTAATATCTTACCAATGACTGAAGTCAGGCTAACCGGCCTATAATTTCCCGTCTTCTGCCTCCCTCCCTTCTTAAACAGCGATGTTACATTAGCCACTTTCCAGTCCTCTGGGACCCTTCCTGCCTCCAGTGATCCCTGAAAGATCACCACCAATGCCTCCACAATCTCTTCAGCTATTGTAGATGGTGGGCAGGCTTTATGGGGTCAGGATGCCCGACTGCCTCAGAATGTAACTGTCATGCACCCTCCTTGGGAAGCATGCAAACACATACATGATCTTCATGTAGTGGTAGCACACAAACTGGACGTTCATGGAGTGGATCCCTTTCCTGTTGATGTAGGGCACTAGCAGACAGCCCGGTGAGTGCAAGGTGACATGCATGCCATCTACCACCCCCTGGACCTAGGGCATCCTGGGGATGGCAGAGAAACCTGCTGCCCATGCATCCAGTTGAGTTGTCAAAGGTTACATAGGTAGCTGCATGGTCAAACAGGGCATCTGTGACCCATAGCAGGTTATGAGGTACCACACAACTCCCCGCTCGAGCCCTATGGGGTAGAAGTTCAGGGCTGCGGTGATCTTGATGGCCACTGGGAGTGGGCATACCCCTCCTCCACGTGGTCTGCAAAGGCATGGGACAGGTACCGCACCTCTCCTTGTTGAGGCAGAGCCTCCTGTGGCACACGCTGTCAGTCATTTTTTGGGCGGTCATGGGTCTCCCCTTCTGGGTCCTTCTCTGGTCTAAAGGACGGATCCTCAGGGTGTGGGGTGGAGCCCTGCATATGGAACGCTGCCTTGAGCCTCTGTCAATGCTGCTGCTGCCTCCTCTGACATCTGGCCACTTCCACGGGATCGAAGATATCATGTATTCCATATCATTCCTGTAAGGAATTGGGAGAGGGTGTGAGATTGACAATCAGCGGTGTCTTCCTCCCCGGGATCCTCCATTCCCCCATTGCTCCCGCCTCACTGTGCCCCTCCCCCGTACATCCCCTGTAATCCAAACCACCTTGCCCACATCCCCCCACCCGCAGCGCGGCCCCCTGATCATTGGATGCCACACCCTGTAACCCAGATACCTGCATGTAATGTTACCTGGACTGGGTGCTTGTCCCCTCTCTGGTGTACGCACCCACCCTCTGGTCAGCAATATGTCCCCAGTGCTGGGACCCAGCTCCTGTGTGTTTGTATGTTGGCTACTGCATGTGGTGTTGCCTCCCGCAGCATTCAGGCACAGTGTCCAGGCATCACGGCCTGATTGGGATGCTTGGCAATAACCCCACATGCTACATGGCACGCCCATCCATGGGAATCCACTTGGAAGCTGTGAAGTGCTTACTTAGCTACTGCTGCCAACTCTCAATTAGCAATAGCATTCAGCCACATGGCCCGAGGCCTCCACGGTCAGTGGGAGTTACGGGTGGTCGGTGGGGCTGGCGGGCTGGGACTGGGGTTGCCCCCGAAATGGGAACACACAGGGCCGACCCGCGAACACTGAGACACCCATCTCTTCCCCCCACCCCCAAGCCATGGGTGGCCATCCCCCCGCAATCCCTACCCCTCTTACAATGGTGGCCACCTCGACTGAGATGGCCCCTCGGGGACTCCCCCACCCCCTCCAAGCACCGGGGCAGCAAGCACAGTGCACCCTGGACTCTTTGCCTCCTCGGCCCACTGCAGCAGCCATTCTGCCAACTTCACATTTAAAAAAAGGAGTACTAATTGGCGCCCATGTGACCACTTGCTGGGGGGGAGGAAGGCGGTTAGTTCATGGGAGGACGTTAGATAGGGAGTCACTCCTGTTAATTGTATGGAGATTGGCCGTAAGTGATGATTATTGGTTTCTCGCCAGGTTACAATGCGTTTCTGATTTTCCCAACGGGAGCAAGTCGGTTAAATCACAAACCGATCGGCGCCAGGTACTGTTCTTGTTTTTGGCCTCTCCCGCGATCTAACGGCCTCGGCACACTCTCGCTTAAATGCAACATGCCCATTAATTGTGCCCCAAATATATACCATCATTGAGTTTTAAGATTCTCAGGTATCTCAGGTTTACTGTCACATAGAAGATGCAACTATAGTGCGATCAACTTGCTTCCTTGCACTTGACAGAAAAATGTGATCCCCAAAAGGTGTATATCACAACCTCACATCATCAAGCAGATTTTGGTTAAACCAGACTGCTAAGCACATTCCTTCTCAATTTTGCCTGCTGTTTCCTGGAGGCAAAACAAAGTCCTTCCAAACAAACACATTCTGACCCCAGGCTTTTTACCCTTAAATTGCCACTACATTTATAATACAATTTTCCAGACATCTTCCAATCGTCACTAGAAGCAATTCGGAAAGCGGGATTCAAAATTGTCATGGATGTGAACACATCTACTCCACAGCAACAACATAGTACCTCAAACACAGCAATGCCCATGGACTCAACAGGACTGTTATGATACAAACGTGACTTTGAACTAAGAAGAAGGCAACAGGTCAGGTGACCAAGTAGCTCAGTGACAGAGGAAGATTTTAAGGAGCATTTGAATGAAAACCTTATAAGGAGATGCCCTCCAATAATAGATCAAACAAGTGACTCTCATGTCAATATAATCTGAAACAAACGGCTGTGTGTGTTGCCTCTGAAAGCAGCGATACCAACATTGAGATTCATGGAACACAAGAGGGAAATGCTCCAGGCAAACACACTGCATGTGTGCATCTCAACCATTGCACAATTTAATATCTTTAATCCACTTTGAATCTATCTTGAACTCTGTCACTCTTTCAACGTGCAAAAAGAAAGTGACAGCCCTCTAAAAAGGCCAACAAAGGAAGTGGGAAAATCGCGAAGTTGGCCGTGAAAACTTTTGCGACGGCCCGACACGGCCCATTTCCCGAGGTATTCACGTCCGGGAAATGGGCTAGGATCGGGGCCGCGTCAATCACGTGCGCGATGACGCCGGAACGCGGCGACGCTACGAACACGCCCACGTGACGCCGGCCGACGCTGTAAAAGGGCGCAGGCGAGCACAGAAACTAGGCCAGGATGTCGGAGCTCAGGAGATCAGCCCCGCGATTCGTTGAGGCTGACGTGGAGATGCTGCTCGAATCAATCAAGCAGAGGAGGGGCATCATCTGCCCGCGTAGAGGGCATCGCTACCCTGCCAGCGCGGTGCGCCAGGCCTGGCGTGAGGTGGCTGCTGCCATCAGTGCTGTGGGGCAGACCCCTCGCTCTGCAGACCAATGTCGGAAGAAGACGCACGACCTCACCAGGGCTGCCAGGGTAAGTGCCAAGAAGGTGCCCCCGGGTCACAACCATCCCTCCCCCCATAACTTAATCACCCACCTCCGCCCCCCCCCCCCTCCCCTCCCGGCACGAGGGGTGGAGGGGGATTGGGGCAGAGTGAGTTGAGGGTGGTTCACAAAGTAGTCACAGACCCAGCGCTCTGGCCCCCGTGGAGAGATGCAATGGTCTTATTACAACTTGACCCCCAAACTGTGCCAGTATCTGAACGGACTGCTGATACCTGCCCTATTGTAATGATCTACCTATGCCCCCTCCCCCAACAGGACAAGACTGCTCACAACACCCATGAGCGGAACAAGACTGGAGGGGGTTCGCCCATCCTGCGCCCCGTCACCACGTTTGAGCAGAGGGCACTGGACCTTGTTGGGGGATCTGCCACCCGGGAGATCGCGCAATGCGAGGTTGGCGGAGCTGCAACAAGTGAGACAACCCTGCATGACAAACACCCCCCCTCCCCCATCCTCTGTCCCTTCACACAGCCTGCCCACTTGGACACCTCCCCCATCCTCTGTCCCTTCACACCCTGCCCACTGGGTCACCTCCCCCATCCTCTGTCCCTTCACACACCCTGCCCACTTGGACACCTCCCCCATCCTCTGTCCCTTCACACCCTACCCACTTGGACACCTCCCCCATCCTCTGTCCCTTCACACCCTGCCCACTTGGACACCGCCCCCATCCTCTGTCCCTTCACACCCTGCCCACTGGGTCACCGTCCAGCGCCCGGCCGAGCGAATCTAAATAACCCGTTTCATTCTCTTCCGAAGGACGTGATGCCGAACGACCAGGGCCGTCTGCCTCCAGGCAGACACAGGCATCTGCCCCCACCTCACCCAGGGCCGCACAAGAGAGGGTGCCCGATCAGCGGGGAGTCCCATCCTCCCCAACCGAATCTGTGGAGCAGGACGCCCAGAGGGCGGCGACAGAGCAAGAGAGAGAAATGGCCCGCGAACGCCCTGCGGCCTCTCAGCGGGACGATGACATAGAGGAGGCATCAATCCAAGACGACCTCGAGCTTGCGGCACAGCTATCTCCCACACCATCCACCATCCCAGAGACACTCACCCCGATTGGCCTATTTAGTGATGAGGCTCCTGGGTCACAGCCTGGGTCGCACATCACAGCTGAGCAGGTACAGCAGGTGGAGGTCGGAGCAGCCGAGGGCCCGGACTGGCGGAGGCCAGGCCAGGCCCAGCATGCAGCTGGCTCCCAGACGTTTTCCGAGTTCCTGGACTTTCTCAACCCACCGAGCCGATGCATCAAGAAACCCAGGGACACAATGACGGGATGAGGGATGTCTTCCAGACTCTGCAGACGCTGTTAGAGGAGTCGAACCGCGTCCACGAGCAGGGAGTGGTGCCACTCATGGCAGCAACCCAGGCCGACACCGCACGGGTGGCATCCGCGGTGGAGGCAATGGGTCAGGTTATGCAAGGCGTTGGGCTTAATGTGCACGCGTCATCCTCGGCCCTGGACAGGGTTGCCCTCTCACAGGCAGCAAAGCGCCAGAGCCAACACGACATTGCCGGCTCGCTGCGGGCCTTGGCCGAGTCTCAGCAGGTCATGGCCCAGTCGCAGCACGCCATGGCACAGTCACAGCAGTCGATGGCACAGTCCCAGAAGTCGATGGCACAGTCCCAGCAGTCAGTCGCGGAGAGCATCAACCACCTGACACATGTGCTGGATGGTGTCGTGCACTCACAGGTTGAGTTCGGACAGTCCCTGGCGGGAATGTCTAACTCCCTGGACTCCGTCTCTGAAAACCTTCGGATCCTGGTGGATACCGTTGCAGGCCTCCAGGACTGGCAGCGCCAGGTGTCGGTGGCGCGACGGGGCACCTCCCCGCTCGCACCTCTGTCCCAAAGTGAGGCCCGGGGGCCACCGGGCTCCCCGAGGGAGGAGGAGGTTTCGGGACCCGTCCCATTAACTCCATCACGGGACGTCCCGGAATTCTCGGCCTCCCCCCGTCCCATCCCTGGTGCATCGGGTGGGCAGCAGGCAGAGCAGGGTGGCACAACGTCACCTGAGACGCCCGCAGAGCAGCCTGGCCCATCAAGGCCGGGTCGCCCCAGGAAACGCTTGCCGAAGGAGAAATGAGTCGAAGGGGGCGATTCGCAGCAGTCCTCCTCCACTCCTGCTGTATCATCTGGGGAATCACTTAGACGTAGTGGTAGGGCCCGTAAGGCAACAAAGAGAGACACTGAGTAAGTTGGTACGGGTGAAGGGCACAGTTTAGTTGGAGGGGCTAGGGCACCTGTAAATTATTGTTCACATTAAACGCACAGTTCCACCTTACTTGTAATACCGTGTGATTGTTCCACAGCCACAGGAATCGTGATGGTGACCGAGTGTCGCTGGGGTTGACGAGCGATGAAACTTCGGTGCCGGGTGTGCAGTCCCTTCCCCCCCACTCCCTCCCACGGCTAGCCCACGCGGGCACGTGATGGAGTGTCCGTGATGATCTCAGCGGCCACCAAGGTGGATGGTTCAGCTATTGCCATGGGTCAGACTCTCTCTAACGATTCTGAGCTCACAGCTCTTCGCAGAGCGGGCTGTCATCATTCCACATGGCACTGATCACACCCGCTGACACAGTCATCAATATTGTGCCATACCGTCTGGACCCAGTGATAAGGGTGATGTCGAAGTGGAGCAGTGTACACTGAGAGGGGGTGGGGGGGGGGGGGGGGGGGGTTTGTGGTGGTGGCAGTTATGTGTTGGCCCTCTGCACGACTAGCGATGCAGGTGGTGGTTTGGTGTTCATCGGGGACGTCGCATACGACGCGTGAACCGTGCTGCCACCAAGGCGTCGCGTGCCCGCCGTCCTCGCCGGGTCCGTCGTGCCGCCTCCTGGACATCACCAGCACCAGGGTCATGTCTGCGTGCTGCGCCCGCCACTCCGCCAGCCTCCTCCCCCTCCTCCTCCTCCTCCTCCTCCTCTGTGCTGGCACCACTGCCACTTGCTTCTCCCTCCGTCTCCTGCAGCAGGTCATCTCCCCTCTGCATCGCAATGTTGTGCAGCGCACAGCAGACCACAACAATGCGAGCGACCCTGTCGGGTTGGTACTGCAGGGCCCCTCCGGAGCGGTCCAGGCACCTGAATCTCATCTTCAGGAGGCCAAGGCAGCGCTCCACCACACCCCTGGTTGCTGCATGGGCATCATTGTATCGGGTTTCCGCATTGGTCTGAGGCCTCCTTGTAGGCGTCATCAGCCAAGACCCCAACGGATAACCCCTGTCGCCTAGCAACCAGCCCCTCAGCCGGGGGGGGACATCTCTCAAACATTGCAGGGATGAACGACTGCGCCAGTATGTAGGAGTCATGCACACTCCCTGGGAACCTTGCACAGACGTTCATGAACCTCATGTGGGGGTCGCATACCACCTGGATATTCATGGAGTATGTCCCCCTCCTGTTTGTGAACACGTCCCTGTCCCCTGCAGGCGGGCGCATGGGGACGTGAACACAATCGATTGCCCCCTGCACCATCGGTACCCGGCCACGCTGGCAAATCCACGAGCTCGTGAGTCTTGAGTTGCTCGGTCCTCGGGAAAGGTGATGTAGCGATCGGCGATGGCATAGAGGGCGTCGGTCACATCCCGGATACACCTGTGCACCGATGACTGGGAGATCCCGGAGAGATCCCCGCTCGGAGACTGGAAGGAGCTGGTAGCATAGAAGTTAAGAGCGACCGTCACCTTGATGGCAACCGGGATCGCGTGTCCTCCCCCCGTTCCACGTGGGGCGAGGTGCGCCACGAGGTGACAGATATGTATCATCGTCCGCCTACTCAGCCGGAGTCTCCTCCTGCAGGTGATGTCCGTCATTGTTAGGAAAGAGATCCGGGCACGGTACACGCTCGGCCTTGGTCGTCGCCTCTGGCGCCGTGGCTGCACCCTCACTCTCTCCTCCTCCCCCTCCTCCTCCTCCTCCCCCCCCATGCTGCTCGACGACTGGCAACTCCTCGACCCTTCCCTCTGCTGCTGCAGCTGGCCCTGCATCCACTGAGGGTTTTGGCTGTGGATGCTGCTGCATCTCCAAATGCAGTGCAGCGGCTCCAACCACTGCGCAGAACATAGCCATTCCGTTCGCAGACATTGTGCTAACCTACAGAAGGGTGGTGGGGGGCAGAGAAACGGGACATGTTAGACGGAGGTTAGTCGACACCTCGGCAGCCGCCTGCCACGGGATACCTGTGTGTCCCGGTGGCCTGGTCGCGCTGTTGACACGCGGGCAGCCTAACCCCTGGTCACTTTCTGCATCCAACGGGCAGTTAACTACGTCCTCTTCACCGGTGCGTCAGTGGCCTGTGTCCGGAAGCCACAGGGCAACCAGCAGCCGTGTACTCGTGACCGGCACACCATGGCATGGTGGCAGACATTTTGTAGCGGGGTTGGACGGGTCACTCGCTCACTCTCTCCCGACCACCCCCCCCACTCCCACTCCCTCCCCTCCGTCTCCCCCATTCTCCCCCTCCGTCTCCCCAACTCCCCCTCAGTCTCCCCCACTCCCCCCTCCATCTCCCCCACTCCCCCCTCAGTCTCCCCCACTCCCCCCTCAGTCTCCCCCACTTCCCCTCAGTCTCCCCACTCCCCCCTCCATCTCCCCACTCCCCCCTCAGTCTCCCCCACTCCCCCCTCAGTCTCCCCCACTCCCCCCTCAGTCTCCCCACTCCTCCCTCAGTCTCCCCCACTCCCCCCTCAGTCTCCCCCACTCCCCCCCTCAGTCTCCCCCACTCCCCCCCCAGCCTCCCCCACTCCCCCCTCAGTCTCCCCCACTCCCCCCTCAGTCTCCCCCACTTCCCCCTCCATCTCCCCCACTCCCCCCTCAGTCTCCCCCACTCCCCCCTCAGTCTTCCCCACTCCCCCCCTCAGTCTCCCCCACCTCCCCCTCAGTCTCCCCCACTTCCCCCCTCAGTCTCCCCCACTCCCCCCTCAGTCTCCCCCACTTCCCCCTCCATCTCCCCCACTCCCCCCTCAGTCTCCCCCACTCCCCCCTCAGTCTTCCCCACTCCCCCCCTCAGTCTCCCCCACTTCCCCCTCAGTCTCCCCCACTCCCCCCTCAGTCTCCCACACTCCCCCCCCCGCTCTGGACCCCCCCTCCCGTTCTCGGGGATGCCTTCCCCGTTGTGGCCAGACTCCAGCAGTGCACTGAGCGGTGCGCTGAGCGGTGCGCTCACCTAATCGAAGATCTCGTCAGCCAGCATGACTGGTTGACGAACTTGAAAAGCAGGTGTGTTGGCCGGCGTGAAAACAGTGCGTGATGACGTCGGGACGACGGAAAATAGCGGGGGGCCAATAAGTAGCGATTCTGGTCGTGTCGGGGGCGTGTTCGAGGCCTTTGCCAGGAATCCCGACGTGTAGTTTGTGCGGGGTTCGGAGAATAGCGGGAGGGCGTTGGACCTGCGTCGCCGTGAAAATTTGCGCGGCCCGCTATTCTCCAAACCGGCGTGAGTCCGGAGAATCGCGCCCAGTGTTTGACTGTTGAATGTCTCCTTTGGACATTGGAAGGCTTTGATGAGATTAAAGCTGAAGGCAATGGTGGCTGACTGCATAGTTCTTAGGTCAGCTGTAGATTCCCTGCTGGGCCTGGATCATTCACTGTACTGTTCTATCACTACGTTCAGACAGCTGTTGTAAGGTTTATATTGTCTGATGAAGGGGACTAGAGGCTTGTATACTTAAACACTAATTGTTAATAACACAAATACATACATATATAACACAAAAGGTTGCTGCATAAGATAATGATGCATGGCATTAAGGGTAAAGTGGTAGCATGGATAGAGGATTGGTTAATTGATAGAAAGCAAAAGCAAAAAGTGGGGATTAATGGGTGTTTCTCTGGTTGGCAATCAGTAGCTAGTGATGTCCCTCAGGGACAGTGTTGGGCCCACAATTGTTCAAAATTTACATTGATGATTTGGAGTTGGGGACCAAGGGCAATGTGTCCAAGATTGCAGACAACACTAAGGTCAGTGGTAAACAAAAAGTGCAGAGGGTACTGGAAGTCGGCAGAGGGATTTGGATAGTTTAAGTGAATGGGCAAGGTCTGGCAGATGGAATACAAGTTTGACAAATGTGAGGTTATCCATTTTGGTAAGAATAACAGCAAAGGGATTATTATTTAAATGATAAAATATTAAAACATGCTGCTGTGCAGAGATACCTGGGTGTGCTCATGCATGAGTCGCAAAAAGTAGGTTTACAGGTGATTATGAAGGCGAATGGAGTTTTGTCCTTCATTGCTAGAAGGATGGAGTTTAAGACTAGGGAGGTTATGCTGCAACTGTATAAGGTGTTAGTGAGGCCACACCTGGAGTATTGTGTTCAGTTTTGGTCTCCTTACCTGAGAAAGGACGTACTGGCACTGGAGGGTGTGCAGAGGAGATTCACTAGGTTAATCCCAGAGTTGAGAGGGTTGGATTACGAGGATAGGTTGATTAGACTGGACTGTACTCGTTGGAATTTGGAAGGATGCGGGGGAGGGGGGGGGGGGATCTTATAGAAACATATAAAATTATGAAGGGAATAGATAGGATAGATGCAGGGAGGTTGTTTCCACTGGCGGGTGAAAGCAGAACTAGGGAGCATAGCCTCATAATAAGGGGAAGTAGATTTAGGACTGAGTTTAGGAGGAACTTCTTCACCCAAAGGATTGTGAATCTATGGAACTCCCTGCCCAGTGAGGCAGTTGAGGCTCCTTCATTAAATGTTTTTAAGATGAAGATAGATAGTTTTTTGAAGATTAAAGGAATAAAGGGTTATGGTGTTCCGGCGGGAAAGTGGAACTGAGTCCACAAAAGATCAGTCATGATCTCATTGAATGGCGGAGCAGGCTCGAAGGGCCAGATGGCCTACTCCTGCTCCTAGTTCTTATGTTCTTATGTTCTTATATATACAGGATACAGTCCTCTCAAGATGCTGTCTTCATGCTGATTTTTACTGGACTAACTTCTACACTCTTCAAATGAAAATGAAAATCACATTGTCACACGTAGGCTTCAATGAAATTACTGTGAAAAGCCACTAGTCACCATATTCCGGCACCTGTTCGGAAATTGAACCCGCGCTGCAGGCCTGCCTTGGTCTGCTTTAAAAGCCAGCTATTTAGCCCTGTGCTAAACCAGCCCTCTAATCCCATGTGACTCTCCACAAGAATATAGGCAGCATTGTTTCCCCAGTGTTAAATTAATCATTACAGTCATAAACACCCTCCTGCTGCCCTTCCCCGAAAGTCTTTACAATAATATTTACAGGCCAAGCCCCTTCTTCCCCCAAGTCTACAACTTTAAAAATCGAGATGGTCTGGAGGCATTATGGCACTTCCAGATCTCATTATTTTCAGATCTTGAGAAGTAGTAGGTTCAACAGCTTTGAGATGACTTTGTTGCACTGGAGTTGAATTTATTGTACTTGGTGTTACAAATACTCATGTGTCAACATCTGGTTCACTTTCTACGCCCCTTTGTGTTGTACTTTTCTTCACCGACAATCTGTCTCCCTTGGTCAGATACCATGCACTTATCGACTTACTTCCAGAGAGAATGTTCCCTCCATTAATTCTCAGGGCGTTTTTTTTTCGATACAGCCCACCAGGTTCCTCCTCGAAGTTGAAGCTTCCTTATGATTGTATTATGTATATTTTCCTCATCCTTGGGCCCAACCTGCAGTCGGGTTTCTAACTGTGCTCTGATTTTTCATGTGCAATTGTGCCTCTCTGAGTTTTGTCTTGGTGAGTTTTTGGTTGCTTCTCTCCTGCTCTCATGTCAACTTCATTTTGTGTGTGAGCTTGAAGTTCCCGCCTCATTGCTGTAGTTTTCACTGGTTCTGTGACAGCAACTGCTGACTCCAAAGTTCGGGCTCCACCTGCTGCTCCTCCTCTGTATCCTCTGTTTTAAGTATGTTGGTTTTCATATGGAGGTTTGTCTGGTCTGATCGAAGAAGAGTATTTCTGCTGCCTGCAAAAGAGCTGGAATAACTTGTCGTGAGGACAATTATGGGGCTGGTTTAGCATGGGGCTGGTTTAGCACACTGGGCTAAATAGCTGGCTTGTAATGCAGAACAAGGCAGCAACGCGGGTTCAATTCCCATACTAGCCTCCCCGAACAGATGCTGGAATGTGGCGACTAGGGGTTTTTCACAGTAACTTCATTGAAGCCTACTTGTGACAATAAGTTATTATTATTATGAGCTGATATCCCCATCAACATAACTGCACTGGTGAAACTCTCAGGAGTTTCCAATTCCTCTATTCCTCTTGGACCACGCAGTAATGTGACACCTCATTGCTGACATGGTCTGCTTCATCCTGTGTTTTATCTGGGTGTTATTTGCCTTGCCCTGGAGGCTCCTTGCCCTTTGATTGCTTTGTGATCTGGACTATTGAGGCTGCTCTGATAGATGGTTTCTGATTTTCCAAAGTCATATCTTCTTTCAACTGGAGTGCATGTGAAAGAGTAGCATCAAATTCTCTCACTACTGTTCAGTCTATTATGAGCTCTGACTAGAGGCCACTAAAGTCACAGCCTTCAGCAAATCTATATAACGCTTTTATGAAAGAGTCAAAAGGTTCCCCTGCTTTTGGATTCTCTTGTTAAATTGTGCTTGCTTCAAAATGTTATTTTGTCTTTGGCTAAAGTACGTATCAAATGACGATTCCCTTATTCCTTGACTTATTCTGTCTTCGGCTATTGGACCTACTGAATATGATGCTGTTTTCACTTGTTCAGCTTCTGTTTTCATATTCAAGCCTGATGCTGACATATATCTTAAAATCCTCTTGTCCATAATGTGAAATTTTTCACTTGGCCTGCCCTTTCATCTCCATTTATTTGTCCCACAGTGTTGACTAACCAACTTTGACTGTTTTCAGCATAGGTGGGGCACAGCTTAATTTCTTTCTAAATGGCACCAGAATAATTGCACCTTTTTCCCTTCCCATGCTTCTCGGAATTTGGCGGGCTGCCGTCGCAGTTACGGAGCCATTTTAAACTTCAGCGATTCTGCTGAAAAAGTTTGAACAAATTGCTTTTTCCAGCTAATTGCTTCCCTGAGCTTGGAGAAACAGATTGAAGCTGATTTTTTCCCTCTGACTTTACTTTAAAATGTTTTTTTGTGCACAATGATATGGTGTTGACTTTCGATCTGGGACTCAGCATTCTTCAACTCAGGCTCACTCAATCTGCCAGTGCCGTCTGACTATTGTACCAAATTTAGAAGCTTCTTTCAGTCTTCTTTTGGAGTCTGCTCCCTCTTTGACAATCTGGCTGGGTCCTTTCACTCGGATTTTGATCAGGTCTTACAACGGGCTTCCAAATTCTCAGTGTAAAAGGGGTCCTACACCGTGGATCTTTCTTCTGTCCTTCAGCCTCCACACTCTTCTCTCAGGTCAGACTGCAGTTTCTTTACTTCTTCATTTTTAGGGATTTGGGGGGCCTTCAGCTGCTGTTACCATGTAGTAATGCTATATGTTGCCTCATGAAGAAGTCAAGCGGCTTGTATGCTTGAACAATAACTGTTTATTAATAACACTTGACTTCAATACTGTTATGTCCTGTGTTATGGTCATAGTAAAGATCAACACAGAACATCTAGTTCTTTGACAAGTAATGTAATTTATTAACAAATCAACACATAGAAAGATAACTAACTAACTATGACATGAACGGTAACAAAATCAATGAATTTAGTGAATTCTCCTGGAGCTACTTTCAGTACGTCTAACCTCTTGTTCGACTTAATACCAACTGCCGAATTTCTCAAGTCACATGGTGGATCTCTATCGCTACCTGCTGGTCGGAGGTCATACCGATAACTATATACATAGATAGATGTCTATATACATTGAGGTGCACATGCATATCACCACATCCCTCTTCCTTTGAAAGTGTTAACATTTACAAATGTAACTGTGCTTTACAAAACATGATATAATCAGCTATCGTCTGCACCCTATTGCAGTAACACTGCTCCCAGGCCACACTTAGACGCAGTGGCTGAAATTTTGGTCTTCTTCGCAGGGTTTAAAAACGTTAACACTAGAGCTGTAGTCAACGAGATACACAATGTTTGTCACTCCTGCTCAAGTCTGGGAGACCATTGGAACGCTGCGTCCTTTTTGATCATATCTTGGAGGTGAGAGGTTTTAGATGCCAGGTTGGGAATAAACTTGCCAACAAAGTTCATCATCCCCAGTATCCATAGGATGTCTTTTTTATCTGTGAGACTCTTCACAGACACCCCATGGGGTCGGTGGACCCAGGTTTGTGAACCCCTGCCCCAATACTACAATATTTGTCTTAATTTCTGTTACATGGCTGTCTGCATTGTGAATTGTGTGGTTTAACGCACTTTGGACTCACATACTGTTCCCGCTCTATTGTAATATACCTGCCTAATGGTTAAGGCACTCAAACTCTCTGACAAAAAAACACTGTGCACTCTTCCATTCTGTGGTGAATCTTCCTGTTTATTAGTCCCTCTAATTACAAGTCCAAACTGTAATAAAGAACTTACTTTTCAGTGTGGCGTGGCTGAACAGCTACAACTCTCTGCTCTCTGAACAGACAGGACACCTTGCTACTCAACCTGTGACTCCAAGTTTTATTGAGCTAAAGTTGCCTTACCTGCACTGTAATGCAATATAATTCAACTCTTCTGTGCACCTTCTGTCAGTGGCGCTGCAGTGTGAGTGGTGCAGTAGACACTGATAGTAATGTCTAAATGTCACCAACTCAGTGCAGTAGCACGCTTCCTCCAATGCAGAAGGTCACTTGAGAGATTTGAGCACATAATCTAGGATGGCTATTTTCAGAGCTTCTATCATTCAGATTTAACTGTCTACTCTCTGTCTGCACTCTCGAGTGGATATACTGGTCTACAGTGTAGAAGGAGGCCATTTGGCCTATTGAGTCTATATTGACCCACTTAGATCATAAGACCATAAGATAAAGGAGCAGAATCGGCCCATTGAGTCTGCTCCACTATTCGATCATGGCTGATAAGTTGCCCATCCCCACTCTCCTGCCTTCTCCCTGTAACCCTCTTACCGTGCTATTTCAAAGAAGAACAGGGATTGGGATTCTTGGTAATTTTCTTCTTCTGACACCTCTGATGTTAGTTTCCCAGCTGTTTGACCTTTCACATCTTTTGTCCTATCTGGGGACTACCATTAACACTCTTTCCCCTTAGTATCTGTGGCCATTAGCACCCAGTTTCCCTGGGTTTCTGTGGCTATGACTCATCTTTCATTCTCACTCCACAGTATAAATATTTGCCACTTTCTGTGTCTGCTAGCTTTGACAAAGAGTCATCGGACTCGAAACATTAGCTCTTTTCTCGCCCTACAGATGCTGCCAGGCTTGCTGAGATTTTCCAGCATTTTCCCTTTCGCAAGGGTTGGGATTCTCCATCCCAACGCAGCAGTTTTCTGGTACAGCATGCCTCCACCAGTGGCGGGAATCTCTGTCTCACCAGCCAATGGGATTTCCCATTGTGGGAAGCGCCATGCCGTCGGGAAATCCCCGGGCTTGGGTGCGCTGTCGGTGCAAAGGAGAATTCTGACAGCGGAGAACCCAGCCCAGGCAGTGTCTCCCTAATGTCTCAGGATATATTTATTCCCCAACCAACATGCAAAATATACCGATTACCTGATGGTTATCACATTGCCCTTCGTGGGAGCTTGTTGGTTGCAATTTGACATCTTCCTTCCCTACAACAGCGACCTCACCTCAAAAATATTTTATTGGTTGTAAAACTTTATGGCATGCCCGAGGCTGTGAAAGCAGCTAGAGAAATATGGGGCTGGGTTCGCCAATTTTGAGACTAAGTGCTGATGCCGGCATGGGAACGGTGGCGTTATACGACCGTAAAAATGGTGCAAAATGTCCACCGATCCTCTGTCTGGTGGGGGACTAGAAAACACGCAGTGTAGTTCACCCGGCTCCAGCTGCGGATACGACTGGAGAATTGCCGGGTCCGTGGCCGCGCATGCGCACGGCGGCGTGCGGACCCAGCCTGCCAAATAGTGACCCTATTTGGCCAGACCCGCCACCCCTGGACCATCCCCCACCAGTGCCCCCAGCCCCTGCCAGAGCCCTCCCTGTCCGCAGATTGGCTCTCCCCCCTCCCCCCCCCTCCCCCCGACTGTGGCGCTGCTGGACTTAGTCACCGACACCATCGGGAACTCGGCCCATCGAGGGCAGACCATCGTCCTGATGGTGTGCGGCATACTCCGAGGCCATTTTGGAGGGGGCGGAGGATTGCAAAAGCGGTGCCGCCCCCCAATTTCGGCACCAACATGGATTCTCCAGCCGATTTCTGAAAGCGATTTCGGAGACTGGAGAATCCCACCAATAAACTTTTCTTTTGCTCGGAAGCAAAATCTTATGTGGGAAGGTAGAAGGTGATAAAAAAAAGCCATGGCTACTCGGGGAGTCCAACCGGTAGAAGTTGCAAATATGGAGTCAGTAGTTTCCTTGTTCAAGGTCAAAGCTACTCTCAATTGTCAGTTGATGCCTCCAGTTTGCTGAGAAATTCACTGAGTGGGATGATGAGAATCGGTGCACTTTTTCCTCTCTGTTTAATTCAATTTGAAGTCATGTGGATAGATAGGTTGCCCTAGAGCTGCTGATTTGAAGTAATTTCACAAATGCAATCCCCTGCAGACTTCAATCATGTTTTCAGCTCAGTTTGTAGAAGAAATAAACCTTGATTAGTATTCAAAATATGGTATTAACTGGCCAGTCCACTTTCCTGTTCTGCCTCATTGAAAGAAATTATCAAACATTCTAAAATACTTACAACAGATTAATTAAGCATGTATAAATCAGAATATAAATGTAAAAAACATACATTGCAATTGATAATGTTGAAGCACCTTATTAAAAAAAATATATCACCTTCAACAGATTGAACAATTGCTTAAGTGGGAACTGATAGACAGTACTTGCCTGCATTATGCATAGAAAATCCCTGGAGGTAAATAATTTTTACAATTCCTCATACATTTAAGCGTCGCTAATTGTTTTGTTCAATTAAACACTCAGATTGGTGTGGTAGTAATGAGCCACTTTGATTACCAGATCCTCCTCTTCCACAAAGCAGCATGATGGCACAGTGGTTAGCACTGCTGTCTCACAGCTCCAGGATCCGAGGATCAATTCCAGCCTCAGGTGACTGTGTGGAATTTGCACCTTCTCCACCTGTCTGCGTGGGTTTCCTCCGGGTAATCAGATTTCCTCCCGCAGTCCAAAGATGTGCAGGTTAGGTGGATTGGCGATGCTAAATTGCCCCTTAGTGTCAAAAAGCATTAGGTAGGGTTGCTGGGTTGCGGGGATAGGGTGGAGATGTGGGCTTCAGTAGGGTGCTCTTTCCAAGGGTCGGTGCAGACTCGATGGGCCGAATGGCCTCCTTCTGCATTGTGAGGATTCGAAAAAAAATTAGACGAGAAAAAACACATGAGCAATTGTCGCCATGAGCTTCCTCCTATCAGTGAATAATCGAACTCAGTCAGCAAAATAGAAGGACCACTCCCATTTAATGCAAGAATCAAAAGTCCGTAACTTCCTGCAGGATTCGCGACTTAAGTCATTGGAGCCCCCACCCTGCGTGGCGTGACGACTTGGATGTGCGGCAGTATAGGGATGCTCTCCAGAAGCGCGCGGCATTTGAATCCAGGGTTAGCTTTATTTTTAACAAGATTGAAGCCCTGCATTGCGCTGGAGCTGCTGAATGTAAAATGCAAGGACAGCCCCAACTTGGGCCACTTAGCCGCATTTTAGGTGAGTTTTTATGCCTTTTTATTTGCGCTTTATTTTTCGGTGTCGCAGAGGCACGAGACATCGGGAGACATTTTTTTGGTCGCTTAATGTTTTACGTTATTAGCGTTTAGCGTATATAAATATGTTTAAAATGGTAATAAAGTGAAAGGAAGATATATTTTTATTTTTTTTAAACTTTGGTTTGTCGTGAGACTGCTAATTCCATTAAAAGGATACTTTACTGTATAATGTGAGTTTGGAGTCACAGAGGTGAAATAATCATTTATTTTTAACTTTGGTGTGTCATGAGGAAGTTAATGCCATTAAAGGAACTATAATGGATAGTTCACCATATGGACAATCGTATAGGTATAGGTATGATACTCCGTATTACTGGTCATGGGTTTTGTTGGTCCTTACCTGGCTGAGAGTCCGATCCAAGAGCCACATCTTCAGTCACTCACTTGGCAGGAGTTTCCAAAAGGTGTGATTGGTCCTTGGACGTTAAGTTGTGGGTATTCCTTTCTCAGGATCCTTTTCTTCTTGCTGCCGGGTTTTCTCGAAGAATTGTGAGCCTTCCAATAGGAGGTTCCTCTAAGTAGATCTCTCTTGAGCAAGGTTCTCCCAAGCATTGACCACTATGTTCTATTTCTTGAGGTAAGCCTACAACTTGTCTTTGAAAAGCTTCCTTTGTCCTCCTCTTGTTCATGATCCTTCCTGGAGCTAGGTGAAGAAGATTTACTTTGACAGTTGGGACTCTGGACATCCTAAGATTATGGCCGACCCAGTGGAGTTGGTTTCGGATAATCATGGCCTTGATACTGGTGCTATTGACTCTTTCAAGGACATTAATGTTAGCACGCATATCCTCCCAGCTAGTTCAGTACATTTGGATTTTGCAATGTATTTTAAGCTGTGTTGTTAAGAGTCTCCCTGATGTAATGTGCATCCTTAGAAGCCTTAGTGAATACATCAAATGCTTTAACAAAGTTTAATGCCTTAGTTAATACATGCAAGCGCCCTGTGAGCTAATGTGAACATCTCTTTGACAGGCGTTACAGCGAATCATTTACCCACCCCAAAGAGTGTACTGACAAAGGCCATCCCAAAATGATGTCAGAGGAGATAATGTGTCAGGCACTGCACTTCAGCAGCTGCTGCTTTCAGACATTGATCTCAATTGATATGTCAAATCCCTCCCCTCCCTTCCCACTTTCCTCCCTCATCTTTACAAATAGACAGAACCGTTGTGTTTATGTGGAAAAATATATTTTATTGACCTTTGTGTTCAAGTGAAAAAATGTATTTTATTGCAGGAAATATGTCATTGTTCAGCTGATAAAGTTAAATGTTAAGTTAAATGTCAACTGGTTTCAAAGTTCTGTACTTAAAAAAATATTTTTGTTCATAAATGTTTTACATTAAACTTTACATACATCTACAAATTTCTTACTGAAACATCAAAGCACAACATTTAATTATGAGATAATTATAAAGAATAAGATAATCGAAGTAAACGAGGCAGAAACATAATAACAAGGGTCAGCCAGCTTCTTCAGGGTCATCTAAATGTAGGGCCCTAGCACGGGGTTGATGAGTACCTCTACACAAATTGTGAGGGCATTGTCCTTCATGCTGCCAGCAACTTTGACGACTTTGGCACTCACACTTCTCACAGGGGGCGAGAATCTGGAGAAGACGAAGACCTCGAGACCGTAGGCGCACTGCGTATTGCAGTGATCCAGTGTAGTTGCTCAAAGGGAGCGAGAGGGGCAGTGTCAAATTACATTTACCGCCTGTGCTTGAAGCTCCTGTACGCCCCGCAAGGCACGCTCCTGTGAAAGAGAAATCTGCAAAGTCTACTGGAACGTTAGGGAACCTTCGTTCAGAAGCCTTTTTTGTTTGTTGAGATTGTTAATACCGCAAAACAAGTGGCCACGAAGCATATCCATCAACACAGCTCCATATTCACAATACTTTCCACCGGATTAAATCTGTACCATTGCACAATGATGGATGGTGTCGGGTTGAAATGATTCCCCATCAGCACGATGAGCTGATCAAATACTACCGTATTCGGCATTGCTGGAAAAACAAGACCCCTAATTATGCCGAATGTGTGCACACCGCTGGTTGTCAACAGGATCATAGTGTAATGCCAATGTTCCCTGATGTTGTTGGCATGGGCAGCACAATACAACAATGGTTAGCACTGTTGCTGCACAGCGACGGGACCCAGGTTCAATTCACGGCTTGGGTCACTGTGCGGAGTCTGCCCGTTCTCCCGTGTCTGCGTGGGTTTCCTCCGGGTGCTCCGGTTTCCTCCCATAAGTCCCAAAAGACGTGCTGTTAGGTGGATTGGACATTGTGAATTCTCCCTCAGTGTACCTGAACAGGCATTGAATGTATGGCGACTAGGGGATTTTCACAGCAACTTCATTGCAGTGTTAATGTGGGCCTACTTGTGACAACAATAAAGATTATTATCATTACTGGCTCCAGGATTCAACTGCAGGGTCAAAAGTATCCAAACGACCAAACAAAGGCATGGTGAAGATTCAACGCCGAATCTTAGTCCCAGGAGAAGCAAAGTGATGGAGAGATGGTATAGGTGGCAGAGTAGCATGCTAACAGTTCCAGTTTATCTTGGTCGGCAGTTTTATTAAGGCAAAGGGAGTCAGATGAGTAACATAAAGGAGTTTATTTATAATACGTTCTATTTACACAGGGGGCTGGTTAGATTTCACTGGGTCCTCTCTCTCTGTCACATGGCAATACCCCCATCGATGGTGGGGGAGGTCATTCTCCTCAAGCCACATGGGAAAAACAATCAGCACAGCACCGCGTACTTCGTACAGGTTATTACAATGAAGAAGTTGAAGAGGTGGGTTGCCACTAGGGACATGTTAATGGAAAGTATGTGTAAGTGATATTAATCATTACATTTTTTACATTTTATGTGCCTTAAAAACACTTAACATTTTACCAGCTATCCATTTACCTTGATGAATGATATTACCTTTCTTCACATTTCCAGTTGCTTCTACACAGTGAACCAATTGTGATTTCAGCAGAGATGGAGACAGGTTGCTCAGATCCCTGTTCAAAATGACCACCAGCCTCTAAGCTTTTCAGTTCGGGAGGTCTCTGACAAAATCTGTCACCTCCTCCAAAGGGAAAGGGGCGAGGACAGAGTCTGCCACCGGGGGATGAGGTAGCCTATTGAGGTTTGATTTGGTGGATGGTGGTGTGAGTGCTGCGAGCGAGAAGTATCAGTGCTCTGAGTGGTGTTCCCACTTCCACGTTTCCTATTGCCATCATTCCCCAACAGTACCGTATCATTCCGAACATTCTTCTTACCACAGTCGGTGAAAATCAGTGACAGGCCACGAATGCAATGGGTGTGATTCAGCGGCCCCATTTCACCCGAGCGAGAGCACAATAAGGCTGGTGAATAGCGTCAGAGGTCCGCACCGGGAGCCAAACCGCTGGGATCGAACCAGCCGGCTCCAATAGGCAAAATCAGGAAAGCATGGCGAGAAACCAATTATCACCACTTAATCCCTATTTCCATGCAATTAATGGGAGCTACCCCATATCCAATGGCCTCATCTGATCCAGCAGCCTCGCCAGTAAGTGGTCACGATGGCGCCAATCAGTACTCCGTTCTAAAAAGGTAAACCTGGTGGATGGACTGCTGCAGGGAGCTGAGGAGGTGAGTAGCCAACTTTGCTCATAGGCAGTGAGCCCGGGGCCAATAGGCTTGCTGCCATCATGCCCGGAGGGGGCGCCATCTGGGGGGGGAGGGGTGTAGGGGGAGATGCAGCCCCGGTTTGGATGGACTGCCATGGGGGGGTTGGGGGTATCGGAGCTGGGGGGGGGGGAGAGGGGGCAACCGTGGGTGGGTCCTCCATGCCAACCCATAGATTGTGTGTTCCTGTTCCAAGGGCAACCCTCGTCCCTGTCTGTCTGCCTGCCGCACCAACCACCCATAACTCCAACTGACCACGGAGGCCTCTAGCTGTGCAGTTGAAGGCTATTGCTAATCGGGAATTGGCGATTGTGGTTAAGTGAGCACTTCACACTTCCCAAGTGGATCCCCGTGGGTGGACGGGCCATGTACCATGTAGGGCTCATTGCCTAGCAGCCAAATCGCACCGTGATACATGGGCACTATGCCTGAACACTGTGGGAGGCAGTACCACAGACACAGCAGCCAACCTTCGATCACCCAGGGGAATGGGCCCAAGTCCTGGACACATGTTCATGGCCGGGCTCTAGCTTCTGTTCGATGTTCAACGTTCTGTTTGGCTGTCTTCAGTGCAGGGTGTGTGGTCCGGTGATCAGCTCCCCTTGCCCCCACCGCCCCCCGGTAGCCAGGTATGTTTGGTCAGGGTGTATCCGATGGGGCAGGGAGTGCCTCTGCGTTGGTAGAGGGTGGGGATGAAAGCTGTGGTGCATTAATGGTGGCACCCTCGAATTCTCCTCCGAGGTGGCTCATGGGAGGCAGAGGGGGGAGAACCATCCCCAGATGGGCCGGCGCCATCGGCTGCAGGTCCTGCGGGAGGATGAACACGTGGTCAGTGGGAAGGATTGGTTGGCATAGTGTCCTTTCTTGCCGCAGTCGCTACAGTTCGCGTTTTGAGCCGGGCAACGCTGCCTGGGGTGCAGGTGATGGCCGCAGAAATAGCAGGGTAGCCGTCTGGGTTGGGCGGGCAGCCGTGCAGCACAGGCCTGGGGTACTCTCTGGTCAGGAGTCCATGAGGGGGTCGCGTGATTGGAAGAGAAAGCGTTGAGGCTTTGAAACGCTACTTCTAGGGAGGTGGCTCATTTTAACATCTCTTCTAGGTCAAGGGCGCCCTTCTTGAGCAGGTGCTGTCTGACGTAGGTGGACTGGACCCCAGCCACGTAGGCATCCCGGACGGCGAGTTCCAAGTGTTTGGAGGCCATGACGGCCTTGTAGTGGCAGCTTCGCACGAGGACTTTTGAGGTCACATAGGTACTCCTCCAGCGATTCCCCGGGACATTGGCGGCGAGAGATGCCGCACGTACTCTTCGTTCGCCGGCCTCACGTATAGGCGCTTCAGCATCGCGAGGGTGTCTGCATATGTGGAGGCTTCCTCGAGTTGCACAGAGATTCTATGGTTCACCTTGGCGTGGAGGAGGCTCAGCTTCTGTTCGGCGGTGACGGAGGGCGAGGAGGTGGCGAGGTAGGCCTCGAAACATCGGAGCCAGTGTGAAAAAATCCCTTTGGCCTCCGGAGCCTGTGGGTCAAGTCACAGTCGGTCAGGTTTGAGGGCTGATTCCATCGCAATGTTGTAGTTGATTAAATTGATGCGACCATCAATTCACACGAGACAGAGAATTGAAGTGAACAGTGGCTTTAATCAACTAGAACAGTGCCTGCCACAGGGGTGGGAAGGTTTCAGGGTGGGGGGGGGGGGTGTGGTGCCAACTCACAGGTACGGCCCTGTGTAGGTCGTTGATCTTCTAGTGGTACTGGAGGCCAGTCCTCCTGGTCACGTTGGCCGACGCTGCCATGTCATTCCCGGCGGCACTGGCTACCCAGTGCTCGCCCTCCAGGACACTTGGGAAACTGGTCATCCCTCCTGGCCTTGACCACCTCTAAGAGCCTCCCCAGGTCCGTGTCTCCAAATCATGGGTCCAGTCGTCTCGGCGCCATATCTGCGAGCTGAGTGGGGTTGGCTGTGCAAGAGCAGCGTAAGTGCTTCTCAATCTGATTAGCGGGGGGGGGGGGGGTGGCGGAAGCAGCCCCAGTGAATTGGCTGGCGAGCCTTCATTTGTGGCTTGTAGCCTGTGGGGGCCTCCTTAAGTGGGCCAATTAACATTGAATATCGTTGCCGGCCTTGCCGGTATGTTTACCTCACAAAGTTAGTGCTTCCGCTCTGTCATTCCTTTTCTCACAGTTCAGCCACTGAGACCTGCTCAATAGGAACAGCTGCATCCTCGGGCACAGACCTTCCTCGGGTGAGCAGGGTGACGTGGAGTACATTTGGTAAGGGGGAGTTGGAGGAGTGGCTTAGTACATCACAGGATGTTGGTGAATCAATAACTACTCACTCTTCTTGAACTGGTTAGCTCATTAAAATACTTTGTGCTTTTCCCAAAACTGGGAAGTTTTGTTGATGCTGCTCACCTCATTATTGGCCTCCAGCCAGCCACATGTTGATTGATTGACATTTATTGTCACATGTACCAAGATACAGTGAAAAGTATTTTTCTGTGGCCAAGGGAATGTACACAGTACGTACATAGTAGACAAAGGAATAGTCAATAGAGGACATTGACAAATGGTAATGGTACATCAACAAATGGTGATTGGTTACAGTGCAGAACAAGGGTCAAACAAGATCTGCATAAGACATTTTGAATAGTGTTATTACAGGGAACAGCTCTATCCAAGGGAGAGTCATTGAAGAGTCTAGTAGCTTTGGGGAATAAGCTGTTCCTATGTCTGGATGTGCGAGTCTTCAGACTTCTGTATCTTCTGCCTGATGGAAGGGTCTGGACGAGGATAAAGCCGGGGTGTGAGAGGTCTCTGACAAAAGCCCTGGGTTCTTGTTAAAAGCCCTGGGTTTCTCCTTCCCATTGCTCGAGGACGTTCTGCAAACCCCTCCCCCCCCCCGTTCCTGGCTGCATTCAGCAGTAATTCCAGGGGAGCAGTAATAATTTGTGTGATGCCTTTGCTCATCCTGAATCCATGCTAAAGACCTCCTACCATCCTTTCAAGAAGCTCCCTAGCTTCTCCAGGCTTCATTTGTGGATTGAGCCTTTAATAGTCAACTTGATATCACATCATGTGGGGTACAGAACATGATCACGGTGCATTGTGGCGACCTGAAGACTGAAAGGTAATCAATAATCAATTTGAAATTAGAGAATCCAATTTGTCAAGCTTCCATCTCGGATTTATGCTAGCAGCATAAATCTCACAACCGCACCACCCAAAGTGCACCATAGGTGTACCTACAGCAGATGTCCAGTGGTTCAGCACAACATTCTCACAGGGAATTAGCAATGATAAATCATTGAATTCCCTGCAGTGCAGAAGGAGGCCATTTGGCCAATCAAGTCTGCACCGACCCTCTGAAAGAGCACCCTACCCAAGCCCACTCCCCCACCCTTTCCCCTTAACCTCATAACCTAACCTGCACATCCATGGACACTAAAGGGCAATTTAGCATGGCCAATCCACCTAACCCACGCAGACACGGGGGAAAACGTAGAAACTCCACACAGACAAGGATGGAATCGAACTGGTGTCAGAGGGTGTGAGACAGCAGTGCTAATCACAATGCTGCCTGAATATTGGCCTTGCCAGTGATACTTATACACTTCGAATTAATTTTAAAATATTGCCAACTTTTTAGAAGCAGCAGTTCCTCAGGGTTACAAATTTCATGTACGCAGCTATTGAATGTTGACAATTAATTTCAAATGATCTTTTATAATGTCTTTAAAAATTAAAAATCACTCTGGTCATATTCCTTTCATTAATGTCCATGCATCCGTTACGGGAAGAGCACCAGTCACACACAGTCATAAACGTGCTCAAGTAGTCTATTGCTGCCTTCACTTTTATTTTCTCTTTTATTAAGAAGAATAGGTTATGCTCATTAATTGGAACTCAGCTCAAGGACAGATAAATTGATGTTTGGGTTCAGAGAGGGAGCAGCAGCTGAGTGTCAATCTCACCTGGTGACGCTGAAGCGAGGCCTTCACCATTTGAACTCCTGAATGTAATATTCGTTTCCCACGTGGGTCTTTCACCCAAGCCGAACGGGAATCTCAATGTGACCCATGACCAACAGCAGGATTTTGGTACTGCAGGACCCCAGCGAGGGGAACTCACAGGAGAAGAAAATCAAATGGAGTGCACACAGGCTGTCACCCATTTCAGATCCCCAGCCAAAGTGAATTTCTATATGGAAGCAAATTACTGCAGATGCTGCAATCTGGAACAGAAAATACGGGACGATCACAGCAGGGTTGAAAGCATTTGTGGAGAGAGAACGGAACTATTGTTTCGTGTCCGGATGACTCTTTGTCACAGCTGGGGAGAACTGGAAATAGGGTCAGATTTATACTGTAGTGGGGGTTGCGGGGGGGGGACGTGGAACAGTGGGGCTGGATAGAGGGCCAGCGATAGGTGGAGATTGACAAAGCGTCATAGACAAAAAGACAAAGGGAATATAAATGGGGTGATTAAGGTGAAGAATGGGGCTAATGGTGGCACATTAGAATGTGTTAATGGCAGAACAAAGGTGAGCAGTGTGTTAAGGGCAACTAGGAACAGGGACCAAGTGGGATGGGAGGAGGGGAGTCAATGGTGAAGGAAAAACAGATTGATGGAAGAAATGAAACTAAATGGATGGAAATAAAAACGGGGTGAAGGTGGAGAAGAGAGTTCACAGTCTAAAGTTGTTGAACTTAAAATATTAAGTCCGGAAGGCTGTAACGCGCCCAATCGAAAGGTGAAGTGCTGTTCTTCCAGTTTGCGCTGGGCTTCACTGGAATATTGCAGCAGGCCAAGGATGGACGTGTGGATGTGAGAGTAGGATGGTGAGTTGAAATGGCAAGTAGCAGGACCAAAGGTGTTCTGCAAAGCGGTCACCCGGTCTGCGTTTAGTCTCTCCAACGTAGACTAGACCGCATTGGGAGCAGTGAATACAATAGACCAGATTGAAGGAGGTGCTCGTGCTGCTTGAAGAAGAGTGTTTAGGGGCTGAGATGGTGAGCAAGGAGGAGGTAAATGGGCAGGTTTTACACCTTCTGCTATTGCACGGAAACGTGAATTTGTACCTGTTTCCAATGTTGGAATTTTGGCCAGGGTGGAGGAGAACTCCCTGTTTTTCTTTACATTGGGATCTTTAACATCCAACTGAAACACTGGAAAAGACTATCTCAGCAACAGAACTGAGTGACAGCACCTACAGCAATGCAGCATCGTGGCAGGAGTGAAGTGTCAGTCGAGATTACTAGCTTAATCTAGCATGTGTTTTGTACTTACAATGGCCTGACACAGGAGAGAGCAATCGGTGTAGACAAAACTACACTGAAAGAATTATGATTTTGTTCAAAGCATGACGAAAGAAAGTTTGCTCACTGATGCATTGTAATCAGAGGAGATAATTTTCACCAATGTGTTTATTCCACTTCTTATGGGAGTTTACTGTCAACTGCTGTTTCAGATAATTAGGAACTATACCAAAACAAACAGATTGTGCATTCTACATTTGATTCATTAAGATCAACTGCACAAATAATTTTCTGAAATGATAAGCAATATGAAGTGGCAGCATTGGCTCAGTGATAGTACTCCCAACTCTGTGCCTAAAGGCTCTCGAGTTAAGTCCCACTCCAAGGGTTTGAGCAGAAGATCTGTGATGACCTGTGCAGCCCATGAGATAAACCAAGATCACATCTGTCTCCTCCAATGAATGTAAAAGATCCCTGGGTACCATCTGGAGAAGAAGGGAGTTCTCATTCGTATCCTGCAAATTGAGTCAAGCATGGGAACCATAGAATCCCTACAGTGCAAAAGGAGGCCATTCGGCCCATTGCATCTGCACTGAACCTCTGAATGAGCCACCTCACTAGGCCCATTCCCTCATCCTAACCCTGTAACCCCACCTAATCTGCATAACTTTGGGACACTAAGGGGTAATTTAACGTGGCTAATTCACCTAACACGCAAATCTTTGGACTTTGGGAGGAAACTGGAGCTCCCGAAGGAAATCCACGCAGGCACGGGGAGAACGTCCAAACTCCACCCAGGCAGCCATCCAAGGCCAGAATGGAACACATGTCCAGAGCGCTGTGAAGTAGCAGTGCTGACCACTGTGCGACTATGCTGCTGTGGAGTTATGCCTGGCATTACATTCTCACTTCACCTTTATTGTCCAAGTTTAACCATAAACTGCTGGCAGTAAATGTCAGACCCTTTTCAACTCTATCTGCAATTATAGGATGAAGAATTATTTGAAATTAAGATATAAAGTTGATTTTCTGTAAAATGTAAATTGCCAGCTGTAAATGTTTGTTTCTTTTTGTTAAATCCACATCATTCCATCTGAAGTCATTGTAACATTAGATTCCATCAGTGTGGAAACTGAGTTTTTGAGCAGTTCATGTAACTAAAGTCAAGCATTGATCCTTGGAAGGATTAGGTTGTAGTCTCCTCTCACTTAGGACCAAACTACTTGCATTGCCCGGTTTAATGTACAAAGCCTACTAAGGTGGCAGAAGGAGTTAACAAGTGTCGCTTGGCTGGCATTGCTTATACCTTGTGGTGTTCTTTGGTTGTTTAAATTATTATTAAGGCTGTAGTGTTGCGACAAAGAACATGCAGACTTTGTACTCATAAACTAATTTATTTACACTGCACTATAAATTGTGAATTCTTAAGTATGATGATAACTCGAAGCATTAGATTAAATAATTACAATACACACAACTACAGAAAAACACGACTGTCTTCAACCCTTTCTAGTAATTCACTCCCAAGATCACATGAACCACTGTATGGCATGTAAGACGTGCTCTTTCTACATCTAGTGGTTGGATGCTGTAATTACACACTTCTACATGATCATTCATATTTACAAAGATGATATACCAGATATCATTACATTCCCCCTTTCTTTGCAAATTTTTGAAGTTTACATTACATTCAAAATGTATATTTGCAATTACATTCACTTAGATGATCATGTGTCAATACACATGCAAAATGTTCAAAGATTTAGCCGATCAGGCTTCTTCCTAATTCATTGCAATCTTCTCGGTACTCTAATCGGACTTGTTGCGGAAGGTATCACAGCCTGATCATCTTCATTGAGATTTGTTGGCATCTCTTCATGTGCATCCATAATCGTATTCATCATTTCAGTTGCTTTATGATTAATGTCTTCCTCATTCATAATTGGTTGATATCTAAAAGGTTCAGTCGTCATGACTTTGAGTAAGGCTCTTCCATTTCTTCTAAGTATAGTACTTTGCTCTGTCAGGATTATGTAAGGTTGTGGACCTGCTTGTCTAATGATTTTAGCAATCCTTGACCATCCAGTTGATGTATCAACTCTTACCACATCGCCTGACTCCAATTTAGAAACTCATTTTCTTGATCTACCATAGTATTTCTTTTGCATTTTCTTCTGGTGTTACATCTTGTTGCATTTCGTTACATTTGTTGCTTTGTCATCTTCTTCTGGTCCAAGTATTATTGCTCTGTTGTTTCTCTTTGCATGCTCAAGATCAATTCCCTTTGGCTTATCTGATTTATCTTGGGAGTTTTTCAAAGTTTCATTTGACCTCTTCGGATCCATCCTTTTGTTGTTTCACTTTCCTGGACTGACGTTTTGCCTCACTTCCCAACGTTCTCCTAGTGAAATCACAGTCAGGCTTCTCTGGTTTTCTTTTGAAAGCTTCTGCTGGTTTTCCATTGAAACCTCACTGGTTTTCTTTGAAAACCACTTTCTAATTTTCCTTTAAAAACTCTCGCAGGTCTTCTTTTGAAACCATTTGCTGGTTTTCCATTGATCGGATTTATCGTTCGGAGCCTGTGCTCCAGTTGTATACAGTCTGCATACTCGTCGCTTAACCTCAATCTGCAGTTTGCAGGTTCTGAAGGTCGCTATTTGTTTTCAGTTAAAGTCTTTTAAAATATAGTTGCTGTCTTCTATTGCTGGTTTACCTTTTACGTTTTTTTTTAAACATCATCTTGATTTATGAGATTCACTCTAGCACCAGTATCCAGTTTCATGTCAATTAGAGTTGTGTTCATTAGAATTGTCCAATCATCCGTATTTTTGATAGAATCTTCATTAGCGTGGACTACACCCACAAAAATGTATCGTCTAGTCTTGCCATATTTTTCATTAACGTATTGCTCGTTTTCAATTAATCTGTCACTGATGTATTTTTATCTTCTGCATTTTATGGATTTCATTAACCTTTTGTCGCTTGTTGCATCTTAGGGAACATGTATTGTTGTGCAAAATGGTTCTTTTTGACATATATTTTTCCATATGCAGGACATTTCCGTAGAGGGTGAATCTTTCCACAACTCCTACATGAAATGCTGGCTTCAACGTTTTTTCTAAAATGGCTGCTCGGACCACGTTTTTGGTTGAATGGAAACACAGCATTAATGTCATCGCTGGAAGCTGCTGTTTTTGTGCCATTTCTTGGCGACGCATATCCGTTATTCTTTTCAATGCTACTTTGCATATTTTAAATCGCATCAGCGAGCTTCAATTTGGATTCTCTTAACAGACGCTCACGAAGTTAATTGCTCTGGCCATACGCGATCTGGTCTCTGACTAAAGAATCATGTAGCTCTGTGGAGTTGCAGGCCTGTGCTTTTAACTTCAGATCTGTGACTAAGCCATCTATTGTTTCGCCCGTTTTCTGCACATGCATCCGAAAAATATACCTTTCGAAGGTCTCGTTAGTCTGAGGGTTACAGTGACGATCAAATTGAAAATAGTTAAACAATTCAATTGCCTGGGGATTCACTACGGTTAAAAAAAAGTACAATTTTTCTCTCGTCCAAGGCAGCGTGTAAGCCAAGAGCCTTTACTCACAGCCTGAACTGCTGTTTAAAAACACGCCAGTTCACATCTAGGTTACCCGATGTGTGCAGGTACAGTGGAGTCTTCAAGCCTTCCATGTTTTATCTGTCATGAGGTATATTTTCTTTGCAGTCGATCTTTGGATTTTCGCACAATGTTTTCTTTCTTTGATGTTTTCTGTCGAATTGCTGGATCCTAATATTCTCTTGTTTCTGACGTCCACACCTGGTATCATGTGATGTTCTTTAGTTGTTTAAATTATTAACTATTAACATGCAAACTTTGTACTGAGTCAAAGCTAATTTATTTACACTACGCTATAAATTGTGAATTTTTAAGTATGCCGAAAAAGCTAAGTATGAGATTAAATAACACACAGAGCGACTGAAAAACATGACTGTCTCCAACCCTCTCTATTAATTCACTCCCAAGATCCCGTGGACCGCCTTGTGATACGGGAGATGTGCTCTTATTACATCTGGTGGCTGGATGCTGTAATTACACACATGATCATTCATATATACAAAGATGGTATACTAGATATCCCTGACAAGTGTGAGGTTGTCCATTTTGGAAGGACAAATACGAATGCGGAATACAGTGTTAACGGTAGGGTTCTTGGCAATGTAGAGGAGCAGAGAGATCTTGGGGTCTATGTTCATAGATCTTTGAAAGTTGCCAATCAAGTGGATAGAGCTGTGAAGAAGGCCTATGGTGTGCTAGCGTTCATTAGCAGAGGGATTGAATTTAAGAGCTGTGAGGTGATGATGCAGCTGTACAAAACCTTGGTCAGGCCACATTTGGAGTGCTGTGTGCAGGTCTGGTCACCTCATTTTAGGAAGGATGTGGAAGCTTTGGAAAAGGTGCAAAGGAGATTTACCAGGATGTTGCCTGGAATGGAGAGTAGGTCTTACGAGGAAAGGCTGAGGGTGCTAGGCCTTTTCTCATTAGAATGGAGAAGGATGAGGGGCGACTTGATAGAGGTTTATAAGATGATCAGGGGAATAGATAGAGTAGACAGTCAGAGACTTTTTCCCCGGGTGGAACAAACCATTACAAGGGGACATAAATTTAAGGTAAATGGTGGAAGATATAGGGGGGATGTCAGAGGTAGGTTCTTTACCCAGAGAGTAGTGGGGGCATGGAATGCACTGCCTATGGAAGTAGTTGAGTCGGAAACGTTAGGGATCTTCAAGCGGCTATTGGATAGGTACATGGATTAGGGTAGAATAATGGAGTGTAGATTAATTTCTTCTTAAGGGCAGCACGGTATCATTGTGGATAGCACAATTGCTTCACAGCTCCAGGGTCCTAAGTTCGATTTCGACTTGGGTCACTGTCTGTGCGGAGTCTGCACATCCTCCCCGTGTGTGCGTGGGTTTCCTCCGGGTACTCCGGTTTCCTCCCACAGTCCAAATTGTGCAGGTTGGGTGGATTGGTCATGATAAATTGCCCTTAATGTCCAAAATTCTATGATTAACCTAGGACAAACGTTCGGTACAATATCGTGGGCCGAAGGGCCTGTTCAGTGCTGTATTTTTTAGAATTAGAATTAGAACAGTACAGCACAGAACAGGCCCTTCGGCCCTCGATGTTGTGCCGAGCAATGATCACCCTACTCAAGCCCACGTATCCACCCTAGACCAGTAACCCAACAACCCCCATTAACCTTATTTTTTTTTAGGACACTATGGGCAATTTAGCCTGGCCAATCCACCTAACCCGCACATCTTTGGACTGTGGGAGGAAACCGGAGCACCCGGAGGAAACCCACGCACACACGGGGAGGACGTGCAGACTCCACACAGACAGTGACCCAGCCGGGAATCGAACCTGGGACCCTGGAGCTGTGAAGCATTGATGCTAACCACCATGCTACCGTGCTCCCCAGTTTTCTTAATCTATCTCGATCTATTTCTATCTATTACATACCTAATTGTTTTTTGTGCTGGTGCTGTGGAGACAAAAGTAGTTTAATTTTGCTGACAGCAGCTCCAGGCACTAACTCTGGCCCTTGGAAGACATCAATAAGAAGTGCATCAACCCAGCGGGTGGATTTAACAGATCTGGCAAGCAGTCAGATCCAGGAAGCGACTACTGCAGCCATTCCTTAGTTGTATGGTTCATTTCAGAGAGCTCTGTTGCACATCCAGGTTGCAATGATGAGAAGACTTCAAGTGGAATGGTGTGCACTTATGTAAATAGCACCTCTAAAAATCTTTTGTGACTTTGGTTCAGGAAAAATAGCGTCAAAGTAACAGTGTGAATTAGGAACTGTATTATTGTTGCATGAGATTCTGATTGCTTGTTCTTGTTCAGAGTCATCAAGAACGTGCAGTAGAGGTGACAATGCTTTCTGGTCTGCACTCATTGCCCATTGAAAATGCTAACACAAATACTTCATGGAAGGTCAACCTTTCGTTTCTGGGTAGTACAGGAATGTTCACCGAAGTTGATTTTTGCAGTGACCGATGAGAAATTATTTTGGCACCCTCAACTCAGTTCTTATATAGTTCAAAACTTCCCTTAACACATTGGCGATCTCATGAAACAAAGTCAGTAGAATTTTGTTGGAAACGAAAATACCAGACTGCTGCACACTAAGATGCTGTCCGAGTACTGGGGTTATGGCATACTGTTCGGGCAAGGGACAAAAATTCATTAAAATTCTATTTCCACTTTGTTCATCTCCTTTCAGACTTTCTTTAAAGCCGATCTCATGCACTAATTTTTCCTTCTTTATCGTAATTGGTGCTAAACCACTGCTGCGCTTCTCCCGTGAATTTCTTTAGGACATTTTATGACATTAACAGAACCACAAAGCATCAAGTTGTTGTTGTTGAACCTGCTGTCCAGAGAGAGGCAGCTCATATATTGGTCATTTTCTTGAGCCCGGGAATTATCCATGGGCCTGCATTAAAAAGAGAAGATGGCAGCACGGTGGCGCAGTGGATAGCTGTGCTGGATGACGACACTGAGGCCCCAGGTTCGATCCCGGCTCTGGGTCACTGTCTGTGTGGAGTTTGCACATTCTCCCCGTGTTTGCGTGGGTTTCGCCCCCACAACCCAAAGATGTGCAGGCTAAGTGGATTGGCCACACTGAAATGCCCCTTAATTGGAAAAAAATGAATTGGTTACTCTAAATTTAAAACAAAGATAGCGTAGCAATCTTTCTCTCCTCGCGTACCGTGCCCTAAAATGGCATTGGCAACTGTGGACATCCATGTGTTGGTTCACTCATTCACAGCTACACTTGGCAAGGGCAAGGTACTGTTTTGCCATTGAGCTAAAGGGATATGAACATTATTTGTCGTTATTCTGGACTGGCCAAAGCACCCAATGAGGTCAGGCTGCACCATAGAGGTGCCCAGTAATGTACAACCCAATATGACAACTTATTTATCACAAAAACATGGCACCTCCAGGAATATTTACCTTGGAATATTCGTTAAAAACACTCTATACCGGGCAGCACGGTGGCCTAGTGGTTAGCACAACCGCCTCACGGCGCTGAGGTCCCAGGTTCGATCCCGGCTCTGGGTCACTGTCTGTGTGGAGTTTGCACATTCTCCCCGTGTCTGCGTGGGTTTCGCCCCCACAATCCAAAAATGTGCAGTGTAGGTGGATTGGCCACGCTAAATTGCCCCTTAATTGGAAAAAATAATTGGGTAATCTAAATTTAAAAAAAAAACACTCTATAATAGCAAATTGCTGCTGTTATAGTTTTTGAGATCCTCTGCAACTTTGAGCAACTTCCCTACTTAACCAAAATTTCAGACTCGAAATGTTAGCACTGTTCTCTCTCCTCTGTGAGACCTGCTGAGATTGTCCAGCATTTTCTGTTTTTGTATGAAGTGCACGTGGGTTGAACTAGATTCTGTGCATCCTGTACCTGCCAATTAGGTTGTTTGTAACGCGATTGTTGTCGTTGCACCATGCCACTAGGTTCTCTATCGCCCTCCTGTACTCTGACGCATCACTGAAATCTGACACACTAAGGTCATGTCATCAGCAAACTTGTAGATGGAGGTGGAGTCAAATTGTGGCATGCAGTTATGTGTATATAAAGAGTAGTAGGGGGCTAAGTATGTAGCCTTGCGAGGTCCAGGTATTGAGGACTACCTTGGAGGAGGAGGGGTTGTTGTTTATTCTACTAATTGTGGTCTCTGGGTCAGGAAGTCAAGGATCCAGTTGGAGGAGCCAAGTCCAAGGTTTTGGAGTTTTGATATGAGCTTAGCTGGGATGATGGTGTTGAAGGCGGAGCTGTAGTCAATGAATAGAAGCCTGACGTAGGAGTCCTTGATGTTGAGATGCTCCAGAGACGAGCATAGGGCCAGGGAGATAACGTCTGCTGTGGACCAGTTGTGGTGGCATGCAAATTGCAGTGCATCAAGGCATTCTGGGTGTCCAATACTTCCCAACAAATATTAGGGTCTGTGAATACCAATTAAACTGAAGGAATGGCAGATGAGCGTGTTCTTCTGAGTTTTCTGTGATATTTCTTTATCAGAGAAAAGTAACTAAGCCAGTAAATAATAGAACATAAATTCACCTCTGGCAGTGCTGCAAAATGTGTAATACTTGTCCACTTTCCAACCATTGCAGTCAATGAATCATATACCAGGCAATTTGTAAAATGGACAGTCTATCGCTGGCTCCCTTCTTCAACGGAGAATTATAGAACCTTTTAGTGCAGAAGGAGGCTATTCAGCCCATTAAGTCTGCACTAATCCTCTGAAAGAGCATCCCACTAAGGCCCAACCTCCTGCGCTATCCACACAGCCCCATTGTGCCACCCCAACTGGTTTCCTCTCCCCTGAGCTTTAACCTGATGTGCTTCTGGTTAAAGGTCTTATGGATGTTAAAAGGAAAGCTTAAAGGATTACTTAGTGTTGTATTCTTTGGAGGTTGTATTTGAATTAATGGTTGCCAAGGTGTTTACTGTATATTTCAAAAAGGTTAACTTGAATTCATAGAATAAACATTAATTTGATTCAAAAAAATACTTTTCCATTTCTGCTGTACCACACCTATCGAATGGGCCGCATGCTCCCCATACCACAATCTATTAAAAGTTGTGGGTCAGGTGACCTCCATTATACACTTTGGGGTTCTCTAAACACTGGCCTCCAACAAATTGGGGGCTCGAGGGGGATAAAAGTCAATCTATTGGATTGGCTTTGTGAACTTAAAGACAGTGAGGGGTGAGCATATTATGGTTGCTTATCAGGTGTGGCATTCTAGTTTAAGTGGGCGGGGGTGCGTTGTGGACAATGGCTCTTTCAGAGGCTCTGAAGTTTTTGGGGGTGGAGACTGTCACACACAGTAACTTACAGACTGTTAGATTTGGCAAAAACATTGCAGTTAACATTACCTGACAAACTGCGAAAAGATGAGGTAATTATGGCAGTGGCTAAGCATTTAAAATTGCGTCAGATACAGTTTGACTCGTTAGAAATGGCAACATTCAGTTGCAAATTAAACAAATGGAACATGAGAAAGAATTAAAGCAGCTTGAATACGAAAGCGAAAGAGAGCAAAAAGAAACAGAAAGGGAGATATAGATCAGGGAAAAATTTAAAGAGAGTTTGAACTTCAGAAAATAGACTTGAAACTTGACAGTCAGTTAAAATTGGCAGGCATAAAGGGAAACATACCGTTGGATGATGGTGATGAGGAGAGTGAGAAAGAGTGTCAGTGATGAGGATAGTGAGAAAGTGTCATAGTCGAAGACTTGGTGGGGATCTATTTAAATATGTCCAAGCATTGCCAAGGTTTGATGAGAAGGAGGTAGAAGCCTTTATCATTTCATTTGAGAAGTCAGCTAAACAAATGAAATGGCCACAGGACATGTGGGTATTACTGATTTTTAAAAAACTGGTAGGTAGGGCGAGTGAAGTATTTGCATCACTACCGGAGGGGATATCTGGGACATATGAGGAGATGAAAAAATCCATCTTAGGTGCATATGAAATGAATGAAATGAAAATCGCTTATTGTCACGAGTAGGCTTCAATGAAGTTACTGTGAAAAGCCCCTAGTCGCCACATTCCGGCACCTGTTCGGGGAGGCTGGTACGGGAATCGAACCGTGCTGTTGGCCTGCTTGGTCTGCTTTAAAAGCTAGCGATTTAGCTGAGTGAGCTAAACCAGTCCCATATGAACTAGTGTCTGAAGCCTACAGAACAAAGGTTCAGAAATTTAAGGAAAGAATCTGGTCAAACGTACATGGAGTTTGAAAGGAAAAAACAGTAATTTTGATAGGTGAATAAGGGCTTTGAAAATAGACCAAACGTATGAAGCTCTCAGAGAAATTATCCTTTTGGAGGAGTTTTAAAAATTCAATTCCTGATGTAGTGAGAACTCATGTGGCAGAACAGAGGGTTAAAACTGCAAGATTAGCAGCAGAAATGGCAGATGATTATGAATTAATTCATAAATCAAAGCTTGGTTTCCTACATTAGTTTGAGCCTGTGAGGGATAGAAACTGGGAACATGAGAAATACGCAAGTGGTAAAGGTAAAGATGATCTGATGGGAGATAATAAGGAGAGTGAATCTCAGACTAAAAAAGAAATCCAGGAGGGTGGAAGAGATATGAAAAATTTAAAATGTTTTCACTGTAATAAACTAGGCCATGTAAAGTCACAGAGTTGGTGGTTGAAGAAAAGCACTAGGGAGGCTGATATGGTAAAACAGGATAAGACAGTGGGGTTTGTTAAAGTGGTAAAGGAAAGCCCAAGTGTAGCGAAGGAGGTGCAAAAGATTGTACAGCCTGATCAAGAGGTGACTGATAAGAAGGTGCCAGATCTCTTTAAATAATTTACTTGTTTGGGTAAAGTTTACTCATGTGTATCAGAAGGAGCAGGTAAAAAAGTCACAATTTTAAGAGGTACGGGAGTGAGTCAATCTTTAATGGTAAGAGATGAGGAGTTATGTAGTCTAGGAAGAATATTGCCAGAAAAGGTGGTAATATGTGGAATTCGTTTGGATTACGTTTCAAGTTTTAGGGAACGATCAAATAGAGGTGAATCGGCGAGACAACATTTAAAAGTTGCACGAAATGTGATGAAACGG
Source organism: Scyliorhinus canicula (assembly GCF_902713615.1). Classification (NCBI taxonomy): domain Eukaryota; kingdom Metazoa; phylum Chordata; class Chondrichthyes; order Carcharhiniformes; family Scyliorhinidae; genus Scyliorhinus; species Scyliorhinus canicula. Next base: position 159,727,037 of record NC_052146.1, read on the forward strand.
GTAGCGGACAAGAAATCCAAAGTTCGTTGTTTTGCCAGTGAAGATGAAGTTTCAGTTTTGCTACCAGTAGTAGGTGAACCTTTAAAAGCAAGCTTTTGTGGACCTTATCAGATTGAAAGGAAATTAAGTGAGGTGAATTATGTGGTAAAAACGCCAGATGGAATGAAAACTCACCGAGTCTGTCATGTGAATATGCTTAACAGGTACTTTGAAAGGGAAGGAGAGAAAAAGGAGGAGGTTTTAATGATTCTAACTCAAAGTGACTAACCAAATCCAGTTGACTGTGAATTTGACATACCCCAAATTAAATTGGAAAATGAGGATGTTCTTAAAAATTGAGATAAATTGTTGAGTTACCTTCCAGAGGAAAAATGGACTGACCTGAAAGAGTTATTGATATCACATGGGCAAGTTTGTAGAGATAAATTGGGAAGTACTAAAATGGCTATACATGATGTAGATGTGGGAAATGCTGTTCCAATCAAACAACATCCATATAGACTTAACCCTTTAAAATTGGCACAGGTTAACAAAGAGATTGAGTGTATGCTTAGAAATGGCATAATTGAAGTGGGTTGCAACCAATGGAGCTCACCTATAGTGATGGTACCTAAACCAGACGGTACTCAACGGTTGTGTGTGGACTATAAAAGGTTAATGCAGTTACAAGAACGGACTCCTATCCTGTCCTACATTTGGAGGATTACATTGAGAAAGTGGGACAATCAGCTTTTATTTCCAAACTGGATTTACTTAAAAGGTTACTGGCAGATACCTTTATCCGAAAGGGCGAAGGAGATTTCAGCTTTTGTGACTCCAGATGGTATACACCAATTCAAAGTGAAGCCATTTGGTATGAAAAACGCCCCAGCCACATTTCAATGGTTAACTAACAAAGTCATTTCAGGATTACCCAATTGTGGTGTCTACATCGACGATCTGGTAATTTTCAGCCAGACATGGAAAGAATATTTGAAACATCTGATGGAGTTATTCGATCAACTTCAGGAGGCGGGTTTGGTGATAAACCTAGCCAAAAGTGAATTTGGAAAAGCCCAAGTCACTTTCCTTGGCCATACAATCGGACAGGATCAAATGGTCCCATGGGATGTGAAAACAAAAGTTATTGGGGAGTTTTTGATACCCTCGAGACAAAGGGAAATAATGCGATTTCTTGGCATGAGTGGATTGGATCGAACATTGGAGAAAAATGTTCGTAGCGTGGTTGCTCCACTGACAGACTTGCTGAAGAAACATAAAACATTTCAGTGGACAGCGGACTTTCAGCATGTATTTTGACTGCCTGAAAGCTATGATAACCAATGCTCCTGTGTTGGAGAATTACAAGGGACTCAATGATCAGATTGAACTAAAGTATCTGACTTTAAAGAGAAATGCTGAGGCGTAGAGAAATGAACGGATCGTGCAAAGACCTTCTTGTTCAAAGAAACCGTCAATCAAAAAGGTTTTCAGTTGGAGGAAGAACAACGGTAAAAATGGACTATATTATTATGCCTGTTTGTGTGTTTTTTTTTAAATGATAAAATATATTTACTGTGTGCATTTCTTAAAAGGATAGTGAAAAGGTGAAAATGAAACCATCTTGAAGTTGATGGTTTATTTTTTTTTCTTGGGTGGAGGTGTCATGTGAGAGTACCTTTAAGAAATGGGTGTGCAGACATGTATCTGCCGTGAGAGTACCTTTAAGAAATGGGTGTTTATTACTGCAGTGATGTCAGAGAGTGGATGGAGCTGGGATGTCTGTCAGCTTTTTACTTTCGTTTTAGGCTGTTTGCTGCAGGGTGTGTTTTAGTTTCGTTTTTGAGAGCTGGATAGCTGGAGTCACAGCCAGAAGGTGTATGAATCTCTCTCTGTAATCTAAAGACTGTAAAGCGATCCTGGTGATTCAAAACTAATAACAGTAGTAACTTTAACCTGATGTGCTTCTGGTTAAAGGTGTTTTAAGTCTTATTGATGTAGAAAGGAAAACTTAAAAGATTACTTAGTGTTGTATTCTTTGGGGGTTGTATTTGAATTAATGGTTGCCAAGATGTTCACTGTATGTTTCAAAAAAGTTAACTTGAGTTCATAAAATAAACATTGTTTTGCTTTAAAAAAATACTTTTCCATTTCTGCTGTACCACACCTGTAGAGTGGGCCGCATGCTCGCCATACCACAATCTATTAAAAGTTGTGGGTGGTTTTCTAAACCCTGGCCCATAACACTTCCAAGATTATATTCACCCTTTGGTACCCAGCTAGTACAGCAATGGGACCATTATTAACTTAGGGATTATGAAAACAACAGTTTTTAAAGCATTCCTAACTGTTTTGTGATGTACAATTAATTCAGATGTACTAAACGTTTCATCGCATATCATGGCTGAGTCCGGCATGGCAAGTTTTTACTGTGGTCACAATTGAAATTAGACTGTCTAATCACCTCCAAATGGAACCAAGAAATGGGCCGTGATCAGCAGGGCAGGGATGGATAATAATACAATGGTGTCCTTTCTGCCGGGATTATTCTCTGGGGCCGAAACAAGAGGCACCTTGCCTCTGAGACTATGGTCCCGAAGCACTGCCATAATGGTATGGGCCAATGTGGGCATTAATTGACCACTTAATGACCTTAGCTCGCCCCAAAGGACAGCAAGTTCACTTGATAACTAACTCACTGCTGGGAAAATGACAGTAGAGATGGATAAGTGATTGGCATGGCGGGCCGCAGCTTTCCGACCGGATTTTATGCCCCTCTCGTATGTTAGCCCACTCCCAAGGGAAGTGTAAAATACCAGCCATGGTTTTATATCCACTTTAACACATTACAGCCGATGTCCAGTAAAGTAAGAGCAGTTTAGTAACCTGGCAGTCCGTTTGGAGTTTCCATTTCGAGACAAATGGATGACAAATATATGGGTGGCATCATAGCAGTGGTTAGAACTGCTATCTCACAGGAAACTGGCCTCAATTCTGGAAACCCACACAGACACAGGAAGAAAGTGCAAACTCCACTCAGTCACCCGAGGCCGCAATTGAGCCAGAGTCCCTCGCGTTGTGGGGCAGCAGTGTTCACGACTGTGCCACCGTTCTGCCAATATTTGTGTCTGCCCAGTCCAACACTGTCAGCGTTTTAAAGACCTGTGTCAGGTCACACCCCAGTCTTTTTTTTTTGAAGAGAAGAGAAACCCACCCTGATAGCTATACCTTGGCATTTCTGATATCATCCTTGTAACTCAACCATGGAGGTCATGATGAGAGCCATGGAGCGGGCATCCCCTGCAGCAACCTCACGTACGGCTGCGGGACCCGACGAGTTTCAGATCCCACAGCAGCCCTTCTTGCTGACTGAGACATGACTCCACGTCAAGCATCTCCTTCTCCAACTCATCAACCTTGTACTTCCGCCGCCTTGTCAACCCTCTTGCATGTTCTTGACGGAAAGCAGGGACGCAGGTCTTGCCCACATCCCACCATAGTCTCCAGGAGAAGTCATCCGGCCGAGAAGCGAGCCCAGGAACCGCTCACCCTCCAGCAGCAGGTTGTTAAAGTGCCAGTAAGGGGACCGCATCTGAGCGCGAGAAGGAGCCAACATCGCCCACACAATATGGTGGCCTGAGCACGGCACCTGCTGCATAGAAGTTGCCAGAATGTGGGGCAGGTACAGCCTTTAAATGTAAAAGAGGTCGATTCAGGACTCCATAAGACATAGGAGCAGAATTAGGCCATTCATCCCATCGAGTCTTCTCCGGCAACCAATCATGGCTGATATGTCTCTCATCCCATTTATCCTGCCTTTTCCCCGTAACCCCTGACCCCAGGCCTCACAAAATGCTGGAATCAAGGTGGAGATGTCACCAAGACGGAGGACCCGGCCAAGCCCCTCAACCTCATCACAATGGTTGTTTGTTCTTCCCCCCCAACCCCTGTCTTAGTACGATCAATAAATATGGCACCAACCGTTCTCTCTTCTCATACAGTTGGTGGGCGGGATGACAGGCTTTTCAGTGCAGGAGGGGCCCAGCAGAAAGTCCATGATAGTTGCTTGTTCCATCTCCCACCCTTGTCTTCCCACAATCGATTAAAACAGCAATCTTCCTCTCCTTGCAGTTGTTGCTCAGTCCTCCTGTCCCTCCATCTCCTGCAGACTATGAGGCTTCCAGGATTGAGGCTTTAGGCCTCTTGAACATAGAACATACAGTGCAGAAGGAGGCCATTCGGCCCATCAAGTCTGCACCGACTCACCCAAGCCCTCACCTCCACCCTATCCCCATAACTCAACAAACCCTCCTAACCTTTTTGGTCACTAAGGGCAATTTATCATGGCCAATCCACCTAACCTGCACATCTTTGGATTGTGGGAGAAAACCGGAGCACCCGGAGGAAACCCACGCAGACATGGGGAGAACGTGCAGACTCCACACAGACAGTGACCCATTTATTTTAGTTGTTGGAATAGGCATAGTTTCTCAATCCTCCCTCCGTTGCAGTTTTTAAGGTACTGCTAATGCAGGCAGCCTCAAAATCCAATCCCAGGGCGTCCCCGCCAGTATTGCCCCACTCTCTCTTTCTCTCTCTCTTTCTCTCTCTCTTTCTCTCTCTCTCTCTCTCTTTCTCTTTCTCTCCCTCTTTCTCTCTCTCCAACTCACTGCAGTGCACTCCTCAATGGCAGAAATTGCCCAGGCCCAGAGAAAAGGGTGTCTTCTTTACCAGTGATGAAACAGGTGGAAATAGTGACAGCCCCCTCCTGTACACACACCAGATCTTTCCCCCAGGTAAAACGAGACAGCCAAATAGATGTTGCATCGCCAAACAGCAGCTCCAGGCAGCAACCCCAAGCAGCGGCTCCACAGGAGCAGCTCCAAACAGCAGAGAGACCAGCACTCACCACAGCTGATTTTGGACTCTAATCAGTGGCCATTCTCTTTTACTTTGCATATCTCATTGGCACTGTTGAGTTGCCAATGTGAAACTGCATTGCAATCAGTTGAATGCCTGTGGTGGTATGATTTGCATAGCTGTCTGCCATTGGTGCAGAACACTGGCTTACCATTGGCCCTGGTCGGTCATGTGCCTCTCGACCGATTGGTTGAGACCAGTCATGTGACGGCTCCCCGATTGGTCGAGAGGCTGAGTTAACCCCGCCTCCAGAGCGAGGTATAAATACCCAGAACGCCCGTCGGTCGTCCATTTACTGCAGTTGACCGCAGGGCTAACTTCTAGCTTATTAAAGCCTAACTTTTGTACAGCAACTCGTCTCGCGTTCGATTGATGGTTCATCAATGCCTCTTGTGACAGACAAGGCCCAGCTGATGAGAATAAATCCTGCAATGAGCATGATGAGCACACATCTACAGGGCACCCACATTCTCCCATTTCACAGCCCTGAGCACTATTCCTGAGAGACAAACTTCCTGGACAAGAGCAATTGGCATTGAATAGAACTCAATCTCTTGGTCCTCAGAGTTGTGCCTGAGTGTGTGGGGGAGTCTACACACAGTTCAGCTGTGCTTCCCCAAGTGAGAGGGTCTTCATTACTCATAAGAACATAAGAACATAAGAACTAGGAGCAGGAGTAGGCCATCTGGCCCCTCGAGCCTGCTCCGCCATTCAATTAGATCATGGCTGATCTTTTGTGGACTCAGCTCCACTTTCCGGCCCGAACACCATAACCCTTAATCCCTTTATTCTTCAAAAAACTATCTATCTTTACCTTAAAAACATGTAATGAAGGAGCCTCAACTGCTTCACTGGGCAAGGAATTCCATAGATTCACAACCCTTTGGGTGAAGAAGTTCCTCCTAAACTCAGTCCTAAATCTACTTCCCCTTATTTTGAGGCTATGCCCCCTAGTTCTGCTGTCACCCGCCAGTGGAAACAACCTGCCCGCATCTATCCTATCTATTCCCTTCATAATTTTAAATGTTTCTATAAGATCCCCCCTCATCCTTCTAAATTCCAACGAGTACAGTCCCAGTCTACTCAACCTCTCCTCATAATCCAACCCTTTCAGCTCTGGGATTAACCTAGTGAATCTCCTCTGCACACCCTCCAGCGCCAGTACGTCCTTTCTCAAGTAAGGAGACCAAAGCTGAACACAATACTCCAGGTGTGGCCGCACTAACACCTTATACAATTGCAACATAACCTCCCAAGTCTTAAACTCCATCCCTCTAGCAATGAAGGACAAAATTCCATTTGCCTTCTTAATCACCTGTTGCACTTGTAAACCAACCTTCTGTGACTCATGCACTAGTACACCCAAGTCTCCCTGAACAGCGGCATGCTTTAATATTTTATCATTTAAATAATAATCCCGTTTGCTGTTATTCCTACCAAAATGGATAACCTCACATTTGTCAACATTGTATTCCATCTGCCAGACCCTAGCCCATTCACTTAACCTATCCAAATCCCTCTGCAGACTTCCAGTATCCTCTGCACTTTTTGCTTTACCACTCATCTTAGTGTCATCTGCAAACTTGGACACATTGCCCTTGGTCCCCAACTCCAAATCATCAATGTAAATTGTGAATAATTGTGGGCCCAACACGGATCCCTGAGGGACACCACTAGCTACTGATTGCCAACCAGAGAAACACCCATTTATCCCAACTCTTTGCTTTCTATTAATTAACCAATCCTCTATCCATGCTACTACTTTACCCTTAATGCCTTGCATCTTTATCTTATGCAGCAACCTTTTGTGTGGCACCTTGTCAAAGGCTTTCTGGAAATCCAGATATACCACATCCATCGTCTCCCCGTTATCTACTGCACTGGTAATGTCCTCAAAAAATTCCACTAAATTAGTTAGGCATGACCTGCCTTTTACGAACCCATGCTGCGTCTGCCCAATGGGACAATTTCTATCCAGATGCCTCGCAATTTCTTCCTTGATGATAGATTCCAGCATCTTCCCTATTACCGAAGTTAAACTCACTGGCCTATAATTTCCTGCTTTCTGCCTACCTCCTTTTTTAAACAGTGGCGTCACGTTTGCTAATTTCCAATCCACCGGGACCACCCCAGAGTCTAGTGAATTTCGGTAAATTATCACTAGTGCATCTGCAATTTCCCTAGCCATCTCTTTTAGCACTCTGGGATGCATTCCATCAGGGCCAGGAGACTTGTCTACCTTTAGCCCCATTAGCTTGCCCATCACTCCCTCCTTAGTGATAACAATCCTCTCAAGGTCCTCACCTGTCATAGCCTCATTTCTACCAGTCGCTGGCATGTTATTTGTGTCTTCCACTGTGAAGACCGACCCAAAAAACCTGTTCAGTTCCTCAGCCATTTCCTCATTTCCCATTATTAAAACTCCCTTCTCATCCTCTAAAGGACCAATATTTACCTTAGCCACTCTTTTTTGTCTTATATATTTGTAAAAACTTTTACTGTCTGTTTTTATATTCTGAGCAAGTTTACTCTCATACTCTATCTTACTCTTCTTTATAGCTTTTTTAGTAGCTTTCTGTTGCCCCCTAAAGATTTCCCAGTCCTCTAATCTCCCAGCAATCTTTGCCACTTTATATGCTTTTTCCTTCAATTTGATACTCTCCCTTATTTCCTTAGATATCCACGGTCGATTTTCCCTCTTTCTTCCGTCCTTCCTTTTTGTTGGTATAAACCTTTGCTGAGCACTGTGAAAAATCGCTTGGAAGGTTCTCCACTGTTCCTCAACTGTTCCACCATAAAGTCTTAGCTCCCAGTCTACCTTAGCTAGTTCTTCTCTCATCCCCTTGTAATCTCCTTTGTTTAAACACAAAACACTAGTATTTGATTTTACTTTCTCACCCTCCATCTGTATTTTAAATTCCACCATATTGTGATCGCTCCTTCCGAGAGGATGCCTAACTATGAGATCATGAATCAATCCTGTCTCATTACACAGGACAAGATCTAGGACCGCTTGTTCCCTCGTAGGTTCCATTACATACTGTTCTAGGAAACTATCGCGGATACATTCTATAAACTCCTCCTCACGGTTGCCTTGACCGACCTGGTTAAACCAATCGACATGTAGATTAAAATCCCCCATGATAACTGCTGTACCATTTCTACATGCATCAGTTATTTCTTTGTTTATTGCCTGCCCCACCATCTCGTTACTATTTGGTGGCCGTTAGACTACTCCTATCAGTGACTTTTTCGCCTTACTATTCCTGATTTCCACCCAAATGGATTCAACTTTATCCTCCATAGCACCGATGTCATCCCTTACTATTGCCCGGATGTCATCCTTAAATAACAGAGCAACACCACCTCCCTTACCATCCACTCTGTCCTTCCGAATAGTTTGATACCCTCGGATATTTAACTCCCAGTCGTGACCATCCTTTAACCATGTTTCAGTAATGGCCACTAAATCATAGTCATTTACGATGATTTGTGCCACCAACTCATTTACTTTATTCCGAATACTACGAGCATTCAGGTAAAGTACACTTATGTTGGTTTTTTTACCTCTGTTTTGAATCTTAACATCTCCAGTTTTATTCCTTTTGTTATTACTGGGCCTATTCACTGTGCTCCCCTCAGTCACTGTACCTTGTACTGTCGCCCTTATGGATTTCTGACTATGTCTTCTCTGCCTTGCACTTTTCCCCTTACTTCCTTTTGTTTCTGTCCCTGTTTTACTACCTTCCAACTTCCAGCATTGGTTCCCATCCCCCTGCCACATTAGTTTAAACCCTCCCCAACAGCTCTAGAAAACACCCCCCTAGGACATCGGTTCCAGTCCTGCCCAAGTGCAGACCGTCCGGTTTGTACTGGTCCCACCTCCCCCAGAACCGGTCCCAATGCCCCAGGAATTTGAATCCCTCCCTCTTGCACCATCTCTCAAGCCACGCATTCATCCTATCTATCCTGACATTCCTACTCTGACTAGCTCGTGGCACTGGTAGCAATCCTGAGATTACTACCTTTGAGGTCCTACTTTTTAGTTTAACTCCTAACTCCCTGAATTCCGCTTGTAGGACCTCATCCCGTTTTTTACCTATATCGTTGGTGCCTATGTGCACCACGACAGCTGGCTGTTCACCCTCCCCCCCCCAGAATGTCCTGCAGCCGCTCCGAGACATCCTTGACCCTTGCACCAGGGAGGCAACATACCATCCTGGAGTCTCGATTGCGTCCACAGAACCGCCTGTCTATTCCCCTTACGATCGAGTCCCCTATCACTATAGCCCTGCAATGAGGCAGGGATGAAAGCCATCCTTGAGGTGTGCACTCTGCCCTTGCATCCGATCTTCACTCTTCTCATGGGACCCCACCCAGTTATCTCACAGTACTGACCCTCAGTATTCACCTTCTGCCACCCACTTTCCAGCTTCCACTAAGGACGGGCACCCCTTCAGTAGTGATTTGGTCTCAAGCCCAGCAAGAGGACACAGGAGCGATGCCTTGCATGGCAGACCCCCTGAAAGCAAAGGGTGCCCCGAATTGAATGGAAGGTAAGGCTTGCTAGTGACCCTTCCCCCGAGATTGACAGACTGATCCTCAGTTCCGGTCCCGAGTGTTTTCCCCGACATCTTTTCTGGTGCACCCTGATCAGTGATGAACCTGGGGCCATGGCTGCCTGAGCACTCGCCACCGGTTTCCCCCTTTGGAGGTGAAGTTGTCAGTTTCACATTCTTGTCGGTCTGTTGTAAATGACGCTGGCATGCAGTCACATTGGTACCTGGTGAATATTGCCTGAGGGGTGAAGGTCTGGAGTAAGTGCTCGCTAATGACATGCTAATGTGTTAAAATGAGGTTCATGGGTTCGCCTGGCAAGGTTTGCACTACTCCGCTGGAGAGGGCGAGGGGAGAAATTCCAAAAGGCAATCATGCTGTAGACAACCACGGTTTTTGATTCTCTCTGGATTTTGAGCCCACGCCGTATTTCTCATGCGGGCAAAGAGAAGTGGCTCAAAAGTTGTCCCAACATTTCTCTTCCTTGCATACTCCAATTTCTTTCTCCTGATTAATCTTTTAGTCATTCTCTGTCAATCTTTATGTTCTGACAAATCATCAAAGTAAATGCTCAGTGACATTGCATCTGTTTTATAAACTCCCTAATTTAGTTAACATTTTCACTTAATGAAGTTTTAGAAATTTATAGTTGCTAAATTTGCAAACATTACCAAAAACATTCAATTCACGGGTCAATATTCACATAAAAACTCGATCAAAAATAGATTTGGTGTTATCAGCATTTCCTTCCCCTCTTCATTTTGAAAAGAATGTCACGGCTTGACATGTTATTTTAATTTAAAAAATTATTCATTCAGCTTCCTTCCTCAAAGTCCTCCGCTCCCGCACAAACCCCCTGCCAGCATCTTGAAAAGTATTAAAAATGTGCTCAAATTGAAATTAATCTGTAGAATTCCATCTCTGTACTTCACTGAACTGAGAGCTCTGCTCAGGAAATTGAGGACATTTCAGTGCTATTCAAACACTGGATGAGTAAAAAAAAAAATTGGTGCTTCAGTAGTGCCTCTTCTTTCTCATCTCACTGCAGTTGACTCTGGCATTAAACGCTCCTCCATGAACAACGTGAAACTTGCTGACTAAACCTTATATCCGGTGCAGAGTTGTCACAAGTGAATTAAATTTCCTTCTGTTCCCAAAGAGAATTACAATATCGGCGCTTGATGTTCGGTATTATGACAGCCAACTGGTTAAAGAAAATCTCCAGCTGATAGATACGTGATAGATGTAATATTAAACCCGGGAGACAGGACAGGTGAACATGCCATCGGCTGATGAGATTAGAAATGAGCTAACTGCATGTAAAATATAAAGAGGCAAAATAATAAATTAATTTATCAAACTTAAAGCGGACAAAACCTTTGGTCTGGAGGGATTGCACCGCCCTTATTTTAAAATAATCTCGGAAAAGGTAAGCAGGGGCATTTATGCACATCTTTAAAAATTTGTTCAGGAAAAGCATAGAGCTAGAAGCCTGGTGGAAAGGTCACATAATGTTGCTATTGAAGAAAGAAGATTGAACACGTTCAGGCAACTAAGGACCAGTCAGCTTAACATTGGGTGTTAGGTAAAATAATGGAATCCTTACAAAGGCAGAGAATAGACCATCAATAAAGCCAAAATATAATAATGAATAGTCAGCATGGATTTCAATGGGGGTCATTTTGCCTGTCCGACCTTAATAAATATTTTGCAGAGGTAACAGAGATTATGGACAGGGGTAACACAGTAGATGTAATGTATTCAGATTTTCAAAAGGTCTTTGATAAGGTACCATACAATAGACTAATAATAATCTTTTGGTAGTGCAGAACTTCAGTATTGCTGAAAATATATATTTTTTCTGTCATGGCTCTTAGTCTCACACTGGTCAGGATAATTTACAAGAATGCCAAATGAAAGTCCTAGGCTTCAACAAAAAAGGTCCTTTTTTTTGAGCAAGACAGCAATAATGCGTTGAGGAGACAAGCAGCAGAATGGTTTGCTTGCTGGCTTCAAGACACAAATCAGAGAATAAAGTTGGCAGAGTGGAAGAAGGTGGGAATAGTATTCCACAAGAATCAGAATTAGGATCACTGTTGTCCACAATTTATATGCATGCTTAAGATATTGGGATCAAAAACATAATTTCTAAGGTGACATGAAAACAGGAAGGATAGTCAATATTGCAAAGAATTGCAAGAAAATGTTCACAAATCTGCAGAGTGGGTATATAACTAACAAATCAATCACAACATTGTGGTGTTCTTTGTGTTGTTTTTTGTGTTGCTTTGTTTCAGGATTGATGGCGTCGTGTTCACAAAGACCACAGAATAGCTTGAACTTAAACAAAGCTATGAATTTATTAATGCTACTAACTTGGATTTGACATGTACTCCTAAAGAATACACAGTTGATTAATAACTACAGCCAATCTCACTACTGATATAAACTATGATCTGTACTCTCTTACACTATCTGTACTTCTGACTCTCTCCAGCTAACTCCTGCACACACTCTCCCACAAGGCTTATATAGTTGTAACTGTAGCTCCCTCTAGTGGCTACTCTTGACGCTTCATTAACCCTTGCAATTCTTACAGTCATGATAATACCACAAACATATTGAAATGTAAGACCTTACATTTTGGCAAGTAAAATGAACAAGTTAGAAAATAAGAACCGAAGAGAGGAAATGGCTTTGGCAGGACAAATACACAAATCATTGAAAGCAGCAATGCTAGTGAGTACGGTCAATTTAAAAAAAAAGGCAAATTAAGCACTTCAGCAAGGTCTCCACTGCGGACGCCGCCCTCATAATGCTGGCCTCGCTGAGTGAGAGTGGCAGGACCATCTCCTCAGGCAGGAGGTGATTGGACTCCTCCAGTCGGCGTTGCAGTCCGAGGAGGGCTAACAATAATTTAATAATCTTTATTATTGTCACAAGTAGACTTGCGTTAATACTGCGATGAAGTTACTGTGCAAAGCCCCTAGTCGCCACATTCCAGCCCCTGAGGAGAACATGCAGACTCCGCACAGACAGTGACCCAAGCCGTGAATCAAACCTGGGGTTTGATTTGGGACTCTGGCGCTGTGGAGCAACAGTGCTAACCACTGTACGGCCATGCTGCCAGGGCTCTCCTCCTGATTCGCGTGACTCTGTCTTTGCAGTTCCATCAGCTGGAGGGTGACCGGACCCAGGGGCACATCATTGGCAAGGCCTCAGCAATGTCCAGGGCCCCCTGGGTTGGGGGGGGGATATTATTGAGAAAAGAGGCACGACACCTGTGGACAATTTGCGAGGTGGCTGGCTGAGAGATCACCTTGAGGTGCGAGGGGTGGGTGAGGGTTGCATTCAGAGTCTGGAGGTAGGAGAAGTACCCTGGCCATGTGAAGCAGGTCATTCATCTTCTTCCTGCACTGCTGTCCCGTCCTCTTCTGGAGATAGCTGGCACTTACCAAGGCAGCTACTGCCTCCCAGGCAGGAATGGTGGCCCTGCTGGTGGGCCACCACCCAGATTGCAGGTATAGGTCTTTCCGCCCCTCCTGCACCCCATCCAGGAGTATAGTCAGGGCTCCCTCCGTGAAATGCAGGGCTGGTTTTCTTGCTGCCATCTGCTCTCATGGATCTGGAACAAATGCTGGGCCGTGTCGGGTGTGTTTAAATAGAGCTCCCTTGTGATGAGCAAATCACAAATGAGTGTGGCGAGATTCTCTTGGGAAGAACAACTTTTTTTTTAAGAGGCATACAATTCCGTGAGAAATCCCGCCGATGGATTCACTGCAGTTTTCTCGTTGGGATTGACATTGCCATTCATTGGTAAGATTCTACCCATTAACAGGTTCCTACAGTATTCTAGACAGGAAGAGAGTAAATACAGTGAATGTTGGTCCTCTGCACTATTAGCAGCTAATAAAGAAATGTCAGATAAAATGAACAAATATTTTGCTTCTGTTTTCTCTGTAAAGGATGCAAGAAAAATTCCCGTAATAGCTGTAAATCAGAAAGTGGAAGGGGGAAGGGAAATCAGTGAACAATCACTTGGGAAGTGGTACTGGGAAAACTGATGGAGCAGTGGGATGACAACTCTCCTGCTCCTGATGCACTTCATCCAAGGGTCTTAAAGCGCCAGGGTCCCAGGTTCGATTTCCATCTTGGATCACTGCCCGTGCAGAGTCTGCACATTCTCCCTGTGTCTGCGTGGGTTTCCTCCCGGTGCTCCGGTTTCCTCCCGCAATGCCCAAAAGGCGTGCTGTTAGGTAATTTGGACACTGTGAATTCTCCCTCCGTGTATCCGAACAGGCGCTGGAATGTGGCGACTAGGGGCTTTTCACAGTAACTTCATTGCAGTATTAATGTCAGCCTACTTGTGACAATAAATATTATTAAAAAGAATGAGCAGGTCGTATGAGAAAAGGTTGGATTGCTTCAACTGGAGTTTAGAAGAGTGAGGGGTGATTTGATTGAAGTGTATAAGATTCTGAATGGTGTTAACAAGGTGGACGTGGAACGGACGTTTCCTCTTGTGGGTGAGTCCAGAACTAGAGGGCACTGTTTTAAAATTAGGCGTTCCCCTTTTCGGACAGAGATGAGGTGAAATTTTTTCTCTGGGGTTGTGCGGCCTTGGAACTCTCTGCCTCAGAAGACGGTGGAGCAGGGATTATTGAGTATTTTTAAGGCGGAGTTGAATAGATTCTTGTTGGGCAAGGGAATCAAAGGGTATCAGGGGGAGATGGGAATGTGCAACTTGAAACACAAACTGATCAGTCATGATCTTATTGAATGGCAGAGCAGGCTGGAGGAGCAGAAAGGTCTACTCCTGCTCCTAACTCCTATGTTTTTAGTGAGGCTGTTAGTTTAGCAGAACCACAGGATACCTGGGACCCCAAAATGTAATCACCTCTGTTTGTTGTTGATCAGTGATGGGTGTCCAGCAGCTTGCTAAAATCGATATTTTGAAAGGTAGTTTTTGCCTCCTTGGAAAGAGAGGAGCAAACACTGCTGAGTATGGAGTGAGTATACTGCAATTGTCTGGCATCTCTTGGCCATACTGCTGCAAAACATTGTGTGAGAGGAAGTAAAATAAATTGATTGGCAGAAGTGGGGAGGGGAGTGGAAACACATTCACCATGCAGAACACAAATTTAAAGGAGAAATATTTGGCAAGGTACTTCAGCTGCCTCGTGAATAAAGCTGCATGAATTATGGACAGATTTATGGGCAGCAGTGGTTAACCCTATGGCTTCACAGAGCCAATGTCCCAGGTTCGAATCCCGGCTTGGATCACTGCCTGTGCGGAGTCTGCAAGTTCTCCCCCTGTCAGACCAATTGGACATTGGTAATTTGCATTTTCTCCTTGTGTTCCAGAACATGTGGCAACTAGGGGCTTTTCACAGTAGCTTCATTGCAGTGTTAATGTAAGCCTACTTGTGACAATAATAAAGATTATCATTATTGTGATGATGACTGCATTCAAACTTAACTTTATATTTAAGTTGAGCTCAAAGAGAATGTTAGCTCAGCCAACTGTTGTGCTGCTGAAACCCTCTCCTTGAAGCCTGGGCTATGGGAAGAACAATCGGCTAGATTTCCCATTCTTGGTTCTGATCCAGTAACCCCATCTCAAAATGAACTTGTGTTTCATAGTGTCAGTTCAGGGCCTGATATTTGCCTACTGGGCCTTCTTAGACAGCCCTTCGAATCGAGGACAACTTCCTCTCATTTCAGTTTGATGAGTCCTGTGGTGGCTGATAGGCCGAGCCAGCGCTCTGCAAACTCTGCCACTTGTGGGGCAGGTGGTGGCTGAAGGGTTGAGTCGATGGAGTGTTTGGAGGTTTGTACAGTTCCTCTGAAACTTCAAATACGCCTCCCAGTTGTGCTATTCGGATGGATTTTCACGGATTTGGGGAAGCTCTGTGGAGGGGTGAAAATGGTAGTTTGAATCTGATTCTGAGACTCCCAGGAGGATAGCGCAAATGTTAGGGATGTCCTCAAGGCATCGCTGAAATCATCAAACATCCCCACTGACTCGTGCGAGTCCCTGGCTTGTGACTAACCAAGCTGGAGGTGGCTCATTGAAGAAAGCAACAACCACATAGAAAAACTTCATTGGGAATGTGCAGAGGTGAATTGTAGCTTGAGGCGCCTCAGGAATGTCATGAATCACAGTCCAGATAAGGGAACCTGTTATAAGGTTAGGTCAGAAGCTATAACTCAATCTCCACCTACATTCCCCTCCCCTCCACAGCAACCCCCCCAACATCCCATGGCAACCTAATACTGTAAAACCTATGCTCTTTATCTTATGTAAATAAACATTGTGCAATCAACAGCACAGATCAGAGAACCAAAACTCTAAATCAAGCAATTTTCCCTGGGGCTCAGTTGATTCAGCAGTCTAATGGAACCCAGGCTCTCAGTCAAGAATGCTAATGAGGCTATGCCTTCCTGTTTAGATGCAAATTGAGGCCTTTTACTGACCACTTAAAGACCATTTAAGGGCAACTTTAGGACCTCCTTCCACTCTGCTAGTATTATACCAGTGGTGGAGAGACTCACGCCAAGTGAGAAACCCACCATGCCAACTCTGCGGCTTGTCAGGATGGATCCCTACTACTGGGCAATGTATCCAACAGAGAGACCCGCGACAGCAAGGACTGTCAATGTGGTAAGACTCCCACCTATGCTTCATATTCCCATTCTCCACCTCACCACAGCATCTCTGACAGTTCCCAGTATTCCCACCTCATCTAGCATTCCTCCAGGGCTGCAATGATGATCATTATCTGTCAGTACCAGAGGTATTGGCATGCTTCCAATGGTGCTGCTGGTACTGGAGACCTGCTGGCCTCTGATTCCAGCCAATATTATCACAGCCTCACCATCCTAAGTGAACTTGGACCCTCATTTGTACCCTGTGGAACTGTTGCCCACTGCTCCTTCTCCCTGCCACCTGGAAGTGGTGGAAGAATTTGTTCTCTTGAGGAATCCCCGCTTGTCTACCCACAATGCCACCTGTTCCCAGGGTTTTCATATGGAAGGTGGCTGTGGTCATTAGAAAATGGCTCAGTGGATGTTGAGTTAATCCAGAATTTGCCTTTTACTGGTCTCTCCCTCCAATTAGAACCAAAAATCAACAACTCAATCTTGACGAACGGCTCCTAACTTGCAGTTTATTGGATCTTCAGGATGTTGGGCCTCAAACTTCCTATTCTGCCTCTCTGGTGCTGTGTTTGACTCGTTTTTCTGGCTCCTCTTTTCATTGACATTTGTTAAGTAGATATCTTGGTCTTGACTACAGGCAGTCAATTATTTTTGCACGCGCACTACGTTGTGGCCTTCCCACTCAGCCCCCCCGGGATCAATCAGTATTGTACTCATGGTGCGAATCCAATCAAGAACACTCAAAATGTACCAAATGACCCCTGATGCAAGGAAATGGCTCGGGGTTAGGGCTCATCCAGAATTGGCATATGTCCGAGAATTTTCCTGAGTACTTTTCACTTCTTGGCCCTGGGTTTGTGTTTTTTGTTTTCATCAGGAGATAACATAGCTTGGAAAGGGAGAGATGAAGGAATGGGGACATGAGGGAGAGACAGGGAAGAGGTGTGTAGTCATAGAAGGGTGTTGAGGTAGTAATCTCTCAATCTCACAGAGAAGTGCAGTGAAATCACAGGCTTGAGTGCACTGAGGGCAACTTACATTTCTTTGATGTTTACAAACATTGGGGTTTCACCACTTAGGCCACTGAGGCATGAAGGGAGATGAATGGATCAAAGCAGCAGATGGGGGGGGGGGGGCTCTTTGTGGTAGACGGTCTGTGTGTCGGGGGGGTCTGTGTGTCAGGGGGGTCAGTGTCGAGGGGCGTCTGTGTGTCAGGAGGGGTCTGTGTGTCGGGGGGGGTCTGTGTATCGGGAGAGGTCTGTGTGTCGGGAGGGTCTGTGTGTCGGGGGGGTCTGTCTGTGTGTCGGGGGGGTTCTGTGTGTCGGCGGGGGGGGGGTTCTGTGTGTCGGGCAGGGTTCTGTGTGTCGGGGGGGTTCTTTGTGTCGGGGGGCTCTGTGAGTCGGGGGGTCTGTGTATGGGGGGGTCTGTATGCCGTGGGGGGGGGTCTGTGGAGGGGGTTCCTTTAGGCAGAAGGTCCATGTGGGGAGTTCCCCTATTACAGTGGTCCCTATGGGGGGGGTCCCTGATTACAAGGGTCCATGTGGGGGGCCCTCAAAACCAGGGGTCCCCAGGGGGACTGATTAGGGTCACCCCCATACTTGAAGTGGAGAGGCACCCAGGCAATCTAGGGGTTGGGGCTGCTGTGTGGTGCAGGAAAGGATCAGGGCTGATTGCGGTGAAGGGGGGAATGGCCTCGGAAGGTCGCTGCAACCGTGACCCTGTCATGGTGGACCTCACGGTGAGCCAAGGAAGCAACAGTTCCCCCTTGGCCCACCGTGAGGTCCACCACTTCAGGTTCACAATTATAAAGACAAGTGAGCCTCACCCACGGGGTCCGGAGAATCACGGGTGGGTGGAGAATAGAATGCCGGGCCCATTAAATAAATGCACATAGGTCATTACAACCAATTTGCATTTATTTCCATGCACCCATTGGCGTGCGGGATGGAACTCGTTCATGTCATCAGTAAATGGTGGGAGTATGGTATTCAGATCAACGTCCGGCCCTGATCCGATCTTGCCGATTCTCATCCCATCGTGGAACACATTCTGGGAATCCCAGCGATGTCTATAATTATCTAATCGCCAGGTAACCCTTTTAATACAAAATTATGTCCATTAGCCCAAACTTTTATGATGTTTTAATTGCCCCTCTGGATCCAAAAGACCTAGCTCTCTTTCAAACTAGGATTTTTTAAAACATGACTGCGGCAGTCACACACTAACTCAGGATTTTAACCCTGACTGCACCAAATACATATAATATTTCTAAATTCACCACTGAGTTTTAAGGCAGGAATGTGCGAAAGGTGAATGTAGAGCTGGAGAAGTGGACCACAGGCAAGGCTTTCAGATTCTTGGATCATTGGGACAGGAACTAGGGGGAAAAGGACATCTGGGCAAGGTGGACAGGTCGCACCTGAGCAAAGGCAGAATCAATGTTAGGTTTACTGATACTCTAGTGGAGGGTTTAAGCTAATTTGACAGGGTAATGGAAGTAGAAATTTGCAGAGAAGTCAAAATGAGATCAAAGGACAGTGAGAAATTAAACAACAGTAAAACTACAAATATCCCAAAAGTTGCAAGGCTAAGAATAAGGAATATGGTAAACAGTCACTGTGGAGATCTTAAACTGGGACTGTCCTCCTTGGAGAAAAGATTGAGAGGAAATTTGATAGAGATGTTCAAAATCATGAGTGGGCTGGACAGAGTCGATAGGGCGAAACTTCCTGCTTGTTAAATGATCACAAATAAGAGGGGCACAGATTGAAAGTGATTTGCAAAAGAAGCAAATGTGATGTGAGAAAAACACATTTTCATAGAGCGAGTGGTTCAGATCTGGAATGCACTGTCTGGATGTGTGATGAAGGCAAGTTCAATCCAGTCATGCAAAGGGTCATTAGTGGTTAGCACTGCTGCCTCACAGCGCCAGGGGCCCAGGTTCAATTCCAGCCTTGGTTGACTGTGGAGTTTACACGTTCTCCCATGTCTGCTTGCATTTCCTCCGGGTGCTCCGGTTTCTTCCCACACCCCAACAATGTGCAGGTTAGATGGATTGGCCACGTGAAATTGCCCCTTAGTGTCCAAAGATGTGGTCTGCACTGTAAGGATTCTGTGGATGATTATGTGCAGGGGTGCAGGTAAAAGGCAGAAGAATGTTACTAAGTCATAATGCTTATTTGGAGAGCCAGTGCAAACATGATGGACCGAACTGCCTCCTTCTGCGCTGGAACAATTCTGTGATTTTTATATATCAATGTCCATAGCATAACTGAAAAGGTTACTGAGCTTCAAGCACAATTGCTATCTGGGATTATGACGCTTTCAGGATGGTAGTGAAGGAAAAAGAAGCAGAACGCGTGGCATTATTGATAAAGGATAATGTTAGCAATTTAAATAGAAAGAGTGTACTAGATGGCCCTGGGGCTGAATCTCTTTGACTCCAGCTGAGGAACAGAAGAGAAGCTGTTTACAATGTGAGGTTTTATATCCATGTCCAAAATGTAGGAAGGTGATAGATGAGCAAATGGGTTGGCAACTTTCAAGGACATGTAACAAAAATAGAGTCGTAAAGTAAAGAGAATTTAATTTCCCTAATATGGCCTGGGGAAAATATAGCCCTGACTATTCTAACAAACCCCTGGCTGGTCTCCCACATTCTACCCTGGATAAACTTGAGCTCAGAGAAGCCTTTGCTTTCCCTGTCTTTACTACCACCAAATCCTGTTCACCCTGTTCTTAGAATCTTACAGTGCAGAAGTAGGCCATTCAGCCCATTGAGTCTGCACTAGCTCTTGAAAAGAGCACCCTACTTTCCACACCTCCACCCTATCCTCGTAACCCAGTAACCCCACCAAAACCTTTTGGACACTAAGGGCAATTTATCATGGCCAATCCACCTAACCTGCACATCTTTGAACTGTGGGAGGAAACCGATGCACCCGGCGAAAACCTACGCAGACACAGGGAGAACGTGCAGACTCCACACAGACAGTGACCCAAACTGAGAATCGAGGCCCCTGGAGCTGTGAACCACCAGTACTAACCACTGTGCTACCATGCCACCCCCCAGTTCTTGCTGGTCTGCATTAGGTACTGATGAATTTTAGAAATCTTATCCTTTAAAAAAAATGTATCTGCTGCCCCAGCCATCTCACTTCCCCCCCCCATCCTTCCCAATATTTCTGCAATCATCTCCATCCCCGCAATCCTCCAAGTTATCAGCACTAATTCTGTCTTTTAACCACCCCAGTTTTAATCGTACCACCACTGGCGGACATGCTTTCTGCTGCCTGGGTCCTGAGCCTTGGATTTCTAGACCTTTATTGCTCTTTTAAGATGCTCCTGAAAATCCACCTCTCTGACTAAGTTTCTGGTGACATTTCTGGACACCTTACGTGCCTCAATATCAAATGTTGTCTTGCTGCAGTCCTGTGAAGCACCTTGGAATTATCTCAAAGGCATTGCATAAATGTAAATGCAAGTTTGGATGTTGTGGTGCTAAGATCTAAAACGGAGTCAAATTTCAGATTCCGGAAAAACTTTTTAAAATCGACATTATTTCATTTATTACGATCCGGGACCAGAATCCAACATTTGCTGAGATACCAGACAGGAACCCCAATCATTTTTTAATTTATTAAAACTGTGAGGAAAGGATATTCTGCTCCAGGAGTGATTCCAAGTACAAATGGTGATATGGTATATTAAAACAAACTTTATTATGAACACAATGTGAAACTACCTTAACATCACAGAAATAGAGCTTACAATTACCAGTCAACAATGTTTAGCAATAAAAGGAAATACTTTAACTTCTAGCTGATAGCTTCTCTACCTCCAATCAAGCAAAACCCATCACAGGTCTAAAACCACTTTTTAAATAAAGTTAGCAAACACAGGATGACTTCCCTTCTCTGGATAAAGATAATTCTTTGAAAGATTGCTTGAAGCAAACGAGAGATCCTTTCATGTAAACAGCCTTCAGTAAATACCCCTGTCTGTCAGAGTAATGCTAAATCTGACAGCCTTATGAAAAAACTGCTGTTCAGCTTACAGCTTACAGAAATGCTCTGTCAATTCCAGCCCCACAGACCATGGAGTCCCAACATATGGTGAATTAACCAATAATGAATGCATTTTCCTGAGACCTTTGACCCTTGACTGTTCCAATGCACCAGTAA
Source organism: Scyliorhinus canicula (assembly GCF_902713615.1). NCBI lineage: Eukaryota > Metazoa > Chordata > Chondrichthyes > Carcharhiniformes > Scyliorhinidae > Scyliorhinus > Scyliorhinus canicula. The sequence continues at coordinate 159,748,336 of NC_052146.1, forward strand.
AACTTTAAAATCTGTTTATTTATAACAAGAGTAAAAGTTGAACATATATTAGCAATAATGGAACAATGGTCTTCTTGTCTAACTATTCCCCAAACACCATCCCACACTGCATCGACATACACACAAGACAGACACACAGGGGGAAAGGGGAAGGATCAAAATAATGTGGATTAAACTGGGTGTGACCTTTTGAGGGACTGGCGGGGGGTGTTCTGGGGGTGGCGAGAGGGTTTATGGGGGGAGCGGGGGAATTTTTGCAGGCACCGGCAGGTGGTCTGCACGCGGCCGGCGCCATGTTGCACGGCGTAGCGGCTGCAGGCTGCCGACCGCCGCCATGCGCATGCGCGGCCATGGACTCGGCAATTCCCCAGCCATATCCGCAGGTAAAGCCGGAGGTTTATGCTGCGCGCCTGCTAGCCACCCCCCCCCCCCCACCAGACGGAGGATCGGTGCACCTTTTGCGCAGTGTTTTCGGCTGTAAAACGCCACTGTTCCAACTCCAGCGTCAGCTCTTAATCTTGAAATCGGAGAATCCAGCCCAATGCTACTAATTATCTTTTCTCCGAGGAATCCCCAGGTACCATAACAAAATCCCATTAGGCCTCTCCTTGCAAAAATAAGCATTGATTAAAAGAATGATGGTCTCACTTTCACAGCATCTTAATTGCACCTTTTGTAGCCACCAAGTCTGTCTGGCTTGTAATCCAGAATTTTAAAAACAAAATACTGCATCAGATATGCACATACCCGAATCCAGGCTTTTAAAACTTTACTGTGACAAATACACATGAAACAATTTATATACTAATTTCTTACATTCATCACACATTCAACATATTGGGTATCATTCTGAAAAATAAATTGAGCAAGTGGAAATGATCCATTGACAGACTTTCAAGCCAACAGTGACATATTGGTTTCAGGCAATTATGGAAGAGACTGTATATGTGTCAATTTGAAGGGCCCTTGTGCATGGAGATTGGAAATGTTGATTCTCGCAATAATGCAGCAATTCAGTGAAGAGACAGTTGAGATGCAAATATGGCATTTTCCTTTTGAAAGGAAAAAGGTGGATTATCCAAAGCTAATGCATTCTGCATGACAAATAAAATTCAAATTAAATTAAAATGTCAAGCATCTAGAGAGTTCTTGGAACTACTCTCATTCAGGTTTGCGGATGCCATTACACCCCTGACTTCTGTCTTGAACATGGTGGACAGGTTTTGGGGAGCCAGGAGATGAATTACCCACAGCAGAATTTCTAGCCTCTGACCTGTTCTTGTAGCCACAGTATTATTCTCTGCTTGGTGACAGTCAATGGCCTTACAATTGCTGAATCCTCCATCATCAAAATCCTGAAAGTTATCAGCAAATTATTGCGGATGCTGGAATCTGAAACTAAAGAGAAAATGCTGGAAAATCTCACCAGGTCTGGCAGCATCTGCAGGGAAAGAAAGGAGCTAACGTTTCAAGTCCAGTTGACCCTTTGTCAAAGATATACGACAGAGAAAGTGGGAAATATTTATACTGTGGAGTGAGAATGAAAGATGAGCCATAATTATAGAAACTAAGGGAACAGGGTGCTAATAGCCTCATAAACCATGGTGAAAGAGTTCTAATGGCAGTCCTTAGAGAGAATAAAAGATGCGAAAGGCCAAACAGCAGAGAAGCTAACATCAGAGGATAAACTGTGACAGATATAGTTGTGGGGGGAGGAGAAGGGGGAAGCAAAGGGGAGAAAGGGTAAGGAGAGGGGGATAAGATGGGGGGGGGGGGGGGGGATTCAATATATATAAAGAAAGACAAGAAAAAAAGAAATGGTAAGAGACAGTTGAAAATGAAATGGAATGAAAACAAATGGGTCGAGGTGGGGTAGAGCTAATCATCTGAGGTTGTTGAATTTGATGTTGAGACCGGAAGGCTGTAGTTTGCCTAACCGGAAGATGAGATGTAGTTCCTCCAGTTTGCATTGAGCTTCACTGGAACACTGCAGCAGGCCAAGGACAGACATGTGGGCTTGGGAGCCGGGTCTTTTGTTAAAATGGCAAGCAATGGGAAGGTCAGGGTCCTGAATGCGCACAGAGCGAAGGTGATCAGCAAAGCGATCACCCAATCTGCGTTTGGTCCCCGATATAGAGACCGCATTGGGAGCAGCGAATGCAGGAGACCAAATTGAAAGAGGTACAAGTGAAACGCTGCTTAACCTGGAATGAGTGGTTTGGGCCTGGGATGTTAAGCATGGAAGAGGTAAAGGGGCAGGTTCCTGAGAGTTATCAATGAACAGACGCTGAACTGGACTAGCCAAATAAATACTATGGCTATAAGAGCTGGTCAAAGGCTGGATATGCTGGGGTGGGTAACTCACTTCTAGACTCCCCAAAGCCTGTCCACCAGCTACAAGTCAGAATAGTGTTGGAATATTTTCCACTAACCTGGATGAGTGCAGATTCCGCAACACGAAAGAAGCTCAACAGTACAAAGCAATTTGCTTGATTGACACCCCATCCACCACATTCAACATCAACTCCCTCCAACACCGAGCACAGTGACAGCCGTGTAAACCATCTATAAGATACAGTGCAGCAGCTCACCAAGGCTCCTTCAACAGCACCTTCCAAATCCACAACATCTATCGCCCACAAAGCAAGGCAGCAGGCACGCGGGAGCAGCGACACCTGCAAGATCCCATCCAATTCACACATCATCCTGGCTTGGAAATACGTTGCTGTCTCTTCAGTGCCACTGGGGAAAGATCCTGGAACACCCGATCAAAAAGCAGTGAGTGTCCTGACACTACATGGACTGCAGCCATGCAAGAAGATGGCTAATCACCACCTTTTCAAGGGAAATTAGGGATGGGTACAAAATATTGGCCTTGCCATCAATGCCCACATCCCATGAACAAATAGATATAAACAACAAAATCATCTTTCATTTGGAAAAGCAGGATTGATCAAGGAAAACGGGGATGGATTTATTCAAGCTAAGTTACACGTGGCGACCTCACTGAATCCTGTAGAAAGGTGATTTGGATTTGAAACGTTAACTCTGTTTATCTCGCCATAGATGCTGCCAGACCTGCTGAGTTTATCCAACATTTTCGGTTGTTATTATTAAATCCTTTGATGAGTTAACAGGGAACAGTGATCAAGATTATGGCGACACAGTGGTTAGCACTGCTGCCTCACAATGCCAGGGCCCCAGGTTCAATTCCGGCCTTAGGAGACTGCCTGTGTGGAGTTTGCACTTTCTCTCCTTGTCTGCGTGGATTTCCTCCAGGTGCTCTGGTTTCCTCCAAAGTTGTGCAGGTTAGGGGGGTTGGCCATGCTAAATTGGCCTTTAGTGTCCAAAGGTTAGGTGGGTTATGGGCATAAGGTGGAGGAGTGGGTCTCGGTAGAGTGTTCTTTCAGAGGGTTGGTGTAGACTCAATGGGCCAAATGGCCCCCTTCTCCACCGAAGGGTTTCTATGGAGACGGTGCAGTGGATATCGTATCGATGGATTTCTGAAAACCATTCCACAAAGTGCCATGAGAAAGGTGGAAACCAGTGGAATTAAGGGGAAAGTGGCAATGTGGCTACAAAATTGGTTCAGTGACAGAAAACAAAGGATAATTGTGGGTGGACATCTCCAGACCGTGAGCTGTTTCTGCAGTGTTTTCCCCAATGAACAGTTTTGAGTCCACTATTCTTTCCAATTCTTATAAATGACCTGGATAGTACCGCGTGTAGTGATATAAAGATGACAGATAATGTGAAACTTGGCAAAGTGTCATGATGAGGATAGTTATAGGCTTCTGGATGACATAGGCAGGTTGATGAAATGGGAAAAGCATAGCAGTTTAATACAGACAAGTATGAATGAGTGGACGGTGTGGGGTCAATATATCACAAATGACATGCTTTTTAAAAGTGTTGATGAGCAGAATATCCATATACACAAAATTTAAGGGTGGCAGGACAAGTGATTTAGTAAGACACATGGATTACCTGGGCTATTAATTGAGGAATAGCACGGTAGCATAGTGGTCAGCACAATTGCTTCACAGCTTCAGCGTCCCAGGTTCGATTCCCGGTTTGGGTCACTGTCTGTGCGAAGTCTGCACGTTCTTCCTGTGTCTGCGTGGGTTTCCTCAGGTGCTCCGGTTACCTCCCACAGTCCAAAGACGTGCAGGTTAGGTCAATTGGCCATGACAAATTGCCCATAGTGTCAAAAAAAGGTTAGGTGGGGTTACGGGCATAGGGTGGGAAGGTGTAAGGGTAGAGTTGGGGTGTGGGCATAGGTAGGGTGCTCTTTCTGAGGGCTGGTGCAGACTCAATGGGCCAAATGGCCGCCTTCTGCACTGTAAATGCTATGTCAGAATTTTGTAAATCACTGGTTAGGCTGCAGCTGCAGAATTGGGGACCATTCTGGGCACCACATTCCAGGAAAATGCTGGGTCTTTCAGCAGGAGATCACCGGAGATGGGGGACTTCAGTTATGAGGAGAGGTCGGAAAGGTTAGGACTGTTGTCTTTGGAACAGAGAAGGTTAAGAGATGACATGATTGGGTTCTTCAAAATGATGAGAGGTTTTGACAGAAAAAATAATTCCTCTGGCAAGTGGTTCCATTGCTGAAGGTCATGGAATCAAAATCATTGTAAACAAAAAAAATCTAGAGGGGTGATGAGGAGGAATTAGTTGGTTTGACTGAAGTTTGTGAGACTGGAGCACAGGGGACTGTCATTGGCACAGTCTCTTTTTGTATGCAACTGAGCCCAATTAAATACCATGCAGCTAAGGCCAATTCATAATTTACAATCAGTGTTCAATTAATTAATACAACCTATGGGATAAAGTTAACAATAAATAAGAAGGGCTAGTAATGCTAAAGTTTATTAAATACTTCAATAAATTGAAATCTAAGGTATTGAGAACATAGGAGTTAACTAACAATTTCAGTTAACCTCCCATATTGTATTGTAGCACAAGAAAAGCAGCTGATTGATGGAAGTCTTTAGTCATTTAAGTATTACATTTTATTATTTAATAAATGAGGTATGGAAGGGCACCTGGTTATGCAAGAGCTGGCACCACATGAACGGAGAGGTCACCCATTGCCTGTGTCCCGTCAAGTCACAGTTGATCTGAACGTCTACGCCAGTGGCTCAGAACAGGGCTGCCTCACCTGCGCAGCATCTCCCAGTCAGCTGTACACATGTGCATAAGGGAAGTCACTGATGCGCTATCCGTGACAACCCACATGTACATCAACCTGGGCTTTAACCAGGCAAGCTCGGACACCAGGGTCATGGGAGTCACCCACATAGCAGGAATACCCCAGATGCAGGTTGTCATTGATGCATCCACATGGCTCTGCGGTCTCCATGGTGCCATTTCTGAACCGCAAGGGACTCCATTCCATTAACGTACAGATCATCTGTGACCACACTATGCAATCATGCAGGTGTGTGCCCTTTCCCCTGGGACCTGTCCATCACAGGTAAATATTGGGGCGCTCACAGATCCCAGACACTTACGAGGGAGAGCAGCGGTTGGAGGGGTGGCACCTCGGGCGTCCCTTGGTGGAGTACCGCATCTACTCAATTGAGGATGTTGAGAAGGGCGGTGAGGGTTAACTTGCAGAAGAGGAGGTAGAACCTGGGGCGATGGCTGCCTGTTTTGGGGACAGGCAGGACTAGGGAGTGAAGAGCTCTCCCTCCATGGGGTCCAACATCAAATCACAGATGTGGTGTCTGCAAGAGATCTTTCTGATGGTGCCTACTTTCATGGGCAGGGCACTGAAACCATTGGCCAAACTTTGCAGGAGAAAGATGATGAGTTACCTTGAGGACAGAGCAATGCTCCTCTCATCCTCAGTGCCACGTCTGACTCCTGCCTGACAGAAAATTGAATGCATCCTGCCAATTATTGAGCTTATCCTGTGCAGAGACGGTGGATGACTTATCTCAGCTTCTGCAGATCCCTGCGAGGCCAAGGATTCTGCTGTTTTTCTCCAACCTACATCCGAAGTGGGGCAGACTCTCTACACTTATTAGTCCTTGGCCTTCTCATCACTGGAGAAGACTGGCAGTCATGAGACATATGAGTGTTGATGCTTGGGTTGGCACGGTGTCATTGTCCATGGATGGGGGGTTGGGGGAGTGGTCGCAGGGGGGAATCCTACCAGCAGCAGTGCATCTTTACTCAGTCATCAATGTGGGAGGTGGGAGAGAGACAGCGCTGTCACTCTCTCACTGCACAGGGATGAAGTACCGACTGTGCACAGGGCTTTGCGGAACGTGGCACCATGAAATCCCAGAGTGGAGGATCTATTGGTGAACAAAGTGATCTTTAATACAAGAGCTATATTACCATGGTGACCTAGCATATCCCGCTATGTCTATACACAGCCCCAGGATCCACAGTTGAGTTTGAGGTGGGCTACTGCCTTCCACAACTTGTTGCCTGAGATTAACTTGGCTGGTGTCCGCTGGGGGTCTTGGACCTTAAAGGTCCAGGACTCATTTTGGGCTGCACAGGTGTTAAAGTACTATCTTCCTCAGTGTTTGGGGCTGGAGGTGTGCTGCTCACGGGGTGGGGTGTGTTAGATGGGGTCCCCTGGGTGGAGGGCCCCAGGCTGGGCGCTTGTCGATCCTCTTTACCTCAGGAGGTCAGGGGCTCCATGTGCTCTTCCATGGGATAGAGGGGCAGCCGCATTGAATTCCAGAAGCCCCGCCATCCTTTGGCACTGACACTGATAGATTCTTAATCGTGCCTGCACCTGCAGTTGAAGCCCTGCACCATGGAACATTAACCTCATCCATGGAGATCATGAGCTGAACCATGGAGGGAACATCACCCACCGTGGAGTGCACCTAGGGTAGAGTAGAGTAGGGGGTGGTTTAGGCAGGTCCACAATGGAGTTGTGGTTTGTACTACGTGTTATTTGCTTTTCATTTTGTGCAGTACTAACAATGTCATTGTTTTATATGTCAAAATTGTTTATTAAAAAAAGTATTATTATTAATAAACTTACTGAACCTTTGCTTGTGTTTGTCCTTTGTCCATCTTGCAAATAAGGGCACCTAGCTAAAACTTTGATTGATATACTGGTCGAAGTATCTGAGATATAGCAGATACAACAATGATGTGATTCATGTGGTTAAAAACAACTTTGCTAAATATTCCGCAAGCTATCCCATCGTAGGCACCGGCAGGATTCGCACCCGGAGCCAACACTTCAAAACAACATGGTAAGATTCCGCCAAACATTACCATGCTGGAGAGAGAGAATGTGAAGCGGATGTAAATTAATTTGCATCGTAAAACTTCTGCAAAATTTAAAACTAGTTTCATCTTGTATTCACTGGAATAGGCTACTGATTTAAGTTCTGGATTATTAAACTTGAGTTGTTAAATTTTGAATTCCATTTTCTGGTCAGAGTGAACTTTAAAATATTATTTCAACATACGGATGAAACTTTAACTCTGGGCTTGTTAATATTAGATATTAAATATTTATTAGTATGAATTGGCATTCTAAAAAAAAGGTTGTGAGGTCACTAGATCCATCTGAGAAGTTTTACTCCCCCCTTCTTTAAGCTAGCAGAAAGTTAACCCTTTCCATCAGCAGCTCAGTTCCCCACATTATTGGTTAGGTCCCTGAATGACAATTAATTTATATACATTGGGCATTACAAAAGGTTAAGGGCGCGATTCTCCGCACTCCCGACGGTGAGGAGAATAGCGTGGCTCGTAAAATTTTACGGCCACGCTGTTCCGACGCCCTCCCGCTATTCTCCCCCCCCCATGCCCGACTCACGATACGAATCGCTGCCGCCGTTTTTTTTACGGCCGGCAGCGATTCTCAGCTGATGGATGGGCCGAGTTCCCAGCCCTTTACGGCTGTTTTTACGAACGGCAAACACACCTGGTCTGGCTGTTCATAAAAACGGCCGTAAACTGCCGATTTTTAAAACCATGGCACCGATTGGCACGGCAATACCACGGCCCGATGCCCGCGCACTCTTTGTCCTTCCGCCGCCCCGCAGTATCCATTCGCGGGGCGGCTGAGGGGCATCCCGGCCCGCGCATGCGCGGGTTTCGCGCAAATGCGCGATGACGTCATCCGCGCATGCGCGGGTGGAGTCTTCCAATCCGCGCATGCGCGGCTGACGTCATATGACGCGTCAGCCGACGCTAACTCTGGCAAGCGGGCTTAACGAAATTCGTTAAGCCCGCGATGCCGGAGTTTACGGCGTCGGGATGCTAGCCCCGACCGGGGACCAGAATCGGTTCCCGGTCGGGAAGGAGGGGGGCTGGCGTCAAACCCGCCCGGATTTGACGCCAGCCTTACGATTTCTCCCCATATGGGAGAATCGCGCCCTAAGTTTCTGAATTTTCAGATTCGTCTGGCTATTAACCAGATATTAACCAGTTTATCCCTGAGCAGAATGGATATTTTGTGTTTTGTGTAATGATCCTCCTGTTTAATCCCTGTCAGTTCCCTTTACCTCATTTTAATTTCCATTAATCTTTTTGCTATTACCATTGTTTTTCCGTAGATGATTAACACATTTAAGACCAAGCAGCATACCTTTAATTTAAAAACAGGAAACTCCAGCAGGATGTGGTGTTTGGTCTTACATCAGTGATGGCCCGGACTGGTGGCCATTGAGCTGCCCCATAAGCCAGACTCTTCTCAGGGACAGGCAGTGTTTGGTTCTGCTGTCTCTGGAATGTTCCTTCGTGGGACCAGGTTTTACTTTTGTATTGATGTCTGTGATGAACGTATTGTATTAACCATTCACCATGTATGTCACTGTATCACGTTGTTGCCCATGTGGACTCCACCTATGGACCATTGTACGATATTACCTGGAATGTATCATGTTGGTGCACTTGTGGGCTCTGCCCCTGGCTCCACCCCCTTGAGGGGAGGTATAAAGAGCAGCTGCCTTGTAGGCGGCTCTCAGTAGCAGAGCAGTCGCAGGCAGGCACTGTTCTAGTCGATTAAAGCCACAGTTTACTTCTACTCTCTGTTTCACGTGAATTGTTGGTCACATCAATGTCAGAAGCCTGGAGGTTCACAGCTCTGATTTCTCTCTCATCTAATGGATTCTTTCTAAAGGTCCAGGCTAAAAAACTCTCTTTCTACACAACCAGTCTGAATTGAAAGGAAATCCAGTCCAGCAACAAGCTACAAGCTGGGTTCAAATGTGTAAAAACACTTTAAAAATTTTGAGCGAGGAACTCATCTTATCTCAGTAAGGCTGTTGGTTATTCTGCTGTGATGCACTATCAATTATGATGAGACGACAGTAAAGTGAAATCGAGGCTTTATTAAGCAGAGATGTGTTGCCTCCTCCAGCTGCTACCAGAAATGGGAGTAGCTCGGTGAGCACGCACATTTATACTCCGCCTACTGGGCGGAGCCAGCAGGCAGGGTTCTACCCCTGTACCTAGTATAGGAGCCTTACCGTATTACCTCTAATACAAGGATTATACAAATAGTGGTGACTACCACATTCACCCCCTGTTTAAAAAGAGTCCAGCGGGGGTGCTGGAAAACTATTTACAGGTTTGTGAGAATTTAAAGTTTAAATTCTGGTAAAAATGTACACATTTACCCGGTCGGGTGCCTTGATCCTACGCTGTGCACGGCTCGGTCCCGGTGGTGATGCAGGTGCCGGCTTCGTCGCCTGTGACTCCGGGAGCGTGTTGCCCTCATCTTCATCCCTGGATGGAACCAGTGGGAGGATGGATCGTCCTGAGGCGGGGGCTATAGTGAGGTGCGCTGGGGGAAGGGTGGGTGGCGCCGGGGCAATCGGAGGGGGGGTGTCAGATGATGTGGGGATCCAGCTGGTGCCAGGACCCTGAGGGAGACGGTGTCCTGGCAGCCATTGGGGTATGCCACGTAGGCGTACTGCGGGTTTGCATGCAGCAGCTGTACCCTCTCAACCAACAGGTCCGTCTTGTGGATCCGCATGTGTTTGCAGAGGAGGATGGGTCCTGGAGCTGCCAGCCACGTTGAGAGCGAAACCCCGGAGGTGGAATTCCTCGGGAAGGCAAGGAGACGTTCATGGGGGGGTTTCATTACTCGCAGTGCAGAGTAGTGATCGGAAGGAGTGAAGTGCGTCAGGGAGAACTTCCTGCCAGAGGGAGACAGGGAGACTTTTAGACCGCAGGGCCAGTAGGACGGCCTTCCAGACCATCCCATTCTCCCTCTCCACCTGCCCGTTTCCCCGGGGGTTATAGCTGGTCGTCCTGCTCGAGGCGATGCCCATGCTGAGCAGGAATTGAAGCAGCTCATCACTCACAAAGGAGGATCCCCAGTCGCTGTGGACATAAGCGGGGAAACCGAACACAGTAAAGATGCTGTTGAGCGCTTTAATGACTGTGGCAGACGTCATATCGGGGCATGGGTTGGCGAAGGGGAATCTGGAGTATTCATCGACCACATTCAAGAAGTACGTGTTTCGGTCGGTGGAGGGGAGGGGCCCTTTAAAGTTCATGCTGAGGCGTTCAAAGGGGCGGGAGGCCTTCACCAGGTGCGCTCGGTCTGGCCAGTAGAAGTGCAGTTTGCACTCCACGCAGACCTGCAGTCTCTGGTGATAGCCCTAACTTCCGCAATGGAGTAGGGCTGGTTGCGGGCATTTATGAAGTGAAATAATTGGGTGACCCCTGGGTGACAGAGGCCATTGTGTAGGGCCTGGATTTGGTCCACTTGTGCGCTGGCACATGTACCCCGGGATAGGGCATCGGGTGGCTCGTCGAGCTTCCCGGGATTATACAAAATCTCTTAATTGTAGGCGTCGTCCAAAATGGTGCCGAAGATGGCGGCGCCCACGAGCGCACATGGTAGGTGACATTAAAGATGGCGGTGCCCATGGGCCGCACGTGGTCTGCGAGGATGAAAATGGCAGCGCCCACGGGTCGCACGTGATGAGTGCAGGAACACTGGGCCTATGTACAGCAGCGATCAACTAGGCCTGGCACACAGCAGCGAAATGTCCCTTCTTTCCGCAGGTCTTGCAGGTTGCACTCCGCGCCGGGCAGCGCTGTCTGAGGTGCTTTGTCTGCCCGCATAAATAGCACTTGGGCCCCCCGGGGCTGGCTGGCTGCCACGCGGCGCAGGCTTGGGGTTGGCTGGGGGCGGCCACTGGTGGTGCCCACGATGTCAATGAGTGCGCCATGCGGTCGTGGGTGTATGCCGTGCTGTCGGGGGCATACGACTGTATGTTACGGGAGGCTATTGTTAGCGCGTTCGCAAGTTGCCTGGTTGCCACGAGGTCGAGCGTACCCCCTTCTAATAGGCGCTGGCAGATGTACGCCGACTCCATGCCCGTAACGAAAGAGTCCCCGATTAAGAGTTCTGTATGTTCCACAGCCGAAACTGCCTGGCAATTGCAATTCCTCGCGAGGATGTGCTGGGCACGGCAGAAATCGTCTAATGACTCACCGTGGAGTTGCTGCTTCGTGGACAGGAGGTGCCTGGCATAGATTTTGTTGATCGGCTGGATATAGTGTCCTTTCAGAAGCTCCATAGCTTCAGGGTAAGTGGGCGCATCCCGGATAAGGGGAAAAATCTCCGAGCTCACCCGTGAGTACAGGATCTGAATCTTCTGTGCGTCCGCGGGCTGTTTAGTCACTGATTTGAGGTAGCTTTCGAAGCAAGCTAGCCAGTGGTCGAAGGCCGATGCTTGAGGGTGCAGCTGCAGGCGATCTGTCTTGATGCGTAGTTCCATCGCTGTAATATCTCTGCTTAATAAATTGATGCACTATCAATTACGACGAGACAAGAGTAGAGTGTGATCGAGGCCTTATTAAGCAGAGATGTGTTGCCTCCTGCAGCTGCTACCAGAAATGGGAGCAGCTCGTGTGCACAGACATTTATACTCCACCTACTGGGCGGAGCCAGCAGGCAGGGATCTACCCCGTACCTGTAGTACAGGAGCCTTACCATATTACCTCTAATACAAGTATTGTACAAACAGTGGTGACTACCACATGGTGAAGTTAGAAACAAGTAATAATTAAATAGACCTGAGGCTGTTCCTTTGAGTGAAGGCCCAGGTTGGTAAAAGTTAAAGCATCTCTCCAGAGGAAATTCTATTGTCTGAGAGTACTGACTGACACAACCTGCCAAAAGACCATCTCTAACACTACACTAGTGGCTTTGATCCCTAAGTATTCTGGGAGGACAATCTGAATGAAATTGAAAATCGCTTATTGTCACGAGTAGGCTTCAATGAAGTTACTGTGAAAAGCCCCTAGTCGCCACATTCCGGCGCCTGTCCGGGGAGGCTGGTACGGGAATTGAACCGTGCTGCTGGCCTGCTTAGTCTGCTTTAAAAGCCAGCGATTTAGCCTGGTGAGCTAAACCAGCCCCTAATCTGCTGCAACAACTTCAACATCAGACACTCATCTTTCATTTCATATTAATCCTCTTACTATTTTCACACTTTTCTCTCCACCTCTGTCTGGTGTCTGTTTTGTGTGTGTTAGGTAGATGGTGGCTATAATTTATTGAGCAGTCAAGGGGTCAAAGATTCTGAAATGTTTTACATAAATTATTGATTAATTTGCTTGTGTTGGGACTCCGGGGTCTATTGGGCTGGAATCAACCGCGCAGTATCCCAGGGTGTGGTAACATTTGTTTTCTGCAACACAATACTCCACAGCTTCAAAAATTTGGGAATTTATTGGCTTATTTTCAATGTCACAGCGGAGACACGGATTAAAGACTACTTTAAAAAAAATAATACTTGGCCTCAATACCTTCTGGCCAATTGTTATTTACATAGAACATAGAACATAGAACAGTACAGCACAGAACAGGCCCTTCGGCCCTCGATGTTGTGCTGAGCCATGATCACCCTACTCAAACCCACGTATCCACCCTATACCGGTAACCCAATAACCCCCCCCTTAACCTTACTTTTTAGGACACTACGGGCAATTTAGCATGGCCAATCCACCTAACCCGCACATCTTTGGACTGTGGGAAACAAAACGCTTCAGACCAGAAGATCCGGGCCAAAATTCCCAGGTCATTCGCTTGCACCGAGATTCTCTGGTCCTGCTGGCAGTGCACCGCACTCTCAGGTTTCCCGGCCATGTGGGGTAGCATCAATGGAAAATCACATTGACAAGCAGTGGGAGTAAAGCTTCCTCAAATGGTGCATCGCCTCCAGCCGCTGTGAAACAAGCGGCTGGGAGGTGAGAGAATCCAGCCCCTGGTGTAAATGACTTAACCAATGACCACCAGATATGTCAAACCCATCAAGCCTGGGGACAAGAGATTAGAATCGATGAAATCAAGGTAATAGCGGTTGCCATCTGTCGGACCAGAAGATCCACTGCCGGGAAGGGCCAGAAAATTTCAGCCACAGTCTTGGTTGGTTCAATGAATGTAGGGAAATGATAGTTTATTTTGAAGAATAGATACATTAAATATTAAACCCATTTCCTCAGTTACAGTACCAAATTGTCTCTTATTGTCTCAATGATTAAAGTCTCAAAAGAACAAATTAATATTAATGGAGTGCAGATTCATTGATTTGGAGGTTAAACCACCCCCCCCCCCCCCCCCCCCCCCCCCGAAAAAAAAATGTACAATTGTTGTAAATGGATGTGAATTGTATACTTTCTCAAAATGTGACCATTTTCTGACTGGTTTCATTTTATATTGACTGGATAAAGCTAACAAGGTCAAGGAAGTGATTTTATCCAACATGCATGGTGGATGGAAAATTTTCAGACTGGAAACCGGTTACCAGCAGTGTACTACAGGGATCAGTGCTGGGTCCTCTGCTATTTGTGATTTTTATAAATGACTTGGAGGAGGGGGCTGAAGGGTGGGTCAGTAAATTTGCTGATGCCACCAAGATTGGTGGAGTAGTAGATGAGGTGGAGGGCTGTTGTAGGCTGAAAAGTGTCATTGATAGGGTGCAGAGCTGGGCCGAAAAATGGCAGATGGAGTTTAACCCTGATAAGTGCGAGGTGATTCATTTTGAAGGTTGCCACTCAAGTGGATAGAGCCGTGAAGAAGGCCTATAGTGTGTTAGCGTTTATTAACAGGGGGCTTGAGTTTAAGAGCTGTGGGGTTATGCTGTAATTGTACAGGACCCTGGTGAGACCACATTTGGAGTATTGTGTGCAGTTCTGGTCACCTCACTATAGGAAGGATGTGGAAGCATTGGAAAGTGTGCAAAGGAGATTTACCAAATGCTGCCTGGTTTGGAGGGTAGGTCTTATGAGGAAAGTTTGTGGGAGCTAGGGCTTTTCTCTTTGGAGTGGAGGAGGATGAGAGGCGACTTAATAGAGGTTTATAAGATGATGAGAGAGATAGATAGAGTAGACGT